>NW_028270145.1:106516070-106839820 GCF_037043375.1 Chiloscyllium plagiosum | reverse complement strand
TGACATTGCGTCTGACAGCCCCTTGTCTGAAGGCACACTGGAGCAGTTCAATGGAGTGATTTCATCGCAGTCAAAAGCATGTCGACATCACCCCATGAACCATCAAGGACAATGAGTAATTGGGGAAACTTCACATGGAAAGCAGTGTGAAGCTACTCGATGATGAACTAGTTGCTGGCCAGTGTACTGGGGTTAGGGGAATGAAGGTTGTCAATGACAATTCCAATGCTCTCCATTCACCCAACCTATCAATCTGAGCACCTCCAAAATTCTACTGTCTGTGTAGTCTAACTTGTCCAAATTCACCTGTTCTCCTCAAGTGTACAACATCAATTATCAGTTCAGCCACAATACTTTAAAATTTTGCACGTGTTTTCAAAAGTCACTAAGGTCTCATCCCTCTCCATCTCTAAAACATCTTCTGGCCATACAACCTCTTATACACTTAATGGTAAGGTCCTAGGGAGTGTTGCTGAACAGAGAGACCTTGGAGTGCAGGTTCATAGCTCCTTGAAAGTGGAGTCGCAGGTAAATAGGATAGTGAAGAAAGCGTTTGGTATGCTTTCCATTATTGGTCAGAGTATTGAGTACAGGAGTTGGGAGGTCATGTTGCAGCTGTACAGGACATTGGTTAGGCCACTGTTCGAATATTGCGTACAATTCTGGTCTCCTTCCTACCGGAAAGATGTTGTGAAACATGAAAGGTTTCAGAAAAGATTTACAAGGATGTTGCATGGGTTGGAGTATTTGAGCTACACGGAGAGGCTGAACAGGCTGGGGCTGTTTTCCTTGGAGTGCCTGAGGGTGCCCTTATAGAGGTTTACAAAATTATGAGGGGCATGGATAGGATAAATAGGCAAAGTCTTTTCCCTGGGGTCAGGGAGTCCAGAACAAGAGGGCATAGGTTTAGGGTGAGAGGGGAAAGATATACAGGAGACCTAAGGGGCAACGTTTTCATGCAGAGGGTGGTACATGTATGGAATGAGCTGCCAGAGGAAGTGGTGGAGGCTGGTACAATCGCAACATTTAAGAGGCATTTGAATGGGTATATGAATAGTAGGGGTTTGGAGGGATATGGGCTGAGTGCTGGCAGGTCGGACTAGATTGAGTTGGGATATCTGGTCGGCATGGACAGGTTGGACCGAAGGGTCTGTTTCCATGCTGTACATCTCCATGACTCCAGTCCCTCATTTTCATTAAAAACCGAAAAAAAACTGCAGACGCTGTAAGTCAGAAGCAAAAACAGAAATTGTTGGAAAAGCGCAGCAGATCTGGCAGCATCCGTGGTGAGAAATCAGAGTTAGTGTTTCGGGTCAAGTGACCAGTTCCGAGGAAGGGCCACATGAGCTGAAATGTTAACTTTGATTTCTCTCCACAGATGATGTCAGAGCTGCTGAGTTTTTCCAGCAACTTCTGTTCTCATTTTCATTACTCCACCACTGGGCCTTTAGCTACTGAATCCCCACCCTAAACAGCATCTCTTCATTTAATACAATCCTTAAAGCCAACCCTCGCTGATGCAACTTCTGTTAACCTGCAATAATAACTCACTTCAGTGGGTCAGTCCCACATTTTGCTTGCATAATTTATCTTATGAAGAACATTACTTTACTGAAACAGCAGAAGGTTAAAATGTAAAGAATCGTTTTTGTCAAATAGATTGTCTCTTTAGACCCAACTAGGGCATCTACCTGGGCATGAAATCTTATCTAGAGACAAAAAAAACTGCAGATGCTGGAATCCAAAGTAGACAGGCAGGAGGCTGGAAGAACAGAGCGAGCCAGGCAGTATCAGAAGGTGGAGAAGTCAACGTTTCAGGTGTAACCCTTCTTCAGGGCTGGGGATGGGTGTGGGAGGAGCTACAGATAAAGGAGGTGGTGGGGGCAGGGTGGTGAAGTGGGGATAGGTGAAGCCAGGTAGAGGGTACGACCCGGTTGGTCAGTGATAGGAATGAATCCAGTCGGTGGCAAGGAGGAGTGGAAGGGAAGGGGACGGGCTGGGAAGGGAGTCAGGGGATTGGAAGGAAGTGTTATTTGTAAATTGGAGAACTCAACTTTGAGTCGTCCGGGCTTTTATCTTATCTAGCGCTCTTCAGGCAAGATGTCTGGCCAGAGTGAGTGACTTCAGTGCATCACGGATCAAACACAAGCCAATCATCACATCATCTTCTGTGCTACTTGTCTTTTGAGGTGCCCTGCACGCAAGCCTGGAGTCTTCAGCCTGGATTCATTAAAAAAAATGCTGCAGAGGCAATGATGCATTTTGTTCAAGATCAACAACATACTTGTGGAGCCACTCGATGATCTTATCCTTGGTCCGCAGATGCGGAAGTGTCCATTTCTCTTCAGTATTTTCAAAGTACTTGAGGGTTGGAAAGCCAGTGATTTGATACTTTTCTCCTAAGTGCTTCTGAGTTGTGACGTCAACTGCTGCCAACACACCCGGACTCTAGGATAACAGAGCAAAACCAGTAAGGCAAAGGAGCAGGCAGACAGAAGGGAGGAAAGATAAGAAGGTACACTGAAATTTTGCAAATGGGGAAAGGCTGGCATCATTCGTTCTTAGGTGCATTATTCTCACTAACCAATAACTCCGGCTAAAACAGCAAAGTTTTAAGAAAGAAAGCACAAACATTTCCTTACATCTCTGTCATTATTCAACACCTCGGCAGCTTCCTCATACTCTGGCTTCATCTTTTTACAGTGACCACACCCTACAAAATTGGAAACAAAAACAGAATTCAGAATGTATCCCATCTCAGAACTAAAGCTCCAGAGAATGTCAGCTCAGTCCATTATTTCACCATAAAAACCAGCCCAAGGTTCTTTCTGATAATTTTACAGCAACCAGAAATCTAACAGGTCAGAAGGTGTTACCAAATGGCCAAGAGGGGGCAAAAAGAAAGACGGTGACAAACCAAGCTTGGAAGAGCAATGCAATTTGTGGTAAACTGGAGACCAGGATTAAACAGCAAAAGTGCGAAGACTGAAGAACGAACATAGAAAAATACAGCGCAGTACAGGCCCTATGGCCCTCGATGTTGCGCCGATCCAAGCCCACCTAACCTACACTAGCCCACTATCCTCCATATGCCTATCCAATGCCCGTTTAAATGCCCATAAAGAGGGAGAGGAGAAAGTGAGGGCTGCAGATGCTGGAGATCAGAGCTGAAAATGTGTTGCTGGAAAAGCGCAGCACATCCAGATGCTGGATGCTGCCTGACCTGCTGCGCTTTTCCAGCAACACATTTTCAGCATAAAGAGGGAGAGTCCACCACTGCTACTGGCAGGGCATTCCATGAACTCACGACTCACTGAGTAAAGAATCTACCCCTAACATCTGTCCTATATCTACCACCCCTTAATTTAAAGCTATGCCCCCTCGTAATAGCTGACTCCATACGTGGAAAAGGTTCTCATGGTCAACCCTATATAAACCCCTAATCATCTTGTACACCTCTATCAAGTCACCCCTAAACCTTCTTTTCTCCAATGAAAACAGCCCCAAGTGCCTCAGCCTTTCCTCATACGATCTTCCTACCATACCAGGCAACATCCTGGTAAACCTCCTCTGCACCCGTTCCAGTGCCTCCACATCCTTTCTATTGTATGGCGACCAAAACTGCACACAATACTCCAGATGCGGCCGCACCAGAGTCTTATACAACTGCAACATGACCTCAGGGCTCCGGAACTCAATTCCTCTACCAATAAAAGCCAGTACGCCATATGCCTTCATTACTGCACTATTTACCTGGGTGGCAACTTTCAGAGATCTGTGTACATGGACACCAAGATCCCTCTGCTCATCCACACTACCAAGTATCTGACCATTAGCCCAGTACCCCATCTTTTTGTTACTCTTACCAAAGTGAATCACCTCACACTTACCTACATTGAACTCCATTTGCCACCTTTCTGTCCAGCTCTGCAACTTATCTATATCCTGCTGTAACATGACACATCCTTCCTCACTGTCAACAACACCACTGACTTTCGTATCATCCGCAAACTTGCTCACCCAACCTTCTAGCCCCTCCTCCAGGTCATTTATAAAAATGACAAACAGCAATGGTCCCAAAACAGATCCTTGCGGAACACCGCTAGTAACTGCACTCCAAGATGAACCTTTGCCATCAACTACTACCCTCTGTCTTCTTCCAGCCAGCCAATTCCTAATCCAAACCTCCAACTCACCCTCAATGCCATACCTCCGTATTTTTTGCAGTAGTCTACCATGGGGAACCTTATCAAACGCCTTACTAAAATCCATATACACCACATCTACCGCTTTATCCTCGTCTACCTCCTTAGTCACCTTCTCAAGGAATTCAATAAGGTTTGTGAGGCACGACCTGCCCTTCACAAAACCTGCTGACTATCCTTGATCACATTATTCCTATCCAGATGTTCATAAATCCTATCCCTTACAATTCTCTCTAAGACTTTGCCCACAACAGAAGTGACACTCACCGGCCTATAGTTACTAGGGTTATCCCTACTCCCCTTTTTGAACAAGGGAACCAGATTTGCTATCCTCCAGTCTTCTGGCACTATTCCTGTAGACAATGAGGACATAAAAATCAAGGCCAATGGCTCTGCAATCTCCTCCCTTGCTTCCCAGAGAATCCTAGGATAAATGCTATCAGGCCCAGGGGACTTATCTATTTTCACCCTTTCCAGAATTTCCAACACCTCTTCGCTACATACCTCAAAGCCATCCATTCTAATTAATTGTGACTCAATATTCACATCGGCAACAATGTCCTGTTCCTGAGTGAATACTGACGAAAAGTATTCATTCAATGTCTCCCCAATCTCTTCAGCCTCCACACGCAACTTCCCACTACTATCCTTGACTGGACCTATTCCTAGAGGAGAAAGTGAGGTCTGCAGATGCTGGAGATCAGAGCTGGAAATGCGTTGCTGGAAAAGCGCAGCAGGTCAGGCAGCATCCAGGGAACAGGAGAATCGACGTTTCGGGCATAAGCCCTTCTTCAGGAATGAGGAAAGTTTGTCCAGCAGGCTAAGATAAAAGGTAGGGAGGAGGGACTTGGGGGAGGGGCGTCGGAAATGTGATAGGTGGAAAGAGGTCAAGGTGAGGGTGATAGGTCAGACTGGGGTGGGGGCGGAGAGGTCGGGAAGAAGATCTCAGGTTAGGAAGGCGGTGCTGAATTTGATGGATTTGACTGAGACAGGGTGGGGGGAGGGGAAATGAGGAAACTGGTGAAATCAGAGTTCATCCCTTGTGGTTGGAGGGTTCCTAGCCGGAAGATGAGGCCTTCTTCCTCCAACCGTCGTTTTGTTGTGGTCTGACGATGGAGGAGTCCAAAGACCTGCATATCCTTGGTGGAGTGGGAGGGGGAATTGAAATGTTGAGCTACAGGGTGGTTGGGTTGGTTGGTCCGGGTGTCCCAGAGGTGTTCTCTGAAACGCTCCGCAAGTAGCCGGCCTGTCTCCCCAATATAGAGGAGGCCACATCGGGTGCAGAGGATGCAATAGATGATATGTGTGGAGGTGCAGGTGAATCTGTGGCGGATATGGAAGTTTCCTTTGGGGCCTTGGAGGGAGATGAGAGGGGAGGTGTGGGCGCAAGTCTTGTACCTCCTGCGGTTGCAGGGGAAGGTGCCGGGAATGGAGGTTGGGTTGGTGGGGGGTGTGGATCTGACGAGGGAGTCACGGAGGGAGTGGTCTTTACGGAATGCTGATAGGGGAGGGGAGGGAAATATATCTTTGGTGGTGGGGTCCGTTTGGAGGTAGCGGAAATGACGGCGGATGATGCGCTGTACATGGAGATTGGTGGGGTGGTAGGTGAAGACCAGTGGGGTTCTGTCCTGGTGGCGGTTGGAGGGGCGGGGTTCAAGGGCGGAGGAGCGGGAAGTGGAAGAGATGCGGTGGAGGGCATCGTCGACCATGTCGGGGGTGAAATTGCGGTCCTTGAAAAAGGAGGCCATCGGACTACACCTCCTCCCATCCTGCCCCCTGTAAAAACGCCATCCCATTCTCTCAATTCCTTCGACTCCGCCGCATCTGCTCCCAGGAGGACCAGTTCCAAAAACGCACAACCCAGATGGCCTCCTTCTTCAAGGACCGCAATTTCCCCCCCGACGTGGTTGACGATGCCCTCCACCGCATCTCTTCCACTTCCCGCTCCTCCGCCCTTGAACCCCGCCCCCCCAACCGCCACCAGGACAGAACCCCACTGGTCCTCACCTACCACCCCACCAATCTCCATGTACAGCGCATCATCCGCCGTCATTTCCGCTACCTCCAAACGGACCCCACCACCAAGGATATATTTCCCTCCCCTCCCCTATCAGCATTCAGTAAAGACCACTCCCTCCGTGACTCCCTCGTCAGATCCACACCCCCCACCAACCCAACCTCCACTCCTGGCACCTTCCCCTGCAACCGCAGGAGGTGCAAGACTTGCGCCCACACCTCCCCCCTCACCTCCCTCCAAGGCCCCAAAGGAAACTTCCATATCCGCCACAGATTCACCTGCACCTCCACACATATCATCTATTGCATCCTCTGCACCCGATGTGGCCTCCTCTATATTGGGGAGACAGGCCGGCTACTTGCGGAGCGTTTCAGAGAACACCTCTGGGACACCCGGACCAACCAACCCAACCACCCTGTAGCTCAACATTTCAATTCCCCCTCCCACTCCACCAAGGATATGCAGGTCTTTGGACTCCTCCATCGTCAGACCACAACAAAACGACGATTGGAGGAAGAACGCCTCATCTTCTGGCTAGGAACCCTCCAACCACAAGGGATGAACTCGGATTTCACCAGTTTCCTCATTTCCCCTTCCCCCACCCTGTCTCAGTCAAATCCATCAAATTCAGCACCGCCTTCCTAACCTGAGATCTTCTTCCCGACCTCTCCGCCCCCACCCCAGTCTGACCTATCACCCTCACCTTGACCTCTTTCCACCTGTCACATTTCCGACGCCCCTCCCCCAAGTCCCTCCTCCCTACCTTTTATCTTAGCCTGCTGGACAAACTTTCCTCATTCCTGAAGAAGGGCTTATGCCCGAAACGTCGATTCTCCTGTTCCCTGGATGCTGCCTGACCTGCTGCGCTGGACCTATTCCTACCCTAGTCATTCTAGGATTAATGGTCTGGGATTAATTAGCAGCAATCAGCAAATACTTTTGCAGAACATTGCTTGAAGAGATTAAGTTGGTGGGGTAAAGTTCACAATTTTTGTGGGCAGGATAGAGTATAGAATGAAGTACATACATGGATGGCAGAAAGATTGAGGTTGATAGGCAAATTATGATTTTCCCAATCAAGAGTTCCTACCATTTATTTTAGAAAAGGCAGAAACAGGTATAAATTCTTCTTTTAATATTTGCTTTCATTGTCAGTTATATTCCCCTCCGAAAGAAGTCCTGCCTTGAAATTTGTAATTTGGAAACAAAAATCAGCATAGCAGCATCATTTCTGCTATGAAAAAATAAAATTCTGGCATTTATACTGCAACTTCTGCATCACTGGATGCCTCAAACTACAACAGACAAAGTACCACTGAGGTGCAGTCTCTGATGCTATAGAGGAAACAGCAGCCAATTTGCACTCCGAAAGCACCCACAAGCAACAATGTGATATAAAAAAAATCAGATTTTTAAAAATTAGGTACTGATTGAGGGATAAACATTGCATAAGAGATGAACGCAGAGTCTTACATTTATCCGCAACGGGACAGTCTGTAACAGTCTCACTGGAGACAGAAGATTGGGACATTAAGCATAAAATTAAACTGGCTGCTCCATGCAGTCATGAAGGAATGTTGGGCTTCTGTAAAAGCCACCTTTTGGATGAGATATTAAATTAAGTCCTGAATCCACCTCATAAGCGGTCTCCTTGCACTATTTCCAACAACTGCAGAACTATCTCTGGTGTCCCTCAAATATCAATTAAAAAAAGATTATCTAGCCTTTATCATATTTCTTTTGGGGGAGCTTGCTGCCTGTAAATTGGGCTGCATTGTTTCTTACATAACAATAAATAATTAAACTTCAAAAATATTTAATTTGCTATAAAGTGCTTTGGGATGTCTTGTGGTCGTGAAAAGTGCTATATAAATTTGAGTCACTTTTTTTTTCCTCGAAATGGAGGGACAGGGCCCAATAGAGACTGCGAGAGTGAAACACATTTTGTCAGCTTTGCCAACAAAGTCAGTCACTAAAATACTGCTAATGAACACAATACTGATTATTGAACTTCTATAATTAACAGTCAATGATTTAAGGAATGAATTTAATTGGAAACTAAATAGCAATACAAATTGTTTAATCTCATTTTAGTTAGAATTGGCCAGCTGACTGCCTCAGTGTTAATCAGATAGGTTCAGTGCTCAACAATTATTTCCATGTTTAATAACTTCCTGTCACTGTGACAATTACCAGCTGCCACCTCAGCACTGCAGACAGTCTGACTAACATGCACCTGTCAACTGTTCAAGTACAGTTGAGAGAATCGGGATTTAAAAACTCTATAAAGGACAAAGGTGGAGGTATTTTAGGCTTATTTTAACAGATTGAACCACTGTTTCCAAAGTGCTGCATTCATCCAGCTAATAAGAAGGAAAAACTATTTATACATTAAAAAAAATCACACATAACAGGAAATGGCCATTTGAATTATTTTGCCTCTGTAAGATCGTGTTAGCATTCCTACCTCTGGGATAGAAGGTTCAGAGTAAAGGATGTGACAGTCATGGAGACCAGAATAGCTGGGTCTCCCTTCCTTGAAAGGGAGAACACTGAGGGCTGAGATCTTATAAATCTTCCCTGCATCTCAAGGTCTGAAGTGGTGATGTCCACAAATGACTGCACAATGTTCAGCATCTTTTGCAACTCCTCAGATACCGAAGAAGTCCATGCTCAATTGCAACAGATCCAGATAATATGCAGGCCTGGGCTGACAAATGGCAGGTGACATCTGAACCACACAAGTGCCAGGCAATAACCATCTCCAACAAAAGAGAATCGAACTATTGCCCTTTGCCATTCAATGGTACTAACAACACTGAATCCTGACGATCAATATTCCTGGGGTTGCCATTGACCAGAAACTGAACTGGACTAGTCATACAAGTACTATGGCAATAAAATCAAATCAGAAGCTAGGAATCTTGCAGCAGATAACTCACCTTTATGGGCGGCACGGTGGCACAGTGGTTAGCACTGCTGCCTCACAGCACCTGAGATCCGGGTTCAATTCCCACCTCAGGCAACTGACTGTGTGGAGTTTGCAAGTTCTCCCCGTGTCTGCGTGGGTTTCCTCCGGGTGCTCCGGTTTCCTCCCACAGTCCAAAAATGTGGTCAGGTGAATTGGCCATTCTAAATTGCCCGTAGTGTTAGGTAAGGGGTAAATGTAGGGGCATGGGTGAGTTGCGCTTCGGCGGGTCGGTGTGGACTTGTTGGGCCGAAGGGCCTGTTTCCACGCTGTAATGTAATCTAAACCTTCTGATTCCCCAGAGCCTGTCCACAACCTACAAGGTGCAAACCAGGTCTGTGATGGAAAAATCCCCCAATTCAGTGGCTGAGTGCTACTCTAACAACGTAAGCAGCTTGATACCATCCAGGTCAAAGTAGCCCACTCAACGTGTTTGCTGAAGTAGTGCCATTCAGTCTCTCCATCATCGATGCTCAGTAGCATCAGCATACTGAATAAACAAGATGCATTGCAGAAATTCATCAAGCTCCCTTAGACAGCACCTTCTGAACCTAGAAGGATGAGGGCACAGATACCCAGAAACATCACCGCTGGCAAGTTCCCCTCTGAGCTACTCAGACTTGGATGTACTTGAAAGTTGTTCTGGGATTTACATATTAATGAATTGAAACCTGCAACCCATTCTAAAAGATGAAAGACTTAACAGCAATCTAGGTTCATTCAATATATTGTATCAGTTGCATGACACAATGATCTTGTGCCTATAAATTCTGTGTCTTATGATCCTGCCCCACTAGCTACCTGACGAAGGAGCAGCGCTTTGGAAGCCAGTAGCTCCAAATAAACCTGTCGGACTATAACCTGGTGTTTGTAATTTTTAATTTTGAAAATATATCACCATTCCTTCAGTGTCACTGGGTCAAAATCTTGGAACTCTCGCCCTAATGACATTGTGGGTCTACTTACAGCTTACAGTGGTTCAAAGAGGCAGCTCATTACCAACTTCTGAAGGACAATTCAGAATGGTCAGTAAATGCTGGTTCACACAGTGATGTCCACATTGCAAGAGTGAATTAAAAAATGATTAAAATTATAAAAGGTATCAGCATGATAGATGTAGGAAAAGTTTTTGCCACTAGTAGTTGAGATAAGAAAAAGAAGCTATAAATATAAGATAGTCACTAACAAATGCAATAGAGAATTTTCTTTATTCAGAATATGAAACTCAGTACCAGAAGGAGCAGTTTAGGCAATTGGCACAGGTGAATTTAAGGAACAGTTCCATATTCTGAAATGGTGGTGGAATAGGAACAGTGGAGGCTCATATGAAGCATTAATTATGGCATGAACCCAATGGGCAGAACACTTGTTTCAGTGCCGTATGGTCTACGCAATGCCTAACTTTTCTATTTTCCATTGTTTTTTCCCTGCTTTTACCCTCCATAATCTATTTCCTTAATGGATAAAACAGTACCTGAAGCACAGATGATCAGTGAAAACAGAAGAGTCACGTATCGAAATTTATTGTATCATCACTGGCAGGGTTGTGATAGAGCAAGTGGCTTTGCACAACAGTCCCACATCGACTGGGTGCTATTTTGATAACAACCAAAAACTCATTGCTCTTGGCAACACCAAAGGCCAAAATATTATAAAACTGAAAATAACAGTCAGTGATAACTAACCCTGTCATGTCTCATCTATTTATGGCTGAGGCGGATTGACTTGGCTGGGTTTGATAGCATTTCCTGTTGAAATGAGGTTAAGCAAATTATGTTGCTGTTCAGTTCCCAAATGTCCCTAACTCATGGAATGCCAATTATAGAGGGTCAATAATGAGCTGTGTTGATTAACAGCATTTTAGGAACTAAGTCTGCCTTGTTCACAAGATGACTTGACGCTGTGCATCACTATTTTTCAGTCTTTGTTTCTGCTGAATTGTGTTTAAACCACACAATACATACAAACCGGAGACAAAACACATTGATGGCAGCATTCTCAGTGACTGCCTGCATCAGCCTTGATCATTTGCAGAATAAATTCTGAGTTTGTTTTCTTTATATTAGTTGAATAATTTATTCCTTCTTCAGAAAATTTCAAGGTTTAGATGGAGAAAGAGATGGAATCAGATGGGTTAACTGTGTGGGTAGAAGGATTTCCTGTGCAAAAATAGAATTGACCATCTTCCCTGAAGCTTGAAAAAGCAGAAACTGCTTTAACATTTCTGTCCTTGTAAGAACAGTTTCTGACAACCTGCAAGCCCAACCCCAGCTGTATAGCAGTGTTAAAGTAATTAAACAAGCCAAAGCACATCACAGGAGCATCAAATTAAATCTGACACCAAAGCACGGGAGGGGGGTTACTGACGGACCTCCAGCACACAACACTTCCTGCCAACTTATACACCATCTCTCTCAGAACATGGCATCGCTAAAATAGAGTGGCTCTTAATGCAATGCCCCCAACAGCCTGCAATGGAAAAGACTTAGGCCGGGGACAGAGTAAGGGGCTCCCTCCTGAAGAATCTTTAGGGTCAAAACGTTAATTGTGTTTTCCTCCAATCAAGATAAGCGACTGTGATTCTTAGTAACATTTCAAAAGAAAAATATTATGGAGGACCCAAGCCAGCTGAAAACTGAAATTCCTGGCATATAACAGATTCAGCAGCCACTCTGCGAACTACACACAGAGACAATGTTAGGGCAGATAAGGAGTATCTTAAATCAAAGTGATTGGTTGAGAGTTTCTGAGTCTGGGAACAGTCAAACTCTCAATAACTACCATTGAAATCCATTGTTTTCTGGTGAAGTATGAGTCCATATGATGTAATAAGACTGCAGATACATCAGACAAGAAAGATCCAGAGCAACAGTGCAATTTTAAAAGTGGCTAAAACCTCAAGTATCCATAGTTCTTACAGAACAGGCCCATAAGCAGCAAGTAAAGGCTGACTTGCATTTAAACTGCAACTTACATGGCGCATAAAACATCACAAGTACGGATGGGTGTTCCTTCACAAACCCATCAAAGGTATCATCTGTTAAATGAGACACTGCAGACTCCTGCTCTGCCCATGGGATCTCTGGGGCTTTGGGCTGTGCTTCTTGGGGTCTGGTGACAAAAGAAATGCAACTGTGTCACAAAAATGAACACATCAGATAAACCAAGGTGCAAACCATCCATCAACTACCAAGCGCGAGTTGATGTCCTTTTCATTCTCCTCCCTGAAAACAAATGCTTTCTTTTGCAGAGGAGATTAAGAGTGACTCTTCCTGTGGTTGAGTGTATTTAACTTGATCACAGTGAAGTTCGTATAGCTAAGAAAGATAAAAGCACAACATAGATAATTTTATTCCAGTCATTAAGCAGCACTTTTTTTTTGGGAGGCATTTGACTATATTGCAAAGGAGCCTGTGATACACGATCCTTTAGATCCAGGAACAAAATACTTCCAGATACAATCAGCTATCGGTAAATATTTGTTTAGATGAATGATAAGGACATTAACAATAACCGAGTTATGATGAAAACATGCCCAATAAAATTGGAGTGAGAGCCCAGTTTAAGAGGATACATAATCTCAGTGTAGTGAAGCATTTCTATTCCCCAATGCACTAAAATAGGTTGAAAGGTGAAAACAAAATTGTCCTTTGTGCCATGGTAGTAGAGTCAGCAAGGCACACGTGTAGTTTTCTTTATACATACAACGTTTAATGCTACTCACTTTTTCATCCACTCAACAAAATCTTGGGCAGTAGCTCCATAGTTTTCAAAGTTAAATAGAAATTTTCCCTTCCTTTTGAAAGAAATCAGAGAAAAAGAAACAACTCAATTATTGTGTATAACATACAACATTGCACAAAATTCAACCATTTTATAATGAAGGACAGAGAGCCTGAAATTATGGTATCAAATGGGCTGAAGGGACTTCTTCACACAATTATGGTCTCGTGATTGTGTCATAACAATAGAGGGGTCATTATTTCATGTTTCACTTTTTTCATTGAAAAATTCAGATCCTTGGATGTAATAGCTACTCAAACCTACATTTTGTTGTCAAAACATCAATGAATAAATGTTGCAGTAATCAAACCTCAGGGTTCACCTTAAAGGAACAAATGCTGAAATGGCATATGGGTATAAAAACAGAGACATTCTTTGTCTCCAGGGAAGTCAACTCAGGTTGAGGTACAGTTCTAAAGCCTTAATACATCGTCCAGAGGTGATTATTTTTGCAAATGATAATCAATGAAAGTTTTTCAATCTTGAACTCATTTTTGCTCTTTATTGAATGAGTGGTGAAAACTGGGTCAACAAGGTAGAGTCTTCCCTGTTCCACGGCAACCAGATGAGGAACAAGACTTGCACTGCCAATCACAGGACAGCTACACAAATGCAGGCAACTAATCACATAACCCAAGCCAACACTGTGATGTAATCGAGACGGTATATTGTTCTGTTATTCCATACATTCCTATTTACCTTGGAATAGGGGTAGTTAGCTCAGTTGGCTGGATGGCTGGTTTGCAATGTAGAGTGTTGCCAACACAGATTCAAGCTGAGGTTACCATGAAGGATGCTCCTCCTCAACCTATCTCCTCACCACCTGGTGGTAACTCTCAAGTTAAACCACCACTAGTTGTCCCCCTCTAATGAGAGAGCAGCTCTAGTCTGGTAGGACTATGCTGACTTCATTTACCTTTCAAGCCTCTTTAAAATGACACGCGAAATTGAGGTATCATCTGCCCCCTCAGGTGGATACACAAGGTCCCACTGGACCTTGTTGAAGTGGAGCAGGGGGTATTATCCCTGCTATCTAGACCAATTTTCATCCTCCAACCAACATCACCTACGTGATACTGGGTCTTGATTAGCACAAAATGCCTGCCTTGTTTCTTGTATTACAAGAGCAATTGTACTTCTAAAAGTATTCCACTGGCTGTGAAATGTGAGGTCCTCAGATCCACAAAGGTCAGTAAGAACCATCTTTGGACTAAAGCAACCATCAAGATACCTGACATAACTTCACCATCCATCACAAAGACCACGGAAGTGGTAATTTACACAAGTTTAGAAATCACGCCTTAGATAGGACAAATAAGCTATACATTCATCATAAGGAATAGAAGAAAGTAACACACTCTCACGCAATAATTAGAAGCACTGTACACGCAAATCAAATTTGTCAATTTTTAAAAGTTAAGGCTGTTTGACTTTCAATTTTAGAGACAGCAACCAAGATAGTCATGTGTTTAAAAAACACTTTAAAATTCATAATTTGTCAGTTGCTGTGAAATGACTCTTGGAGCAATTTCTGAGAAGAGAATTTTAAATAGGTCCTCAGGAAGCGATGGTAATTCTAAAACAGCTTTTACAGTGATCAATTTTAAGAAACACTGTTAAGATGATTATATAAATATACTTCAGAAACATTTTCTAATTTGCTCAAATTAACAAATGGCAATCAGTCTGGGCAAAATTCCAATTAAAGTTCATCGACATTCCCAAAGGATCCCAACTGTAATTGCCATGTTTAATGTCGAAAAATTATTTTTTTTTCCCTGTCAAATAGTCCTATGCAAATGACTTATCCCCACACACAGCCCAGAACTTCAGTATCAAAATTTGGAGTGTGAATTCCATCAAGAAATAGCACAACTTCAAGGCAAATAGCGATCAGTAGGATTAAGCAGATTTTTATTCCATTCATTCCTAGTTACCTTTCAAGTCAAATTCTCATCATCTGTGCACAAAAAAACTGCTATCTAGATGATAGAAAAAAAAGTAGGCCATTCTGCCTCTTGAGCCTGCTCCTGTGTTCAACAGGACCATGGATGATCATCCAACTCAGTACCCTGCTCCCATTTTCTCCCCATACCCTTTGATTCCTTCATAAGAACATGAGAATTAAGACTGTCACTCATTTTCTCTATTTTCTCCCCACTTTACAAGGCTAATAGGACTCTGGACTTTATAGGAATCAAAGTTCACAAGAAAGAAAGTTAATACTCAACTTTTGTAAACCACTAAGCATTGTGACCAGTTCTGTGCACTGCACTTTAGATAGGATGCTAGAGTCGTAGGAGATTTACCAGAAGGGCACGAGGGATGAAAACTTTAGTCATGTGGAGACTAAAGACCTTAGGGATGACTTTGCTTACAGAAGAAAAAGTTGAAGTTAGACTTGGGAGAGATAGTCAATGCGTTGAAGGGCACAAATGAAAGAAATGCCATTTCCAATGGCAGGAAGGTTGATGTATAGAAAACACATGCTTAAGACAATTGGGAAAAAACAGAGGGAGATGAGGATAATATCTTTTCATGCAGCAAGTTGATGTGATATGGAATGCATTGCCTGATCAAGAATACTGTAGGAACTAGGTTCAACAGTAACTTTCAAAAAGGCAATTGAATAAAGGGTTTTTACGGCTCTAGAGAACGAAACAAGACTAGGATTTTGGGATTGCTCGTTGAAATCTGTGACAAGAGCTAAATGGTCTCCCTTTTGTGCAAAACAGTTTTACAATAAAATATCATTTCCAAACCCATATCACCTTAGACTTTACTTCGACGTGCTGCAATTGGCCTGAACATCCCCAGATTTGCAAGCTAATGCTTTCGTGAGAGCTTGCAACCCAGTGGAATATCCCAACTGCTCCCATCCACCCGGAAAATGAACGTGAGAGAATGCGGCATGCAAACCGGGCATAGATCATTGGTAATATGATTCATGAAATGACCAACTCAGTGATTCAGCTAACAAGCTGAGATGCACCAAAGGAGTCAAAACCTGAAGTTTACCCTCGTGCAAGCTCACAATGGCTTCAGTGGAGAAATGAGATAAAAATGAGGTAGAACAATCAGTACATTTTTCCCCCATACTTCAGCAATTTAATATTTGTACTATCCTTGGATTACAAGTTGGGCCCATTCAGAGATGGCAAACACATCAAGAACCAGAGATACTTCAGAGATCATTAGGAACTGAACCAAATTAAACACTTAGTCATTTCAAATAGACACCAACCTAGACAGTGATAGATTCTTCAACAGTCATGTATTTCATAATGGTCAGGTGGGTTTGTAACAATTGCCAGCCTATTTGAACTTGGGACCATTGCTACATTAAAAACTGAATGATGTACTCATCAGAGTAATCATTAAAAGAAGGATAAAGACTGGGGCAGAATGCTTCTTGATTCTGGATTAGTGGTGCTGGAAGAGCACAGCAGTTCAGGCAGCATCCAAGGAGCTTCGAAATCGATGTTTCGGGCAAAAGCCCTTCATCAGGAATACAGGCAGAGAGCCTGAAGCGTGGAGAGATAAGTGAGAGGAGGGTGGGGGTGGGGAGAAAGTAGCATAGAGTACCTGGGAGTTGCAGTGGGAGAGGGACTCCCTGAGATTCTTGTAGAGAGAGGAGGAAAACTTATTTGAAGACTTGATGAGTTGTCTGTAAGAGCTGTTAAGAATTTGGAAAAGGAAAAGATAGATTACAAAATTAACACTTCTATTGTTGGAAAAGAAGCATTCTGGTAAAAACAATGACTGCAGATGTTGGAAACCAGATTCTGGATTAGTGGTGCTGGAAGAGCAGAAGCATTCTGGTAAAAACAATGACTGCAGATGCTGGAAACCAGATTCTGGATTAGTGGTGGTGGTGCTGGAAGAGCACAGCAGTTCAGGCTTTTCCAGCACCACTAATCCAGAATCTGGTTTCCAGCATCTGCAGTCATTGTTTTTACCAGAATGCTTCTTTCCCAACAACAGAAGTGTTAATTTTGTAATATATCTTTTCCTTTTCCAAATTCTTAACAGCTCTTACAGACAACTCATCAAGTCTTCAATTATCCAAACGGGTGACCTTGACCACTGGAAGGCCAAGACAGAAACTTTGAAAGCCACAGACTATTTGGACTTGGAACTGTATCGCCATTTCTTCACTGTCACAGGGTCAAAATCCAGTTACTCCCTAACAGTACACCAGGTGTTCCTACACCACATGAACTGCAGTGGGTCAAGGTGGCTTGCCACCACCTTAAGGGAAATTAGGGATGGGCAATAAATGCTGGCATAGCCAGCGTTGCCATGCCCACATACCATGAAAGAATAAATTTTAAAAGAAAACAATTCCGGCAGAGAGAATAAACAGAAAGACAGATTTCCACTGACATAAACACCTTATGTTCTCAAATTGTCTGAAACCACATTATAGAAGATTAAACAAAAAGAATTTTTTTTTAAATCAGACTGCAACGACTATTTCTCAGAACACATTATGGCAATGATGTGTTTGCTTCTAACTTATTCCTTTCTGTCTTTAAGATGATATATTTTGTACTCTATTAGGCCACACATAACATCTCCATTCGGCAATCACTCTAAGTATTCAGAAGGGAAATGATTAGTTAAACCCTTGTAGAGTCCAATTGAGTCTTCTCTTCCTGCTCTATAATGCATTGTCTCTGGACTCTCCATGAATCTGTCAGTGGTTTCCTTTGTTCTCCACATGCTGCTGCTTTGGCAACAGAATTTGCAGACTCGGGACCCAAATCCATCTGTCCACTCAAAATAACCATTTTTACCTCTCCACTTGGTGCTGTCAGGCTGCTGCCCAACATGGAGTCCTGGATGAGCTTCAATTCACTCCCATTAAATATTGGAATGATTGAAGACATCACTTCAAGATCACAAACTGTGTACATTGCTACTAAAGATGGCTGAAAATGTGTTGCTGGAAAAGCGCAGCAGGGTCAGGCAGCATCCAAGGACCGGAGAATTGACATTTCGGGCATGAGCCCTTCTTCAGGAATCACTAAGTACTTAGTATCCTACTAAAGATGGCCACCATCACCAACCACTAACACCTCCCCATCCAACCCAAACTCCACCTCCCCCACTCTCAGGTTAAACAAGATTCTTCATATTCAATGCCCCCAAGGTTTATGGCCACTTCCTCCTCATCACAAAGACTATTGACTCCTTCCTCCTCCTTTTGTGGGGGGTCAGTGGCAAAGTAGTAATTTTGTTTGACTGAGGCTAATGCTCCGGGGTATGGGTTTAAATTTCATCATGGCAGCTGATGGAATTTAAATTCAATTAACCAATCTGGAATATGAAACTGGTCTCAGTGATGGTGGTCATGGAAATAATCACTGATGTTGTAAAAATCCATCTGATTCACTAATGTCCTTTAGGGAAGAAAATAAACATTTTTATCTTGTCTGGTCTGGCTCACATGTGACTTCAGACCTACAGTTACATGGTTGACTCTTAACTGTCCCTCTGAAACAGCCGAGTGAGCCACTCAGTTCAAAGGTCTGTGATACCCACATCCGATGAAAGGATAAATTAAAAAAAAACTGCCTGCCTCTATCCATGTGTTATTTAAATCTGCATGTACACTTTCACCAAGGCTAGTTTAATACTTTCTTGACTGCCATATCATCCTGCACATTCTTTAACGTCCCCTCATCCAAAACCCCACTGACCATACACTTTCCCATACTGTCTCGCCCTCATTGACCTACATTAGTTCCCAATGCTTTAAATGCAAACACACATCTTCATCTTGGCTTGGCTTTTTCACTTCTTCACCAGCCCCATACTGAGATTGTGAAAGATGCCACATTAACCTAGGTTTGTCTTTTTTTTTCCTTTTTAACCAATATGGTTCAATTGGTTTTTTCCTATCTTCTCTGCCACAGTCCATTTTTTGCCCAATTATTCTTCTGTCCAGCATCCTTGGGATCTTTACCTCCACTGAATGCAAGGAGGCAATATTGCCAATTAATAGCCAGTACATTTTTGGGCGCCCTCATCTTTGAGTAGTGTGGGGGAAGAAAAGCAAGACAAGACAAAGAAAACCTCAATAAGATGGTCAATCTATATTTGTCACATCACTCAAGCTCTTTCATTTTACATTATTATTGTTAATCCGCCTGCAAGAAGAAAATCACACAAGATTGTTTAGATCTGATTTTCTGAACTCAAAATATACCTTGAAGATTTAGCAACAACTTACTCAAAGTAACAGAAGGTCGGATATCCTTTGATGTTGAATTCCTGTTTGATTTCATCAAATTCAGATGGATGGACATTCATTCCAGCCATTACCTATTCAGGAAACAGTTAGCATTAGAATTTATAAATCACTTGTAGAAAATTGGTGTTTAATGAATTCAAGATGAATTGATAATCTACAGCTCTTAATTATTTTGAGAATAAGTGTTTTTCCGGAAATGTTCCAAGAGTTGGAATGTCCAGTTCTGTGAAAATGAGGAATCTGCTGAGCAGGAGGCAGTTTACTCTTAGTCCCAGAAACCTGAACTAAAAATAAAATATTTCTGTTCAGTCTAGGTTAAACTAACAATTAAAACTCCCAATTGTTTATTTTGCTTCAATCATTGAACAGACTGGGTGATGCAACAAGACCCAGCTGGGAAAAGACCAGATAGTAGGCCAAAACAGAGTTAGTAGAGCTGGGTATGGGAAGTTGTGAATAAAACAGTGACAAGAGGCAGCTGTGGGATATGGCAAAGGAAGTTTATAATTAGTGGCTGAGATCTTGTGGTGCTTATTAACAGCTTCCTTATGACTGCTGAGAACACTAATTCCAATTCCTAGTTGCTGTCGCCTGGTCAATGAACACAATCCTTATCACGAGGGTACAGGGAAACAACTAACGTTTCAACTTGAAATCCAATTGCAATTAGTCAACTTACAACATAATGTGTCATAACTGCTCCCTAACTACTTTTAATTTTCCTGCCCTTCATACAAATGCAAAATGTTTACATTGCCCATTATTAGATACATGCCCATCTTCACGTTGAAAGCGTTGACTCGGTGAGCATTCAATGTGCTGAATGTCACCTATTCAAAACGTTCTCAGGATGTGAGCATCATTGAGGAGGACATGATTTACCATCCTTGATTGCCCTCAAGGTGCGACGGGTGCGTGTGTGTGTGTGGCAGGGTGGCTGCTCCAATATTAAGGACAAGGTGTTTTTACTGCTGGGTAAATAAACGGCAGAGTAAATAGAGTGTTCAAATCAGAATATTCAAATTTTTGGTTCAAAAGAATCAATAGTCAAGATCAGAAAAGTATTTCAGTTCAGGTTAACCAGTTGCCTTAGCAGAAGTGGGTTATAGTCTATAGAGCTTCTAAGCTTCATGAGTTTGGACAGAAATTTTCCAGTGGTTCGAGTTATAAAAGAGCAAGCCATCAGAATTGAGAGGGGGTCGTGTAAGTGGACATGGAACAGAATTATAAAAGAAAAATTGGCTCAACCAACCAAGGCAAAGAGACTGGAAAGTGTCAGTTAAGGAAAGATTTAAAAATCTGAGATTGGAGTGATAGCACTCTAGAATTGAGTCTCTAACAAATGTTTTTGGTAAACAGATTTAAATTTTGTTTTCGTATTCGTGTTAAGGTCTTTCTTACTATAGTTTACCTGGCCTTATTTGTTTTCTTTTCTTATGTGCAGCAACAGAACATAAGTTTATGAAAGAACATCTGCAGCCTCATCTGAAACCTCAGTGACTGACCACCATGTTAACCAATCGCAAAATTTAAATCTATCAAACTTAAAAATCACACAACACCAGGTTACAGTGCAACAGGTTTAATTGGAAGCACAGTAGCTTTCAGAGTGCCACTTCCAATTAAACTTGTTGGGCTATAACCTGGTGTTGTGTGATATTTAACTTTGTATACCCCAGTCCAACACCAACATTTCCAAATCATAAATCTATCAAGCCAGGGTTCACTCTAGGATCTGCCTTGTCTAGTAATACCATCAACTGGGATCCTAAAGCATGAACAGCTTCTTTATGAGACATTTGATGTTAGGAGTGTGTATTGGGGACGGTGCTTGAAAGCACGAGATACCATTTGCTAGTTCATCTAAACTCGGTTCTGTCAGCTTTGAAAGTGCTTAACCTTGCCAAACTTGGATGAATTTAATGACTGTAACCTTGGCCCCATCCATCGGGAACCCAGACGCAGGCATTTTGGAGTAAATGAATGGGATTAAATTCCAGTTAGGTAGCTTCTTGTCTGCTACTGTCAATCCCAGGTCTTGGAAGACAATGATCCAACCACCAAAGACTTACTGACTAATTTCAGGCAGCTCCTCAGTCCTAGCAATGTTACTAGGAGCAAGATCACTGCTGGTACTGTTGAAGTCTTGAGAACAGGAGCATTGCTGGAGGCACAGAGACAGATGAGTGGGTCTGGTTTATGGATCAATCAAGACTTGGCAGTGTGAAGAGGGGTGAGAGATGCTGGGAACGGACTGGAGTACACTTTTAGTGGGGCAGCCTATGCCTGGTAGGTCTCTCTGTGGGGTACACATTGCACAAATCAGCAGATCCAGCTCTTGTAGGTTGAAAGTGTGAGCTACATGGGAATATTCAGGCAGAAGAAATGTTGATACAATTTAACAGCAACACAAATTCAGGCTTCAAATTAGAGAATCGAGTGAATATGAAATGACATTGTGCAGAATGATGTTAAGTGATGACATCCTGCGTGGGATTTTCTTCCTGGGTTACAAAATTTTAAACACAATTTAATAGGATTATGTATTTCATTACTGCTTTAATTCCTGCGCATGCTAATAGAAATCCAACTGGTTGAGAAACCTGATCAGGGTAACCGAATCACAACTAGACATCCAATTATAACGATCTGTGCACAAAGTAAAAACTGACAAGTCTGCATGCATGGTGCCTTTTTAATAGACCAATGAAACTGTAATACTTACATGGGTGCCCTTTAGCTCTGTGGCAGCTTGTTGAAAGGCTGGCATCATCCGCTTACACACCCCACACCCTGACACATGGGGGAAAGGGCAGGTCAAAGGCGACAGCAGAACAATAAACAGAAAGAGAGATAAACATTGCGCTAAATGAGTCAATGACAGATTTAACAAATCACTTCACCACACTCCAATGCATACGTATTATAGCTCAGCAAGTGCCAGTTCTTCAAATGAAACTGTTCAATCCAATCACTTTCTCTCAACCCCTCTTCATCTGCTTTTGTATTTTGTTTCATGCACCAATTCTATTTTGAAATAGCAAAAAAAAAAAGAGGTGGTGGCTTAATACAGGCAAAAATACACAGTAGAAATACACACAGATTGTAACAGTAGGAATAAATGTTTTTTAAATTTGTTCAAGGCTGACTCGACCAGAATCTTTTGCCTATTCTTAACTATTCACAAGGCAGTTAGACTGAACCACATTGCTACAGGTCTGCAGTCACAGGTGAGGATGGCTGATTTTCCTCGGTAAAGGACAGTCGTGAACCAATTGGACAAGGGCAGTAGCAGGCAATTGGCTGAGGTCACCATTACTCCAGTTTCTAATTTTAGATTTGATTCAATTAAAGTTTCACCACCTGCCACGATAGGATTCAAACCCATGTTTGTGGGATATTAGCCCTGGATTACAATTCCAGTAGCATTACCACTATGCCTCCACCTCACTCATTTTCCACTGGTAGAGGGGTTTATGACAGGAGAATACATTAGAATAACTGGCAGGAGAGCAAGAGTAGTAATGAAAATGCTGCTTACACCAAGGATTAAGATCCACTGTAAGAGCAATGGAAGCCGATTTCACAAGAACTTTGGGTATTTACTGAAAAAAGCTGTAGATGGATGAAAGCAAAGGATGATTGTGGGACTAAATTAGACTGTTCTTTCAAAGAGCTGGCATAGACATGGTGAGTTGAATGGCCTCTTTGTGGTTTAAGATTACATGACTCATTCTTCTAGTCCTTGTCCTCAATTTAAACCTACTTTTTCACGATTCCCCAGTCAGTGGAAACTGTTTTACACTATTCACCTTCCATCATTTTGAACACCTTTAATCAGGTGTCTCTACTTTAACCTTCACTAATCCAATGAATAAGGTCCACATTTGTTCTGCCTGGTTTCAAAATTCAGAGATTTGCATTCACGCAATTACTTGTCATTCAATATGGTTTAGTTATTTATCTTCCACGGTTGTTAACATTCTTCATTGAGCAGCTCATACAAGTCCAGAATTGCATTATATTTTGCCATTCGTAGATAGCTATTTTCCTTTTCAACACAGCTTTCATCTACTTCTCACCTTTGAAAAGCTCCACATAGCTGAGATTACACAGTTTCTCCACTTTCTTGCTATTCAGGACTTTCCTTCGTTCATTATCCCTTTCCCAAAAATTTACCAGTCCTTGATTTGCATCTACACTTACCTGCCCACACTGCTCAGCTGTTTTAGATCTCCCAAAGGACAATTCCTGAAGTGTTAATTATGCTTCTCTCTCTCAATGCAGTGTCTGACTTGCCAAACATTTCCAGCATGTTCTTTTTGTTTTTAGGTTTATAGAAATACTGTTCTTTTGTGCACTTTCCTACATTTAGTTTCTCAACCAACTTCAATATCATTTCCCTTGTGCTTACATCCAAGCTTTGCCTTGCAATGGAATCATGAAAAATTAGTGTAAGGGACCCATTACACCTGGTTTTGCAGACATCAAAAACAAGCCTAAAATGTAGTGCCACTCGGGAACCAAGCACAGAAAACACACAGTTGGTTAATGATCCGGTTGCAGCGCATCTCACTAGACTTGTTCACTATGCAGTTCTAATGAAGGGTTATGCTTGAAACTTTAACCCATCTTTGTCCCAAAGGAGATCTACCAACCATGCAATTCCAGTCTTTTGTACTTGTAAGTTTCTGAAATGCGTTTCATATCTATTTCTAGTAAGCTGTTCTGTTCATTCGATAAAAGTATGGTTGCCAGAAAAAAAATTGAGCGCGCCTTAAAATCAATGCAGAACAGTATACGCTCATTCAACTGTGAATCATTATGTCTTACATTTCCTTTAAACTTTACACAGCCCAAGAATACAGATATGAAAGTGCATTGCAGAACTGTCGATACGAGTTGATGCTCATGATCTTTATTATTAAAAATCTGACAGAAGCATAAAGAATTGCAGGGTTCATCCTTCCCACTAGGAAGTGAAGGTGCAGTGGGTGGGAGAGGCATAGGGTTTAAAAAAAAAGAGGAAAGCATTTAGGGGCTAAATCAGATTACAACTGTATAGTGGGGAAAACGGCCGGAAAGAAGCAACAGTTAAAAAAAAACACCAAACAATACTGCAAGCTCTTGCAGCACTCACATTACTCAATAAACACATCAACTATGCAGGTTCTTACAATTTGAAGTTAAAAACACAAAAGCATGAGCAGCTGTTCCAGAAAGAAAATAAGTCACAAAGCAACAAAACACTGACTGAGTAACAGAAGGCCGAGAGGAATCTTGCTGTTTCATTACCATCAGGGGTTGCAGCAGTGCAAAGTGTAAAAAGTATTCTTTGCAAAAATAGCATGCAATGTTTTTCTAACGAATTCCCTTCACTCAGTTTCTTTTTCTCTCCTGTACTTCAGTGTGGACTCTCAAAATGCAGGAGAGGGGACCTTGAAACAAAAGCAGTCACCCATAATGCACAATTCAAACATAGGAACACAAGAGGCCATTCAGCCCTTTCAGTCATTTAGTTAGATCCTGGTTGATCTGCATCTCAACTTCATTTAATCACCTTTGTTTTGTAAGGTTTAATTTTCTTGGCTAGCAAAATCCAATGATCTTTGTCTTGAAATTTTCAATTGAACCCTAGCCAAGGTGTATGGTGGGGGGCAAAGAAAACATGCCCACTACCCTGTGTCTGATGGTATGATATTTGGCATTGGGAGACAAGGATGAAACAGCAGTATCCAAAACAATTGCTAGTTCCACTGCATGGCAATCAGGAGGAGGAATCGTAGTTGATGCCAACTACATCTATCCCAGACATCTCCCGGCATCTCTCTTTTGTAAAGATCCTTGTACATGGCTTTTCAGATTTTTTTTTCCTGACTGGTGGCATACAAAAAGAGTTTTCTTGTTAGTTCCCACAAACACTGTCCCCACCACTGCTTTCCACGCAATTGGAACATGCCACCACTCAACACCTCTTTCCAGCCTACGAGCAGGCAGTGGAATAAATAGATAGTGTTATACCTGACTGGCTCAGAATATGAATGCATGCACAGAGGAAAACTTACATGGTGCATAGAAAATCATGAGAATTGGTCGTTCCTCCTTCTTTATCAGCTTTCTGAATTCCTAAGGAAAAAGCAGTAGGATGACTTCAGAAAGTAAGGCAATACGTCAGAAGTGAGAGAAAGGCAAGAAGCCTGAAGTCTTAAAAGAAATTTAGTACAAAAACAATTCGCTTTGGTGCAGTACTAGGGTATTGCTGAACTGCCACGAGTTGCATATCTTTTTGTTTACTAGATGGTGCCTCACAGCACCAGGATCCCGGGTTCAATTCCAGCCTCGGAATTGAACTGTCTGTGTGGAGTTTGCACATTCTCTGCGTATCTGCATGGGTTTCCTCCAGGTGCTCCGGTTTCCTCCCACAGTCCAAAGATGTGCAGGGCAGGTGAATTGGCCACGCTACATTGCCCATAGTGTTAGGTCTATTAGTCAGAGGGAAATGGGTCTGGGTGGGTTATGCTTTGGAGGGTCGGTGTGGACTTGTTGGGCCAAAGGGCCTGTTTCCACACCGTAGGGAATCTAATCTAATCAGATAAACAAGATTGCTGGCTGAGGTGAGTCCTGAAAAATCCTACTTTTATCTGCAGAGTAACAGGAAAGCCCTGGCCATAAACTCTCATACCACATCCTATAGTACTGAAACAGATTCCAAGGTTAGCTATCACATTGCTATTTGTGGGACAAAGCTATGCTCAAATTGGATGTCATATTTGCCTGTAGCAGAGTGATTACACTTCAAAACGGTAATTCAATGGCTGTGAGGTGGCTTTGGAATTCCTGAAGTGGTGAAAGGATTCCATTAAAATAAAAACAAAGTCTTACTTAGAAAAAAAATTGTATTGCAAGAAAATGTCTCCACATTTTTGGAATGTATTTCTTTACCCTGTAGTTAGAAAATTGGCAATAAAGGGAGAAAGGAATGATGGACATATCACTGGCTGCTGAATGATTCAGCAAGTGCTTCTGTTCAAAATAAGGAACTGCATTGCTCTGGGCTCTCTTATCATGTTTATATGAATATTCAAAATTATTTTTTAAATGTTTTAGATTTTTAAAAAAAATTCAATTTAAAAATTTCTTACAGAAGACTGCTTTCTTGCTGCTGGATCTCAAATCCAACAGCTTGGTGAAATTGTCTCTGGGCATAATATAAGAACAAAGTTTAATTTCACCTTTATAAATGTGGAAGTGACAACATGCAGCTCTGATATTTTGGAGATGGGATTTAAATATTTGGACTTGGGTACATTGGAGGAATGGAGAAATGTATCCAGGACAACAGCAAGAAGAATAAAAAGTGAGACAACAATGGAGCTGTCCCAGGAGTAGGAAAGCAATGCTTTCTGTCTCTTTTTGGGTCTCTCTGCCACCAGTGAGGCAGTGTGAAAAAGAGAGTAACGATGGTACTAGCTATATCAGCATTTGGACACCCAGTACAGACAGGATAGGCTGAATTGCCTCTTTCTGCACTGTAACACTTCTGCGATCACTACTGTTTCAGCAAAACTGACATTTTGATGAGCAGTATGCAATCTCCTGAATAAGTAGGCTGGAAAGTCAAGCCATGTTTATCCTCAATTTGACCAAAGAAATTGCATCTCTAACTCTGGGAAAGATTCAGGTTGCAAACAAAGCACCAAACATCATCTGTGAAACTAGATTTGTTGGAAATTTAAAGTGCAAACACAAATTACTTATTTCAAAATGTCTGCAGGCTATTTTTTAACATTTCTCTACTTGTATGTCACTGTGGTTCACATGTCTCCTAAGCTTGTATTCTACTTTCCACAGGCTTTATAAACACCCCATTAAGTAATGCAACTGAGTTACTCCAATGTTGTAAATTTACATACATGAACTCAGGACACCTGGATGCTAACTCAATGCTATTCTTGAATTAACAAACGTTAAAAATCACACAATACCAGGTTATAGTTCAACAGGTTTAATTGGAAGCACACTAGCTTCAGGTGATAGTCACCTGATGAAGGAGCGTTGCTCCGAAAGCTAGTGTGCTTCCAATTAAACCTGTTGGACTATAACCTGGTGTTGTGAGATTTTTAACTTTGTACACCCCAGTCCAACACCGGCATCTCCAAATCTTGAATTAACAAGGTTAACAGGTTTCACATAGTTTAAATCAAGCATTGCAATCAAGTGATCCAGCATCCATTACCATTTATGGAAGAGAGTTCTAAACATCTACCACCTTTTGTGTGTAGAAGTGCTTCCTTAATGGTAAAATCCTGGGGAGTGTTGCCAAACAAAGAGATTTTGGGTATAGGTTCACATTTTGTTGAAAACAGAGTCAAACGTAGACAGGGTAGTGAAGGTGGCATATAATATGCTTGCCTTCATTAGTCAGTGCATTGAAGATATAGTTGGGAGGTCATGTTGTGGCTGTACAGGATGGTGATTAGGCCACTTTTGGAATACTGCGTTCAATTCTGGTTTCTCTGCTACAGGAAAGATGTTGCAAAACTTGAAAGGATTCAGAAAAGATTTACCAGTGTTGCCAGAGTTGGAGGGTTTGAGCTATAGGGAGAGGCTGAATAGACTGGGACTATTTTCCCTGGAGCGTTAGAGGCTGAGGGGTGACCTTTTGAAGTTTATAGAATTATGAAGGGCATTGACATGGTGAATAGTCAAAAGTCTTTTCCTCAGGGTAGGGAAATCCATACCTAAAGGGCATAAGTTTAGGGTGAGAGGGCAAAGATTTAAAAAGGACCTAAGGGGCAACTTTTTCCCCACACAGAGTGGTATATGGGATGAGCTGCCAGAGGTGGTGGTGGAGGCTTGTATAATTACAACAGTTACAAAGCATCTGGATAGGTATATGAATAGGAAGGGTTGAGAGGGTGTTGGGCCAAATGCTGGCAAATGGGACTAGAATAATTTAGAATATTTGGTTGACATGGACACGTTGGACCGAAGGGTCTATTTTCATGTTGCACATCTCCATAACTCTAAGTGGCGCAAAGAAACAATCTTAAGGGGGCAAAGAGTCAAATCAGAAGGTAGATCTGGGATAATTTTAAGTAACTATTTCTTCATGGGTCAAGAGGATTCTCTGGTCTGATGTTACACGTTGTTATTGGTTGGTTCAGCTATGAAGGCCCACCATTCTCAAATATTACCTGACGTGAGTAAAACTAGAAAAAGTTGAACTGTTTTAAAGGTGGTTGAATAGAAGGCAAAAATCAGCTTTTCATTTATAAAACATCTCTCAAAAACACCCCACAGCCCCAAGTGACATGGACTAAGTTAACTTTGAAATGCAATTATTACTGCTACATTGGCAAGACAATCAGCCATTTTGCACACTAGATCTCGTTAACAATCAAATGAATTGTTTTTTTTGGATGCTGTTAGGAGTGTAGTCAAAAGCATCTCATGAGAAAGGTAAAGAGCAAAAGTTTTATTTTTAAGAAGACGACATCTTCCATCTAATGTGTGGTTTCTCTGTTGGTACAGAATCAGAGGGGGGAAGAAAAGATAGCCCACACTTCAGAATTCCAAACTTGAAAAAAGCCACTTAACGTACAGGCTGTCAATCCCTTGATCAGGTTTTGGCATCCTTCCTGTTCACCCAGGTCAAAGGTGTGAAATAAATAGAAAAGTACCAAGTGCTAGAAACCTGCCAATAAAAGCACAGCCTTACTGAAGGGATGGACTCTAAACATAAATCTTATTCTTTCAACTGCTGAACAGCATGTACAGCACTTTCTATTTTTATTGCAAAGAAAAACTTTGCCTATTTTGCTCTTGGCTGTACAACACTTCTCACACAATGCTGCCTTTGGGACTCTCTCCCCAATACATAGTTTGAATGATGAGAACCTGCACCACCAGGGTGCTACAGCTTGCATTGAGCTGTGAGAAAAATGGTCACTTAACCCCATGCCCATTTGACTCCTGTAATTTGAACTCCCAATGACCAGTAAGATTACATCATCAGGGTAACATTCCCCATTATCGAAGTCGCTTCTCACACAGTTGGAATGAAAACAATGGAACGCACCAAGAACTCAGAATATATTGAAAGTGCTTAATGGCCAATGAAGCACTGCTGCAGTATAGTCACTAGTGTGATGCAGCAAACATGATGGTAAATTCACAGACAGCAACCTACCAGAAACAGCAATGTGATTAACAAAAAAGATAATCTGTTTACTGTGATGTTGACTGAGGCATAGTATTATCCAGAACAACTGAGATCAGTCCCCTGTTTTTCTTAAAAACTAGATAATATCCTTTTAGGTGCAGATCAAAGAATAAATATTATCCATGGCACCAGGGAGAACTCAATTGTTCTTTTTCACTCACCTGAGGTGCTAGGCAAGGTCTCAGTTTAATATCCCATCAGAAGGGCAGCATCCCCAACAATGCTCCTTCACTACTGCAAGGGGACTGTCATCCTGGATAGCTGCCTCAAATCTCAGATGTGGATCCTGAACCCAGAACCTTTAGATTTAGAGCAGAGACTACCACCGACCCAACGCTGACACATAAAACACCAATTCATTAACAGTTAGAATTTGAGCATTTAAAGTACTGACTAGGGTTCAAGCACCAGAATTAGTACCCAAGTCCCGGTACTGGCACCCACAAAGCAGCAGATTTATAGCCTACATTAGAGAGAGATGCAGACACATCATAGCTGGATCTTTCCAGTTGAATCTCTAAGAGATTCTGAGAAGTATCTTTTATCCTCCACTAATCTGAACTCATACAAAACTCGACCTGTACCTAAATCACATCAAGTCACTCATAATCCCATTGCTTGCTGACTTTAACTAATAAATCACCACCTCAAACATAACTTCTCATCTGTGCATTCAAACACTTGCTTGACTTGCCCCCTCACTAATTTGAATTCCCTACACTCTTCACTGTTGTCTTCCAGTTCAAAACAGCCTCAACATTCCCCATTTCCTTAACTCCAGCATTGGCTGCCAAAGTTCAGTTGTTCAAATCTGAGCTCCAGTACTTCATTTTTAACCTCTCTAGCTCTCTACATCACTTTTTGTTGAAACTTTTGGCCAACAGCACTGATGTCTCTCCTTTAGTTTTGTCCTTTTTTTTGGTCTGATTATACCCTGAAGGATCATGGGGTGTTTTACTGTCTTAAAATGCAAGTTAAACAAAACTTTCTATCCTGGAAATAATAAGTCTTAGCGCTGCATTCATGACAAGCCTTGCTACCCATCCCAAACAGGAATTCCAGTGAAACTTATTTGAGGAAACAGCTAATCCAATTTCAAAGGGAAGGATTCATTATTGATAAGGAGCTCAAGAATGGTGCAAAGACTGCTCAAATGAAACTGTATGACATGTGGTTTTGAACAGAATTTGTTGTGTTCAGTAGTGTAAAACCTACATCTATTTCTGTAGATTTTGCTCAAGATGATATTCAGCTTGTCTTCCTGCTTAGCATAATATGTTCTGTGGTTGGGTTTTGAAGAGAGAGCATTTCTTATTGTTTTAGGCATAGAGAACTCAAAGGAAACTTGCCCTTAATCCCTTTTGGGAATCACTGAAGTTTTTGTGTTCTCAATAGAATCATAGAATCCCTACAGTGTGGAAACAGGCCTTTTGGCCCACCAACTTTCCAAAGAGTATCCCACCCAAACCCATTCCCCATTACTCTACATTTACCCCTCATTGATGCACCTAACCTATACATCCCTGAACACTATGGGCAATTTAGCATGGCCAATTCACCTACCCTGCACATCTTTGAAGTGTGGGAGGAAACCCACGCAGATGCGGGGAGAACATGCAAGCTCCACATAGACAGTCGCCCGAAGCTGGAATTGAATCTGGGTCCCTGGCACTGAGAGGCAACAATGCTAACCGCTAAGCTACGGTGCCACATAGAACACATCCTTTGAACTGAAAGCACTGGCAGCTTGATCAGCATGTGAAAGCAGACAATGCCCTGGATAGGTGGGAAGGGTCTTGTAGAACTTAAATGCTGACATGAACAGGTTCTGAGAAAGGGACCTGAAACATTAACAGTTTCTCCTTATAGGTGATGCCTAATCACCACAATATTTTCTGGTTTTACCTCAGATTTAAAATCTGCAGTTATTTGGTTATTGAGCTCAACAGGAAATTGTTGAGCATAGAATCTTCCAAGAATGATTATTATAGCTACTACTTCAAACAACTTTTTTTTTGGTTCATTCAGGTGATGTAGGTGACTCCAGTTGGGTCAGCATTCATTACTCATCCTTAATCACTCTTGAGAAGATGGCGAGCTGCCTTCTTGAACTGCTGCAGTAAAGTGGGTGCCACAATACCTATACTGCCATTAAAGAAGAGGTTCAAGGATTTTGGACGAGTGACATAAAACAATGGTGATATATTCTGAAATCATGGTGGTGTGTGGCTTAAGCGGAATATGCATTGTTTCCATACATCTGCTGCCTTATCCTTCTAAATGATAATGGTTATGGAAGGTGCTGGCTCAGGAACCTTCGTGAATTCCTGAAGTGCATCTCATAGGTGGTGCAGACACTGCAACTGAGCTTCAGCGATGGAGGAAGTGAATGTTTGTGGATGTGGTGCGAATCAAGCAAACTGTTTTGTCCACGTTTTGCATCAAATGAAGGTAGTGAAAATTCAGGAATTCGTGGGAGAGAACGTGGGAGAGATTAACTCTATTATTCTAGTAAGGGCCAGTGTAGCCACAGAGGGCTGAACATCATCTTGCCCTGCAGGAAATCTCTACAGTTCTGAGATCATATTGCAGCAACTTTCCAGGGTTGCCAGACATTGGATTATGACTTCAGATGTTCACCTTTTACACTGTATCATTACATTGAAATATCAAAATATACAGTGTTTATGAAAATAGAATTCCTTCAACCAGACCACACCAAAACAAAACTTAAAATAAATAATAAGGTCACATTGTGTTGCATGCATTACATTTTCTTTATGCTATGATTGACAATATTGACAGGACTTGCAGTCCCATGCACACAAACAAAATAAAACAGCATTGTTATCACCAGTGAGTATCCCATTTCCCAGCTAAGTACATTATCACAAATAGTGTCAAACCTTCTCACTGTCAAGGTGAACCACATCCTTTGCTTCAGGATTTTCTTCCCATAGTGGAGCGCCCTCTGGATCCCTCATAAATGCCACCATTGACTGCGAACAATCAGAAAGAGTGCAAAGCTCATAAATTTTTAAACTGAGTAGAATCTCAGTTCTGAATACACAAATTATTGATGATGGTGCAGAGGATTAAAGGAAATGAAAAGATGATGTGCATCTAAAACTTCTTAGGCTCATGGTAATACGGTTCTCCCAACCTAATCCCAAAGAGGTTTCTTTCAAAGTGGCAGGGACAGGAGGAGATTCCAGCCACTGTTACAACATGAACTAGAACAGGCCAACAAATGAGACACACTTCAGGAAGAAATGCATGCATCAGATCTTGTTCTATTTCACCACCCTCCTCTTCCAATTTCTCACCACTCCCTCCTCCAGTGAAGAGAGAAAATTCTATTTCGGGTTCAGTCCCAAATGTCGAACAACATTTTAAAAATTGCCCTCTCTTTTACAAGAAGAATTGATGATTTGTAGCCAAAAGGAATGCATGGCTTTGGCTGCTGATTTTTAACCAGAGAGTTGCCTTTGTTATAGCTGTCAAGACACCCTACAACCATAATGTGAATACCACCACTCACCCGTCACCAGATATTAGTGCAGTGACGAGCTAGACCACCAGACCTTCACAAACATTCCACAAAACAACCAGAGAGTTGGATCCCCTGAGAGAAATCCGACCACTTAGTTTACATGGAAAGATTTAAAACTGACTCAGGAGACTGTAAACAGTTTGAAAAACCACAACTCTGGTTCACTAAGGAAGGGGGAGGTCAGGAGGGTGGTGGATGTGAGGACACAGGAATTCCCAAAAGGCCAGTTGAGCACTGATAACAGAAGGTCTTTCATGCAATGAGTGAGTGACACAAGAAACTAAATTACGTCCTGGACACCTCTGGAAATCATTTAAGGAACTATATAATTTAACAAGCAAGCTGATGTTCGGGGGAGTGGGGGCCTGCAGATTTTGAACGAACGGAGTGCAGGTACTGAAGCTGGATAATCACTCTGATCCATTGTCATTTGAATAGACTTGCTGAAACAAAATAAGCAAATCTGGTTTACCTCAAGCTGTGCTACACAATGACTGCGATAGAAACTCTATGCTTTGTACAACCTCTGTATTAAGCATCTGGTTAACCAAATCACACCCACTTGTATGATCTGTGGCTTTTCTTCAACCACAAAGGAGAACATAATCGCAATACTTCCTGCCTTTACGTCCTTACATTACACATCACAGTCCATTTCATAGAGTCACTTTATTTTAAACTACTGGGGTGTACTAATTCCCATGAAAAGACCTCCGTGTAGTATTTAAAATATTTCAATTTATACCTACAAAAGGCCAAATAAAGCAAAGTATTTTGTATCAAATTAGCTGATTTCAGGCAAGGTAACATCTGGCTTCATTGTGGCAGGGCAGTGGGGGCATTGGGGTCACGAGGGGTTTTGTCTGGTGGTGGAGAAGAGAGACAACTAGCTCTCTCTTTCTATCTCGAGATTCCTGCTATACAATAAATATGAACATATCAGGGAGGAAAAGGTCAGGCTCAAAAGCAACACACTTCATGGCTGAATAGTTGCCAAGGTTTACTGCCCTAGATTCACAATAAGAGTGGCCAAATTGGATATGTTCCTGGAGGGCTGTACTTGGAACCTTATCCTGGCCAAGATCCACACTTTCAGGAGAAAGAGCAAGAGGAATGTGATCCCCTTTGGCATAAGTGGTAACTCAGTGAGTGTGAACCCAAAACTGGGTCTACCTCAATCCGGTTGGAGGGAGAATGGGAAAGACTGGAGCTTGATTGCACATCCTATTTTTTGCCCTTGTTAATTAAACAGCTTACAACACTGGCACCACTTAACACTTATGGACTGGACTCAAAATGAAAACTGGCATTTTTCCTCTAGACAGCTGATTGTATGGAGGAATTTATATCTGCTTTGCATAATAGTTAAGATAGACACTTCCACTGTTAGGTGGAATACTTTATTCTTTAATGCAGCTGAAGCAGTTGTACCATTGGAAAGTGAATTGAGAGTCAAACCATAATAGTTTGTAGGAGCCGATTGCAATGCTGAGAAAAGAAAAAGAGATGGCAGTCAAGATATACAATATTAAAGTGAGAAATGTCAACCAAACCAATTAACTATCCCTTGTTCTCAACTGAAGATTCTTCAGGGATTAAAATTAAAGGTAGGTTTGATGGACTCTTGCAGCACATTGGGAGACAGTGAGGTCTGCAGATGTTGGAGATCAGAGTTGACAGTGTGTTGCTGGAAAAGCCCAGCAGGTCAGGCAGCATCCGAGGAGCAGGAAAATCGACGTTTTGGGCCAGAGCCCTTCATCAGGACTGCAATGCATTTACTCTTAAGTGCCCTCTGAAATGTCCAAGAACAAGCCATTCAATTCAAAGGCAATAATGCTGAGCCAAACAGCAATGCCCACTTCCCATGAGTGAAAAGTAATAACAAACATTGCAAAACCTTATGAACACTTGGCACAGACAATTATTACCTTAAATGTTTCAGGCCGCTCATATTCAACATGGAAAGCTCCGTCCCTATACAATCAGAAACACGCAGATATTAGCATCTTTCAGCACAAATATGAACACACTTATCCCCTTAAAAACCAAAGCATTCTCTCTTGCATTATCCCCTTCAAAACAGAGATTAATTAACGAGACACAGAAATATACATCTGCCATAAATTCAGAATAGTGAGTGCTAACTCAATAAATTTCCCACAGCACAGCAAGGTGGCCGAGATTTGCTTGAACCTATTGTTTGTTCCAAAATTATGTTAATGCACCATAAATGTGACTATCAGTAGAGGTGGCAAGATAACAATTAATGCAGAAGGAGTTCTTGGGCTCAGTAAGGGACAGAGCAGCCAGTACGCCTTGTTCAGCGAGGGACTATTTTTCAGAAACCTGAACAGCAAGTGCACGTGGTGATGGCACTTTCATGAGCTTGATCATGATGCCTGAAGATTACACCAATATGCATCATCTATGCTTAAGTTTGATGATTTCAGTAGCTACCAACAGAGGAAGCTGCTAGCCCAGCATAATTAAATACTGGAGATACGTGGACAAAGAGACAAAAAGGCTTTAATAAAGCAACGTTTTTGATTTATTAGCGATAGGCAGCATGGCTTGTGTGGGACAGTGTGTGTCGCACAAAGTTGATTGTTACTTTCCTCAAAAAACCTCAAAGGTGATTGATGAGGGCAGGGTGGTAGATATTGCCTGTATGGACTTTAATGATACAAAAGGTAAAGTCACATGGATCTGTGGTGAGTTACTAAGATGGATACAAAACTGACTTGTTCATAGAAGACAGTAGTGGTGGAAGTGTATTTTTCTGACTGGAGATCTATGACATGTAGTGATGTCCCACAGGGATCAGTGCTGCGACCCTTGTCTTTAATATCTATAAATGATTTGGAGGAGAACGTAGGTGGACAATTGGTAGGTTTTCAGATGGCACAAAGGTTGGGAAAGCTAAGGATAATGAGGTAGATTGGCAGAGGATAGGCTGGAAATTTGGGCAGAGAAATGGCAGTTAGAAATTAATCTGAACAAATCAGAAGTGACAATTTGGAAGATCTAACGCAGGAGGGAAGCATACAGTTAATGGCAGAACCCTTAGTGGTGTCAACATACAAAAGGATCTAAGTCTATAGGTCCACAGTTCCCTGAAAGTGGCAAGACAAGTGGATATGATGGTCAAGGAGGCTTATGGTATGCTTACCTTCATTGGCAGGGGCATAGAGTATAAAAATTGTTAAATCATGTTGCAGCGATATACAACTGTAGTTAGGCCACATTTGGAATATGGTAAAAACAATGACTGCAGATGCTGGAAACCAGATTCTGGATCAATGGTGTTGGAAGAGCACAGTTCAGGCAGCATCTATTTTGCTGAAGCTCCTCGATGCTGCCTGAACTGCTGTGCTCTTCCAGCACCATTGATCCACATTTGGAATATGCTGTACAGTTTTGATTGCTCCATTAACAAAGGTTGTGGTGTGTTTGGAAAAGACGCAGAAATAGTTTAGCAGAATGTTGCCTGATTTGGAGGGTGTTAGCTACGAGGTGAGAGTGGACAACTTGGTTTGTTTTCACTTGAAAGGAAGGTGAGGAGCAACCTGATGGAATTTTACAAAATTACGAAAGGCATGGATAGAGTGGTTAGTCGGAGTCTTTTTCCCAGGGTAGAAATATCAATTACTGGTGGATATGGGTTAAAGGTTGGGGGCGGGGGGGGGAGGGGTGCAAAGGGGGAAAGAGTTCAAAGGAATTGTGAGAGGCAAGTTTTGTTTTGAAACAAAGAGTGGTAAGTGCCTGGAATGTGCTGCCAAAGGTGTTGGTGATGATGGCTGATGGCGACTCTGCCTACCTGCTTAGGTGGACCTTGCAGCACTATTCAAAGAAGAAGTGTGACATTCTCTATATTTGATCAATATTTACACCTCAATCAAAACCAATGATCACGTGGTCTGATGGATCTTACTGCACACAAATTGGCAGTTGCATTTTTTACATTACAACAGTGACTGAACTTGAAAAGTACTTCACTGAAAGTAAAGCACTTTTGTCTTGAAGTTGCGAAACGTGTTACATTGATCCAAGTTTTTTTTAAAAAACACTTCAAGGCTGTTACCAATCAAGAAGAATACTGTGATTTTATCCAAGGCAGTCAATTAAAAAAAACGTAAAAATTTTTCCAAATGAAAACGCAAACAATGGGGGCACGATAGCAGAACCTAAACCCGCTGTTCAGCTACACCGATATGGGCAAGTGCCAAGCCGGGAAGAGGGGAGAAGAAAAAACAGGAAGGGCAACTGTAGCCCAGCAGCTGCCTTCAGAACAACACTTGCGGAAATCATACAGCAAGGCACCCATCTGCTGCTCTCAGTCAGAGGATGATCTGTGGCTTCAGCAGAAAACAACATGCAACAGTCACCAAAATCTCAATAAAAGTAGTCTTACTAGAAATACTAAACCTCAGCATTTAATGGGCTTAGATTCTGCTCACTTGTAATGCAACAACTCAACGCCATTTTTCTTTGAGGCTGGTTCCACTTTCATCTTCTTGCATAGCTTCCTGCTTTCACTGTTCCTGTAAGAAGACAGCAGCGTGACATGACTGTAAATGGGGAGACAGTGTCTGACTTCAGTCTGTACTGCATCAATACTTGAAATTCTTCCTTTACAAAAAGCCACAGATTCTTATGGTGCAGGTTGTCTGCCAAGCATCCTCATACATTCAGCTGTAACAGTTTAAAATACTATCTGGGCTTTGTCCATCTCAAGTTACCAGTAGGTAGCTTCACGAGCTTCCTCAGCAGGAGATGCTCCACTATTGTGCCTCCAAGACAATTAACATTTTGTTGGTGATCAAGGGCAGGAATCACAAATGAGAAATATTAAAGCATCAATTAGCTTTCCAACTTGTGGGAAACAATTAGGACAAGGCTAACGATCATCCCACGAATGGCATTCACCTTTGAAAGGCTCTTGTGGCAGTGTTTCCTACCTCTGAACCAGAAGGCAAGGGTTCAGGTCTGCCTGCTTCAGAAGTGTGTCATAACATACCTGAGAAGATTAATTAAAAATATCTGTAAAATGCAAAAAAGGTGGCACATAGTTGCAGTATTCCCAGGCTATAGGCCAGAAGGTCTGGGTTCAAAAGCCACCTGCCCTGAGAAAATTGATTAAAAATATTGAAGTGGTCTTGGGACACAGTGACAGTATGGCTACCTATAGGCCAGAGGCTTTGCGTTCAAGCCCACCTGCTCTAGTGGTGTATTAATGGTTGATTGAAAATATCTATAAAATGCAGTTACAATTTTACCGGTGTATGTTGCATTTTTTTTTTAAATTTCAAGAGGCAGGACACAAGCTCCTCTGATGACATAGTTTGAAAGTTCACTGGCTTCAAACAAAATATGATTGGAGCAGGCTCATGTGGGGCACAAATAAAGGCACAGATCAGTCCAGTAGAATGGACTATTTTTGTTCTGTAAATTCAATGCAAACAACAAAGGGCATTGGCAAGACAGCAATGAAGGAAGCCTTTCTTCCAAAAATCAGGAGAAAACATAACAAAGTTATAATCACCACCACTGAAGGGTGGTCGGTCTGAACAGAAAGATACCTGGGCAAGTAAATATATTGCAAAAGGAGGAAGGTGGGAATTTAGAGGAAAATGTTGGAATGGCTAACATTCTCAAATGTTTAATGAGCTAAATGGCACTAAATACCCTGACAAAGACATAGTTATAGGCAGAACAAAGTTGAATCCTTGATCAATGCTGTTAGTCAGCTTTGGCCAGAGTGACGCCAAAAGAGATTTGTTTTATTTGAGCTACGGTTACAGGTGTCATCAGTAAGGCCAGTATTTACTGCCTATCTCCAACTGTCCTGGAGAAGGTGATGGTGAAACATTTTCATGAATTGGTGCAGTCCATGTGTTGTAGGCACATTGACAATACAGTTAGGGAGGAATTTCCAGGATTTAGACCCAGCGACACTGGAGGAACAGCATTACAGTTCCAAATCAGGATGGTGTGTGGGGCTTCCAGGGAAAATTCCAAATATTGATGTTCTCATGATCTGCTACCTTTGTCATTATAGGTGGCAGATGTTGCAAGTTTGGAAGATGCCTTTGAATAAGTATAAATGGTGATTTACTGGAGTGCATCTTGAAGATTTTACACATAGTTGATACTGTCCCATTGCTAGTAAATTAAGTGAATGTTCAAAGTGGCAGTTGGGCTGCCAAGCAAATAGGCTGTTTTGCCTTGCGTGGTCTTGAGCTTTGAAGGAATGACACTTATTCAGAAAAATGGATAATCCTAACTCGTGTCTTGCAGATAATGGCAGGTATTTGGAAGACAAAAGAGGAGTTGTTCAGCTGAGAAGTCATAATCCCTGACAAAATTTTGTAGTCATATATGGGTGATCCAATTCAATTTCTGATCAATGATAATCCCTCTCCAGGTGGGGAGGGGGGAGGAGTTTGGTGGTGGTAATACAATGGAAAAGAAAGGAGCAATGGATTGATTCTCTCTTGTTGGAGATAGTCATCAATACCTGGCATTTGTGTGCCACTTGTCAGCTCAAGCCTGAGTTGTGCAGAGGTTTTGCTGCACATAAAAGGTTGCTTCAGTATTTGAGGAGTGGTGAATGCTACTTAATATTGCATAAACATCCCCACTTCTGGTGGAAGGAAGGTATGATATGTGATGAAGCAGCTGTAGATTGTTGCACCTAGGACACTACCCTAAGGTACTCCTGCAGCGACGTCCTGGGAATGGGAATGATCGACCTACAACAACCTAGATTTCTAGGAATGACTCCAAACATTGGAGGTACCACACAATTTCCATTGACTCCAGTTTTGCCATGGCTCCTTGACAACTTATTTGATCAAACATTATCTTAATGTAAAGGGCACTTACTCACACCTCACTGCTGTAATTGAATTCTTTGATCCACAGAACATAACATTACAGCGCAGTACAGGCCCTTCGGCCCTCGATGTTGCACCGCCCTATCATACTAATCTGAAGCCCATCCCACCTACACTATTCCATGTACGTCCATATGCCTGTCCAATGACGAATTAAATGTACTTAAAACTTGGCGAATCTCCTACCGTTGCAGGCAAAGCATTCCATATCCTTACAACTCTGAGTAAAGAAACTACTTCTGACATCTGTTTTATACCTATCTCCCCTCACTTTAAAGTTGTGTCCCCTCGTGTTTGCCGTTCCCATACTTGGAAAAAGGCTCTCCCTGTCCACCCTATCTAACCCTCTGATTATCTTGTATGTCTCTATTAAGTCACCTCTCAACCTTCTCTCTAACGAGAACAGCCTCAAGGCCTTCAGCCTTTCCTCGTAAGACATTCCTTCCATACCAGGCAACATCCTAGTAAATCTCCTCTGCACCCTTTCCAAAGCTTCCCCATCCTTCTTATAATGCGGTGACCAGAATTGTACACAATACTCAAGTGCGGCCGCACTAGAGTTTTGTACAGCTGCAGCATAACCTCCTGGTTCCGGAACTCAATCCCTCTGTTAATAAAGGCCAAAACACTGTATGCCTTCTTAACAACCCTGTCAATCTGGGTGCCAACTTTCAGGGATCTGTGTACATGGACACCGAGATTTCTCTGCTCATCTGCAATCCGAAGATTCTTACCATGATCCCAGTACTTTGCATTCCGATTACTCTGTCAAAAGTGTATCACCTCACACTTGTCCACATTAAATTCCATTTGCCACCTTTCAGCCCAGCTCTGCATCCTATCTATGTCTCTCTGCAACCTACTACATCCTTCGTCACTATCCACAGCTCCACCGACCTTAGTGTCATCCGCAAATTTACTGACCCACCCTTCTAAGCCCTCATCCAGGTCATTTATAAAAATGACGAACAGCAGTGAACCTAACATCGACCCTTGTGGTACGTCACTAGTAACTGGACACCAAGATGAACATGTTCCATCAACTACAACCCTATTTTCTTTCAGCAAGCCAATTACTGATCCAAACTGCTATGTCTACCACAATCCCATTCCTCCGCATTTTGTATAATAGCCTACTGTGGGGAACCTTATCGAACGCTTTGCTAAAATCCATATATACCACATCAACCGGTTTACTCTCATCTACCTGTTTGGTCACTTTGTCAAAAAACTCAATAAGATTCATTAGGCACGACCTACCCTTCACAAAACCGTGCTGACTGCCCCTGATCAGATTATTCTTTTCTAGATGGTTATAAATCCCATCTCTTATAACCCTTTCCAACACTTTACCAACAACTGAAGTGAGACTCACTGGTCTGTAATTACCAGGGTTGTCTCTACTACCCTTTTTGAACAAGAGAACCACATTTGCTATCCTCCAGTCTTCAGGCACTATTCCTGGAGATAATGATGAAGATTAATGCCAAAGGCTCAGCAATCTATTCCCTTGCTTCCCAGAGGATCCTAGGATAGATCCCATCCGGCCCAGGGGACTTGTCTATTTCACACTCTGCAGCATTTCTAATACCTCTTCCTTGTGAACCTCAATCTCTTCTAGTCTAGATGCAAGTATCTTCCTCGCCAACATTTTCATTTTCTATAGTGAACACGGTCAAAAAATATTTATTTAGTGCTTCCCCTATCTCCTCTGACTCCACACACAACTTCCCACTATTATCCTTGATTGACCCTAATTTAACACTCGTCATTCTTTTATTCCTGACATACCTATGGAAAGCCTTAGGGTTAACCCTGATCCTATCTGCCAACAACTTCTCATGTCTCCTCCTGGCTCTTCTGAGCTCTCTTTTTAGGTCTTTCCTGACTTCCTTGTAACCCTCAAGCGCCCTGAGTTTTCGCATTTTGTCCTAACATAAGTCGCCTTCTTCTTCTTCTTGACCAGGGATTCCACTTCCTTAGTAAACCACAGCTCATGCGTTCTATATCTTCCTCCCTGCCTGACAGGTACATACTTATCTAGGACGCACAGGTGCTTTTCCTTGAATAAGCTCCACATTTTTAGTGTGCTCATCCCCTGCAGTTTCCTTCCCCATTCTACGCTTCCTAAATCTTTCCTAATTGCACCGTAATTTCCCTTCCCCCAACTGTAACTCTTGTAACTCTACACCTATCCCTTCCATCACAAAAGTAAACCTGACAGAATTGTGATCGCTGTCTCCAAAGTGCTCACCTACTTCCAAATCTAACACCTGGCCAGGCTCGTTACCCAGTACTAAACCTAAATTGGCTTCGCCCCTTGTAGGCCTGTCTACATACTGTATCAGGAAGCCCTCCTGCACACACTGGACAAAAACTGACCCATCTATAGTACTTGTAGTGATCCCAGTCAATATTTGGATAGTTGAAGTCCCCCATGACAACTACCCTGCCTCTCTCACCCCTATCGAGAATCATCTTTGCTATCCTTTCCTCTACATCTCTGGGACTATTCAGAGGCCTATAGAAAACTCCATGTTTGGAGCAAGGCTGTCATGAGGCCTGAAGTTGAATGGCACTGGTAGAATACAAACTAACTGAGTTAGCAGGTTATCACTGAATGTCTTTGATGCATCTCGCCCAAAGAGGATGGGGTGAAATGACCAGTTAACAATCCAGATTATGGTGCACTGACCTCGGCTGGGCCACATCCATCTTGCTCAAATATTCTGCCAACATCCACTCACAAAATGTAAGCATTACTTGGTCAATATTTTAATGAGAGAAAGTGAGGGCTGCAGATGCTGGAGATCAGAGCTGAAAATGTGTTGCTGGAAAAGCGCAGCAGGTCAGGCAGCATCCAAGGAACAGGAGAATATTCCTGAAGAAGGGCTTATGCCCGAAACGTCGATTCTCCTGTTCCTTGGATGCTGCCTGACCTGCTGCGCTTTTCCAGCAACACATTTTCAGCAATATTTTAATGACTTTGGTACAAAGATGATGGCTAAACAAAAGAACTGATTCACACAACAAATTAGGCACTATTCCATGCTGGGCTACCTGAAATAACAAATAAATTAATTCTGTACCAGCTTAAAATGTAACTACTGCACAGTTTTATCCCTACTATCCCACCCACTTCCTGAATCAGCATGGAATCTTTACTGTGATGTGTTTCCACTGACAATGATATTTCACTTGACTTGTTATTTTTCAGTGAATCTGGTGAGTTAATGCTGGCAGATTATCTGGCCACCAGAATGTTGAATGTTGCCAGAGGTGATAGGGGATGTCATCATGGCTTTACTCACTCTTTGCTCCACCCAATGTATACATATGTATTTCCAGAAGAGAGATTACTGATCAGAAACTGAGACCAAAATTTCCATCCACTAGCCCTCTACATCCACCTCCTTAACACAGACACCAAGTATAGAATTTCTCTGGGCTAAGGCCAGCAAGCTCAACCCAGCGCTCAGCGCCATGGGGTTCAGCTACGCACCAAGTTGCTGATGATAAAAATACCTGCTCCATTTCAACAAGAAGTGGTGTTAGGCATTTTAGCCTTTCAAGCAGAATTAAACTTGGCTTTCCAGTTACTCTGGCGAAAGGTCTTGACCTGAAATGTTAACCCGGTTTCTCTCTTCTCAGATACTACTGGAACTGATGAGTATTTCAAGCATTTTCTGCTTTGCTTGCAGATTTCCAGCATCCACAGTGATTCGCTCTTGTTTTGGCTTCCCTGATTATTCTATTAGAAGCTAAATAATAAATTGAATACAGAAAGAGATTTATAAAATGTGTGTGAATGCAGGTTATTGTCACCCTTCAACATTTCATTGCAATTCTTCTCTTGTCAATTAAAAACAATTAGTTACTAGGACATAATGCATATACCCTACAAAACTTAAGAAAAACCAGTTACATTGAACATTGAAAATCAGAAATGAAACAGAAAAAGCAAAAAGAGGCACGAGTTCAAACATTTCTCTCAAGCCAGGAAGTCCTTCTCACAAGAAATGATAACATGGGTATGCTATGAAGGCAAACAGCATTTAAAATACATTAGATGTTTTGGTGGGAGAGCTGCAGGTTTGGAGTAGGTGGGTAGAGGATTTAGATAGGTTGATTGACTATTCATCTTGTGATCCGGTGCATAGTGAATCATGATAAATTCTAAACTGTGCAACTCTTCATCTGCCTCATTTTTCCCTTGTTACAATTTAGACTTGTAAAATCTTAGCTTGACATCAGCCACCCACATTTATCTTGCCTTTTCTCCCACTCTCCCAACCCAGTTGCAAGATGAGCCTTGTCCCTTCAGCTAGAGTTGTCTGGGGTAAAATAAATCTAGTGCATAGACTGAAGGCTCGTGACTTGCGTTGCAGCAAGCAAAGCACTGACCTCCCCACACCTTCAAATTGGAATCAGAAAACAACAGTATCTATCTTTCACTGACTTCAGGCCAAGATAACAACTTAAAAATTTGCCACAGACTCATTGGAACTTACAGTTATAGACATGACTAATCGCAATAGCTCTTTCAAATAACTAGCACAACTGGCCAAATGGCATCGTTGTCATTCAAGTTCCTTCGAATCAATCATAATTCAGTTACTTTTGCCCAAAGTCAACAAAAGGTTGGCGAATCTGGTTTTCTATGTGATTGCGATTAAGGAAGCCTTTGGATAACAATGAAAGAGCTATCCAATTAGTCATCGTCCTCCACTCTTTCCCCTCAATCCTGAGCACCTTTCAGACATGCACCCAACTCCTGTCTGGATGTTACTAAATTTGTTGAAACCAGGCAGTGCATTCTAGATTCTAATTTCACCCCCTCTCTTTTGCTCATTATCTTACATTTGCACCCTCAGGTTACCGAACTACCTGCGAGCGGGAACAATATCTTCCAATTTAATCTGTCAACCTCATCTCTCATCTCTTCCCCTGTAGCATTTGTCGTTTTATTTTTGTTTATGTGTTATAATGAAGAGACACCCCTAGACATTTCAGCTAGTATATTGTTCCTGGGGATGCAGCAAGATTCAAGAGAAGCCAGTATATTTCAATTCACAAAATGAAGTCGTTTGGATTTGCTATACACATTTGGCAGTCAAGCCAGAATGCAAGCAGAGCTCAGGAGAGGTTTCTGCAGATATACATGTCAAAGCCTGAACTGTGTATCAGCAGCAAGGCCAACAGAATGGTTCTGGGCACAGAACTAGAGATATGATGATAACCCATCATATGATGAGATATGATGGTTAACAGAATTAAATGATGCAGATGGAGGTGTAACATTAACTTGCTACTGATCTGATCGGGGTGTTTTTAAAAATCAAGAGGATTTAATAGGGAAGATACAGAGAAACTTTCTCCCCCAAAGGAAGTAATCAAGGATGTGGGTATAAGTTGCTTGGTTAAAGGTGCTACTGAAATACCATTTGACATAATCCTCAAATCAGTCTGGGTCATTTATGAAGGAAATCTGAAAGCACTTTTCACACAAAAAAAACAGTAGAAATCTGTAACTATATTCCATCCCACTAATGGGCCAACTAAATTTTTGAGATGGAGAATGATAGATATTTGTTGGGTGAAGTTATAAAAGCAAATGGAGTTAAGGCAGGTAAATGGAGCAACAGCACAGTCCTGACTTAATCTGAATGGCAGAACAGACGCAAGAGGCTGATGGTCAATTCCTGTTCCAATGTTCTGAACAGATGAGCATGCACGCTGGCGGAAATATGTTTTAGTGGATCAGGACAGTAAAAAGAAAAGGTCTGAAAACTGGTTAAGATGTCAGGCCAAAACTTCAAAAATGAACTGTGTGGAGTTCCAAGAGAAATTTATCAGAAATGACTAGAGGCACAAGAATGAGAGAGACAGGGTTCAATCAAAAAGATTTCTGATAGCATGCCAATTATCAAATTCTCAATCATTGCTGTTAAAAGAGAAACAACTTACCCACAATCTACCCAGGCAATGGTGCCCTGCCCTTTCACTGCCTCTGCCACGTCAGAGAGCAGTTTAAGTGATCGCTCAGCCGTAACAGCTATCACACAGCAAGAAAGAAAACATGGGTGTTACTGAACATTGTTTATCACCATTTGTTACAGCTAGCTGAGCAACCTAAGATTTGAGCTCCGTCAATAGATTACCAAAGTACATTGAGATAATGAACAACTCCTTCAATAATACTGCAGCCACCATATAACCACCAGAACAAAGAAACGGCACACTGCCAAGAGCTGGTGGAATCTGTCAAACATACCTGCATCACTGTAGTCTGGAGAGAGTTGAGCATTGCACTGCACTACATGGGAAAGGGAATAGGGGAACTGACAGGAAAGAATAATTCTCGGGTCACAATAGGCATCTTCCAAACAGCAACATTGGAAACCGGGGAGCAAGTAACACTGTTTGCTTGAAAAGGTCAAGATAGCAGAATGAGGAGGTTGAAGCAATGTTAGAGGCTCCAAAGCTCTTAATGGCCTTAACAAAAAAAAAGTTCAAAGGCAGCCACAGCTGAGTTATGAGGTCAAAGAAGGCACAGCTAAGATTTACATGGAGTTAGTTATTCTCAGCTGAGGGAACAACAGTAAGTGAACATGAACTGGCTTCAACAACTTTAGGGAGGGAAATGTAAGGTTGGAATTGAGTGCTGGAAGAAAATAAATAACTAGACTAGGTCTCCTGCTTATTAAATATTCACTGATCACCGTGTCATGTGCAATGGTGAAAGGGGCAGAGGGAATATAAAGTGATAATTGGGTTCAGTCAGATGGCCCCGTTATGGTCACATTACTCACTGCTGACTGACCACCTTGGTTCTCTCGTGGAGAATTTTGAGATGCTAAAGGACAAACTCTCTCCTCTGCACCACCTTGCAGTTTGAGGAACCGTTTCTGTATTTTCAAAAAGCAGTAACTAACCATGAAGCTGTAGGAATGTTGTGAAATGCCACTTTCCATCTAATTTCTTTTTATAATGCAATGCAATTTCACAGCAGTCAAACCTCTTCACACACCTGGTTTAACAATTTTATCTTTTCAGTATTTGAGTAAGTAGTTTCTTACAAGTAAGAGCACAAAGTGACTCACATCACGCTTGAATTATAATTAGAGTGCTTCTACAGCTGGAAGGCATATTAGCTCAAAATTTGCCATGAAGAGTATTGTTTAAATTTATTCTTCCGATGTGGGAGTCACTTGCAAGACTCTCAATTATTATCCATCCAGAGATGCCCTGAAACAATGGTGGTGATTCTGTTCAGACTGCTGCATTTTTGCTTTGCAGAGTTTTGATATAACGGAGTGGCTTGCTGGGCCACTTCAATATCAGTCAGATTGGCATGGAATTACAGTCATATGCAGACCAGGCAGGGTGCTAAGGACAGGTTTTCTTCCCTGAAGGACTTGAGTGAGCCAGTTAGCTTTTTACAATAATCCAACAGCTTCATGTTATCACCATTGATTTGATGTTTTAAAGTCATTGCATGCTTAAAAGAATGTAACTGTTCATTAAAATACGGTGCATAGCATGGAGAGTGGGAAATAGGTAAGACAAAATGTGGTGTGAAATATTTGCTTTATAAAGACCAGCTGCAGATCTTGCATTCTCTGTCCAAACCGAAGTTCTGATTGAGTAAATTTTGAGAACATTACAATGCTGATGGTTACACACCATCACAGCAGTAGAGAGAGTAGTTTGAGGTAACGATTTAACTTATTGACACTTTTTTTTTAAAAGTACTGTAACCAGACAACATACTATGAAGAAACAGAAAGAAAATTTGCTGAAATAGCTCAAAATCCGGCAGCATCTGTGATAAGAAATCAAAGTTAACTTTTCAGGTCCGATGACCCTTCCTCACTTCTGACGACGGGTCACTGGACCTGAAATGTTACCTTTGATCTCTCTTCACAGACGCTGCCAGACCTGCTGAGCTTTTCCAGCATCTTCTGTTTTTGTTTCTGATTTACAGCATCTACAGTTTTTTTTAAAGTGTTTAGCATACTATAAGGTTGGAAATTTAAAGCTCATCATTTTTGGAGATACACCTCTCAAAATTTAATTTTGAAAATTGATCAACAAGAATGAAATATAGTGCCTTTGCAGTTGCCAGGAATACTTGATTTACTTTTTCATTTTTGCTTAATCTTCATTTAAGTCTTCCAGCTCTTAGCATTCCAATTTTTTCCCCAAAATAACTTTGGACCAAAGGCAACTGAACTTGAATAATGTTTAATTCAACCTGGGATTTTTTTGCATATTACAGCTGGGGATGGGTGTGCAATTATCATGCCCAACAAAAGAAGGAACCTACCACTTATGAACAGGACATTGGTTAGGCCACTGTTAGAATATTGCGTGCAATTCTGGTCTCCTTCCTATCGGAAAAATGTTGTGAAACTTGAAAGGGTTCAGAAAAGATTTACAAGGATGTTGCCAGGGTTGGAGAACTTGAGCTATAGGGAGAGGCTGAACAGGCTGGGACTGTTTTCCCTGGAGCGTCGGAGGCTGAAGGGTGACCTTATAGAGATTTACAAATTTATGAAGGGCATGGAGAGGGTAAATAGGCAAAGTCTTTTCCCTGGGGTCAGGGAGTCCAGAACTAGAGGGTATAGGTTTAGGGTGAGAGGGGAAAAATATAAAAGAGACCTAAGGGGCAACGTTTTCACACAGAGGGTGGTACGTGTATGGAATGAGCTGCCAGAGGATGTGGTGGAGGCTGGTACAATTGCAACATTTAAGAGGCATTTGGATGGGTAAAAGAATAGGAAGGGTTTGGAGGGATATGGGCCGAGTGCTGGCAGGTGAGACTAGATTGGGTTGGGATATCTGGTCGGCATGGACGGGTTGGACCAAAGGGTCTGTTTCCATGCTGTACATCTCTATGACTCCATAACACCCAATAATAGCTCAAACTTAATACCCAGTGGTATTTGATAACTTTCCTACAGCTTCATGGTTCCTTACTGCTTTTTTTCTTAAATACAGGAACTGTCCCAAGATAATACACTGGGTGAGGCAAGTTATTAGATGGTATTTTTAACACAGTGAAAGGTGCCCAAGTGATTCACAGGAGCATTAACAAACCAAATTTGACTTTGAACCACATAAGGATATATTAGGGCAGATAACAAAGCTTAGTCAGAGGTTTTAAACAGCATTATGATGGAGGAGAGAGAAGTGAAGAAGGGAAAGGTTTAGGCCATTTTAAAAGTCAGGTGAAATTCTGTTGGAAATTGGAGTCTGTCTAAAACTATTTTTTCCTGCTATTTCCTGGGTAACATGAGATCTTTTGCAACTGTTGTTACAGCTGTTACCCATCTTCTCCAGATATAAACAATTTCCGATTAACAATGACAAAAGGGAGGTGACAATAATAGCCAAGGCGTCATTACTCTATTAGCTGGCCTCAAATAATTTCCAATGCATTTTTGATAAAATAAAAATTTTGTTCCCACCAAGAATGAATGTTCACCTTCATCTGAAGGTGAACAAGGGGACAACAGTTATTCTATTGTTGCAAGTAGTCCCATGCTTTTTGCTGAAATGATCCAGAAGAATGATTGACACAGCACAGATTGCCAATCCCAAAAATACAGTATGTCAGCAGATGCACAGAGTCAGAGGCAGTCCTCTTCAGAGAGCTGTCTTCTTTAGCTGGAAGATGGACCAGAAGACATCCAGGGAAGAAGAGTTCCCTAACACTTTGGCTAGGGAATAGGTTGCTGCCTTCATAACATTAATGAGATTGACGCACACTGTACTAACCTCCTGCTTATCCTCTGGTTCCAGTGAACCATCCTTAATTGTCACCGGCTGTACACTTTTTGTGTAATGAATTAATATATCATATATAAACTGCTGGTTTCTTAAATTTATTCAACTACCTGAAAATTCCTTAGAAATGACTGACTACCGAATTTGTGGTCATCAACCCCTTAAATGCAACAATTCAATCACTTTGATATTGAACTGGATTCAATAATTGGCCAGCCTGGGTGCTAAAGACAGCAGGTTTCCAGTCCTGAGGGTACAGTAGCTTAATAGTGGAGTGATCAAAATCAGAGAGGTTCAAAAGGCCGAAAGTGGAATGCAGATATCTCAGAGAATTATAGGACGAGAGGAGGTTACAGAGATCGAGGTGGTGAGGTCCTGAGGGATTCGAAACAAATATAAGTACTTTTAAAATTGGAGCTGTTACTTAGCCAAGGGAGCTAATGCAAGTTAGTCAGTACAGGAGTGATGGATTAACGGGAAGAAAGTGAGGACTGCAGATGCTGGAGATTAGAGCTTAAAAATGTGTTGCTGGAAAAGCGCAGCAGGTCAGGCAGTCGCCCGAAACGTCGATTCTCCTGTTCATTTGATGCTGCCTGACCTGCTGCACTTTTCCAGCAACACATTTTTAAGCTCTGATGGATTAACGGGACTTGCTGCAGCTTAGAATTTGGGAAGCAGAGTTTTAGATTATCTTAAAGTCGGAAACCGGCCAGGGCTGCCTTATATTTGTTACCTCTGGACTACTCCACGATTGGGCGTTTCAGTAGCATATAAATTGAGCCAGAGGCACAGTTAGGTGATGTTTGAAAGTAGAATTAGCTAAATTTAACAGACAGATGGCCAGAAGCTCTTGTCAAGGTTAAATACAACATGACAACACAAACAGTCCTGCTCAGCCTCAGACACTTGCATGCAGGGAATGCGCCCATCAATGGACTATGGACTTTGCAGCAGTAGTGAAGTCAATGGATTTGGTCTTCACTGTCTTATCTGAAGCAAGCTTCTGCTTACCCAGTGCTGGATGTTGGATGAACGGTCTAAAACAGAGAAAGTCGATGATGAGGCAATGGCAGCGTACTGGAATTAATTTTAGATTATATTGCCCATTTGATGAGAGAGGAATGCAACTACTAGACAGGTGAAATGGGGTGAAGGGGCAGCTTACAGAGAATGGTTTACGTGGTAAGCGCACTAGGCTATTGGACAAAGATGCAGAACCTGCTCACCTGATTTGGAGTACAGCACCAGTATGTTATTTCTTGTCCGCATGAGTTTCTTTAGTTCCTTTTGGTCATCGACTTTCTCAATCAGTGGAGACACTTTTGCTGCCATGAGGGACGTGGATAGCACCGCCTTGGGGAGGAAAACAGGTAAATCAGGCAGCTGGATAGAAATGTCCTCCAAAAGGATAATGCCTGCAATGCGTCCATTGAGTTCTCATAAGGTCTGCAAATCTGCTGAAAGGATTTAGGAACTATGATTTCATATGACTTGGCTGTTTTTTGTTCAATACCGTGAATCCTAGTCGAATGGCTAAAGTTCCACAGAGAGAGAAACTGTTCAACAGCGGTTAAGAACAGCTCTTGTACATCAAGACTTTTAGTGGTTATGCAAAGTTAACGCATCTTTAGAAGTTAAGGTGAGCCAGTTACCTTCTGGGATTTTTAACCACTAGGTAGTTGACTCTGGTTCAGTGTTAATAGCCACAGATCTTGCATCAACAAAGTACATTTCCGTGACATCTTCACCATAATAAAACATCAAGGCATAAAACAGGAGCAACAACAAAATCTGACACCAAGCCAAATAAAGAAGTGTTATGGCAGGCAGCTGAAAGCTCGAGCAAAAAGATCAGTTCTCGTAGACATTTAAAAGGAAGGAAATGGATAGGCAGTGATTTCCAGAATTTAGGGCCTAAGCATCTGAAGTCATAGCTTCCCATGGTGGAGTGATTAACCCCAGCCACATCTACGCAGCTAGAGTTGGAGCACAAAGAGTTCTGCAAATCTGGAGGAGCTTACAGAACTAAGGAGCACACTGTTACATCAAATTTTGATAATAATGATCAGAATTTGAAAACTGAAGTGGAGCTAGTCTAACAGCAACATAAGTTAGCCAGCACAGGAACAATGGGTGAAAGAATCTTAGCACAAGCTACAATACGAGCAGATTTCTGCAAGGTAGGATATGGCAGATTGACACTTGAGCATTCTCAGCAGTCCAAGCCAAAGTAACAAAAGTGTGGATGAGGGTTTCACAGCAAATGAGTTAAGAGAAGAGCAGAATCAAGCAAGGTATCTGATGGAAAACTCATCCACTTTGGCATCCCCATTCAAACCAAAGAGCATCTTTATTTGCCCGCTAGCTGGACAAATGATGGAAAGTTCCACAGTTAGAACAGCGAGAATCTGAGTGACTGTGCTTCATGATTGTCCAGTCTTCTGTTCATTGGTGAATATATAATACAGACGCATACTCGGTCTTCAGAATTATGTGGCACCAGACAAGCAGTATTTCTTCAAATTGCCAAGACAGGCAAAATGCTTCTCCTGCACTAATTGAAACAAAAATTATATCCTTGAAACGCGGCTGCTCATTTCTTTAGATGCCAACATAGAATCATTGACTTGGTTCAGTTTTTTCTAAGGATTCAGACCGTCTGCTGATTTGCAGAAAAGGCAGAAGTAGTTTGATCGTTCAATGTCTTCCAAAAATATATTTATACGGAATATCAATAATTTCATTCGCTATGTCATCCTGAACAGCTTGTCAGTTATCTAAGATCCTAGCTTTCTGAAGCACCTTTGGCAATTTGAAAAAGCTTTCAATACATTGTTCAGCCTGCAGAGACTGCATTGGACAAACTGAAGTGACTCATCTGCATCAACTGCTGCGAAACACTCACGAGAAGAGTCTTTCAATAACAATTAAACCTCATGGAGCAAATCTATTCCAAAGTGTCTTGTCCTGAAATATCAAAATTAGAAATGTTGACATGCATTCCAAGTGGCAGGCAGAAATGCAAGATGTAATGTAAACTGACTTTGAGATTGTCACGCAAGGAGGAAACCGATAAATATATTAATGAGATTACTTAAGTTTCAGTACTGCCCATACTGCGTAGTGTGCGAATCAGAAGCGCTGGCTGATTTTGTGCTCCTACCTTGCCTCAGAGTATTGAAGCTGATTGCTCCATTCGTACTGGAAGCAGTTCAGGCCACCCAGCACAGACCAGAGATTCAACCTGGGAGCTCCTGGGGTGAGGTTTATACTTAGGTAGAGAACTTCTCTATTTGAAGAGCATGAAACTTAACCAATGCCCAAGATTTAGACCTCATCCGCCATGCATACAGCTTATCATGTTGTTGCAGTTTGCCTACACAGCAACAATGATGGCTTTTCAAAACATTTTGATTATGCACTTGGGAATATCCTAAAAAACATGAAAGGTTGCATAAATACAAGGTTTTTTTTCTTTCGTAGCTGAAATAACAGAACCTCCTCCAGGGATCCCCTGTATTACAGAAGCCAATTTGATTCAATCCACTCAACATCAAGAGACAATTGGAGGCTCTGAAAACTACAAAAGGCTGTGGACTCTTGTGACAATACTCCAGTGAGTCTTGAAGACTTGTACTCCAGAACTTGCTGCACATCCAGTAATGCCATTTTAGAACAGCTGCAACATGGTAACCACTCAATGCAGAAAATTGCCCAGGTATGCATTGTACACAAAAAGCAGGACAAATCTAACCTGGGAGAAAGTGAGGACTGCAGGAGCTGGAGATCAGAGTCGAGAGTGTGGTGCTGGAAAAGCACAGGTCAGGCAGCATCTGAGGAGCAGGAGAATCGATGTTTTGGGCATAGCCTTTCATCAGGTTTCCCATCTCATCGGTCTACTGTTGATCATCAGTAAAGGTATGGAGCCATCATGAACAGTGTTATCAAAAAGCACTCCATAGTCATAATCCGATCACTGACATCCATTTTGGGCTCTGTCACACAGTTCCTGACCTCAGTTCAAACATTGACAAAAGAGTTGAATGTAAGACGCGAGGGGAGAATGAATACCTTGAACATCAAGGCCGCATTTGATATCAAGGAGTCCCCGCAAAACCGGAGCCAATGGGAATCGGGGGACAACAGTCACAGTTAGAATCCTACCTGTCACAAAGGAAAATGAGTATGGCAGTTGACAATCAGTCAGTCATCTCAGCTCCAGGACGCCTCTACAGGAGTTCCTAAGGTAAGTTTCTAATCAACCTGCTCAGATGTTATGGCATGCTCCTGGAGCAGGTTGGACCTGAGCCTGGAGATCAGAGATAGGGACACTACATCTTGCTACAAAGGTCCTATACAAGTACAGGCCCTTTGTAGCAAGAGGGAGTGTGTCCTTGGCCCAAACATCTTTTAGCTGCTTCAATGTGCTTCTCTACATCATGAGGTCAGAAACAGGGATGTTCACTGATGACTGCACAAATGTTCATTATCATTCATGAAGACTCGGATACTGAAGCAATCTGTGCTCAAATGCAGCACGAGCTGGACAATATCCAGGCTTGGGCTGACAAGTGCCAAGTGACAGTTGCGCTAAACAAATGTAACAAGAGAGAATCTAGCCATTGCCCATTGGCATTCAAAGACATTACCATTACTGAATACCTAACCATCAACACCCTGGATGCACCACTAAACAGAAACTGAACCGTAAGAAGAGTGGCTAGAAGAGCAGGTCAGAGGCTTGGAACCTTGCAGCGAGTAATTTAATTCCTGACTGCCCAAAGCCTGATGATCATCTACAAGGCCTGGGTCAGGAGCATGATGGCATATTCCCTGCTTGCCTGGATAAGTGCAGCTCCAACAACACTCAAGATGCTTCGCACCATCCAGGGAAAAAAAAAGTCCGTTGATTAGCATCACATTCACATTCATCCAGGCTCCTCCTGCACTGATGCATGGAAACAGCAATGAGTACCAGCTATAAGATGCACAGCAGAAAGCCATGACTTTTACAACAGCACCTGCCAAACCCACAACCACTTCCATCCAGAAGAACAAGTGCAGCAGACGCAATGGCAACACTGCTAACCACAGTTATCCCTCAGAGCCACTCATCACCCTTACTTGAAAGTATATTGCTGTCATTGAACGTTGCTGGGTTAATTTCCTGGAACTGCCACCCTTATGACACTGTGGGTGCACTTACTAAAATGGACTGGAGCAATTAAGGAGGCAGCTGACACAATCTTCTCAAGGCAACTAAGGATGGGCAATAAATGCTGGCCCAGGCCGAGATACCCAACATCCCATGAGTGAATAAAAATAAAAAGGATAACACGCAAGTGTGCAAATTTAAAAAGCAGCACACTTCAGTCTGATCGGTTAACTAAAACAACCAGAACACCACTTAGATTTATATTTATTATGCTTCTCCAGTAAGTATATTCATAAATAATACATTCATGACAAAAATAATTTTCACATACAAGTTCGACAATTAAAACCTTTAGTGAACAACCTATTAGCCATTTTCCTTTCAACTTGCTTGTCAAAAATTCAAAAGGAGTTACTTTTGGGCAGCAAAGGTGGGTGTCAAAATGGTAGGAGGTGCAAAATGACTCTTATGGAGAAATATCTCAGTTACGTTTCTTGAAACACAAATTACAGTTGGCAAATAGAAAGCCAGTATCAACATTTCAAAATCTACCCAATTCAACTGCAGTGATAAAATCATCTGAATTGGAATAAGTCCCAGACTGAAAATGTGTGCTGTTAAAAGTAGCCTGAAATTATCTATGTTAAATTCAGGGCTGCAGAACATTATAAATAAAATACATTTTTGGAATATTCGCTGATGAGCCATTAATTGAACTAGAACAGACTGACGTGTAATGTATAAAAACGTGCCTCAACCTTGGTTCAGTGTTGCATCTCATTTGCTATTTTTGCACTCTATTTTGCATATTCTCCACAAATAGATACTCATATTCATAACCAGAAGAAAGAGATGCAGTAGCAACGTTGTCAACTTCACTGCTTCAACTTTAGGATTGGTGAAAAAATGGAAATAGGATAAAGAGTCACTAATATTCTTGATATTGATTACTTTTGGAATGTTTCAGCCACAGAAAACATCACATCTGATCCTGACCTGCACTCATCCAATGCCCGCACACATACTTTGCAGCTACTCACCGACAAGTTACTGAAGGTGGCAGACCCCTCAAATAACTTGTCCACACGACAGCTCATGGATATTGAACCAATCTCCACCTTCAATTCATTCGAAGCTTAGCTTCAAATTCAAACTCAAGACATCAAAACGAGCCCATAATAGTACGCTGCATTTCTGCAGTTGCTATCTTTTGACAGTGCAGTTAGAAGAGAATGGATATAGACAATTCAGCCTCTAGAGCTTGTTTTGCCAGTTAGCTCATGACTATTTGTAACAAAACTCCACTCGTCCACTTTGACTCCAAAACATTGGCATCCTGGCTAAACATAAATCTATCAATCTCAGTTTTGCCTATCCTCAATAACCCCCAGCTTCAAGAGTTTATTTTTGTTGAGGACAGTGGGCAAAGAACTTTAAAATTGTATTACTATGTGAAGCACTGGCTGAAAACATCTCTGAATGGCATAGAGCAAGTTTTAAGGCTTAGGCCCCTTGTTGTTAATGCATCTGAACAGAGCCAATAAGTTCAAGGTTTACGTAAAGATTCTAAAGAGCAAATAGTTTACTCCACATACACTGTTAAAAATCACACCACCAGGGTATAATCCAACAGGTTTATTTGGAAGTACAGGTACACAATCCTTTATCTGAAATTCCGAAAACCACAATGTTTCTCATGGGGTGTGAAGCATCATTTTGGCGTGCGAATAGGTGACCCAACTGCACACCCACTCGAACCATGTCACTCAGACATGATGTGGTGGTGTGGCCTAGCATTGGCAGGCGTCAATTGTATCTCTGCGCTCGAACTATTCACACGCATGTCTGCTGTTAGCTAGTTTTTTTAAAATTTCAATGTGAAAATGTCATTAATTCCGAAATCCAAAAAATTCCGAAAAACAACTGGCCCTAAGGATTTTAGATAAAACATTGTGTACCTGTCCTAGCTTTTGGAGCACTGCTTCTTCACCAGATAGCTGTACAGCAGGATCATCAGACACAGAATTTATAGCAAAAGATCTCAGTGTCATGCAACTGAAAAGATATATTGAACAAACCCAGATTGCTGTTAAGGTTTGTTCAATAAAACAGTTGCAAGACACTGAACTCTTTTGCTATAAATTATCTGTCTTATGATCCGGCACCACAGCTACCTGATGAAGGAGCGGCACTCCGAAAGCTAGTACTTCCAAATAAACCTGTTGGACCATACCCTGGTGCAGTGTGATTTTTAACTTGGCCCACCCCAGTCCAAGACTGGCACCTCCACATCATGGCTTCCATACACACTGCCCAGCCACTTTATATTTCAATTTTAATATCTTTTCACCTTTTATACTTGAATGAATACAAGTCTATTCATAGTGTGCTCATTAGCCCTGGCATCACTTTGCAAATCAAGCCTGCATTCACTTGAAGGCCAATATTTCCTTCCAAGGTTTTAAAATATTATTGCATTATCTTAAAGCAGCAAGTTCCCTCGGTGTCCTGACCAATCTTCCTATTTCAGCCAAGACCACAAAATGACAAAAGCAAAATACAGTGAATATTGGGAATTCAAAATAAAAATTAAAAAATGCTCAAAACACTAGGACATTTTTTGTTGAGAGAGAAACAGAAATAAGGTATGGACGGATCAGCTTTCGTCAGGGCTGACAAATCCTCTGGATTGCATGGTACTGGAAGTAAATAAGGTAAAAACAATGACTGCAGATGCTGGAAACCAGATTTTGGATTAGTGATGCTGGAAACTAATCCAGAATCTGGTTTTCAGCATCTGCAGTCATTGTTTTTACCTAGTTGATTTTAACCCTACTGCGAATCCTCTTGCAAGGATGCCTGCCTTGAAGAAGTTTTCCTCCTCTCTCTACAAGAATCTCAGGGAGTCCCTCTCCCACTGCAACTCCCAGGTCATTTCCATGCTACTTTCTCCCCACCCCCACCCTCCTCTAGCTTATCTCTCCACGCTTCAGGCTCTCTGCCTTTATTCCTGATGAAGGGCTTTTGCCCGAAACATCAATTTTGCAGCTCCTGGGATGCTGCCTGAACTGCTGTGCTCTTCCAGCACCACTAATCCAAAACCTGAAGTAAATAAGCCACTTGGCCCAAACAGTCCATGCCAGTTTTCATGCTCCAAACAAGTCTCTCCTCAGTTCTGATTAATCGCCACTGAACTAGATATTTAACTTTTTCTCCCTTCACAGACGTGATCTGTCCATATCTTTTCTAATATCTTAACTTTTTTTGCTGTGCATAAATCAACTGTCAGGAGAACAGAAATAGTTCTTCAAAAAACAATTCATTGATTGCAGAACATTCGGAGGATCACATTGTAGATACGTAATTCAGCCCAACTGGTCTGTTGGTATGTTAGTAGGGAGACACTGGCTTAGAAGTACTATGGCTAGAGTGTTAATCCAGAAACTCAGCTAATGTTCTGGGGCCCAAGTTTCAATACTACCATGGCAGATGGTAGAATTTGGATCCAATATTTTAAAAATCTGGAATAAGAATCTACTGATTCATTGCTGTGGGTTTGGAATCACATGTAGGTAGGCCAGGTAAGGATGGCAGATTTTCTTATGGACATTCGCGATGTCAAATGGTTTTTTTCCGACAATTGGCAATTGTTTCATGTTTATTAGTAGATTCTTAACTCCTGGTTTTGTTTTAAATTGAATCCAAATTCCACCGTCTGCCTTGATGGGATTCGAACTTGGATCCCAGAACATTATACAATTCACTTACATCTGGTGGTTGAGAGCTCCAGTTTCTTCACTCACTCTAGATAAAGACATTTGCTCTGAATTCTCACTTGATTTATTTCTAACTCTCATATTTGTGTTCCCAGTTCTGATCTTGCCTACAGGTTGAAACATCTACGTCACATTTATGAAAGATACTGCAAGTGCGTGTAGAGTCCAACAGCTCTCAAAGGTCTCCATCCAGTCATGTTTGACTTTTTCTTTCCTAGAGAGGATGGCACGAGCCTGTTCAATCTTTCCTGATAAAAACAGCCAAAAGTTCTAGTCTCATTCCAATAAACCAGTTTCTCCCAAGAGCCTCTCAACCTTTCATATCTCTTCCATAAATATAGAGACTGAAACCATTCACAGTATTCCAAGTGTGGTCTAATCTAGGTTCTACATCAATTTAAAATACTTCCTCTACTTTTCAATTTTATTCCTCCCAAGATGAACCCCAGTGTTTCATTTGATTTTTTAAACTGGCAGCATTTAGCTGGCTCACTACTTTTAGGATTTGTACCCCCAGATCCTCTGCTACTTCACCCCACGGACACCAATATAGCCTCCTCATTTTTCTCAACAAAATGTACTAGGACATTTGATCTTTCTTCTTAGACAATCCCTTGAAACTTGCTTCTACTTTGGTTTGATGGGCTCTGAGATGACTGATAAAGCCCAACACATGATCTTCAGGTTCCATCATGTGTGGTTCTTGAAGGGTTGACTAGGTGCTATATTTGGGAGGTTGAGTGGCCCTGCTGACTCCTCAACTCCACCTTGCATATTACGTGTGAAGTCCTTTGATATCTTCAGTACCTCCCTGAATGAGTTTTCCTCAGTTTGCTTGGTCATATGCCAGAGTCTTCAATGAATTGACAGGGATGTTTGACCATGTCCCCAGCTTTCGCTGCTACTTAGTAGTCTCCTGTTGTGACCAAGTCCATAGCAAAACAATTGATTTGGGAGTCTCGTGTCAGGCACACAAACTGCAAGCTCCGCATGGTTTTGAGGGATCATCACTGCAACACTGGGAAAGGTTGGCAGAGATGATTGGTACTGTTTGGTGACCTTCTTATCCATTGAATTCAGACAATCTTATGAAGGCATCATGATGGGAACTCTCCAGAACTTTGAGGTGCCTACTGCAGATTGCCCAAATCTTTGAAACATATGGGAGGGCTGGATGACTCATGCCCAGTAAATCATGACCTTAGTTCTAGATTTGAGATCCTGGTTCATCAGTCTGCTAAAGGCTGAAATGGAACAATGGAAGTATGTATGAATGATAAAAGTGAATTTGAATGAAAGATTTTCCAGCTGAAGTCAGCAACCTGAGTACATGCAATTATACTTAAAAACATATTACCTTGCAAGTTCCAAAGCATCCCTTCCACCACTGAACAATGCTGTAGATTTAAAATGCTATTATTGGGACCTTTCCAATCTACATGACTTTGTATCATAAAGTACACAGCACGGCTAAAGCTTATTTTCTGCAGCATATCTAAATTTTAGTTTCCTATTTATCAGAAAGAATGTTGAAAGCTTCAATATGCTCAATTCTTCCAAAAACATTAGAAGCATTAGATATCAAAGTGAAGACCAGATGCTTCAATGGTCGTAGGCTTAATTGATGTTGTTTTCTATGAGTGGTTGACATTTTAACAGAAATCGATGATGTTCTGAGTAACCCAACAATACAGGCAACTACAAAATGTAGACTAAATATTTACTATTTTCCATTACTCCAAACAGGTTGAAGTTCACAATTTTCACCCAGGTTGTGCATATGTTCTTTCTTGGTTCATGGGATATGACATCACTGCCAATGCTAGCCATTACCTCCCATCCCTAACTGCCATTGGTGATGAATCATTTTAAATCATTACAGTTTGTGGACTGAAGACACATCTCCAGTGCTGTTATGGAACAGGATCCAGGACTTTGACCCAGTGATGAAGAAGGATCAATTATATCCTCCAAGTCAGGATGGTAAGAGATTTCTTATGCAGTAGCTATTCTTGTCCTCCAGCTAATATAAGTCACAAGTTTGAAAGACACTGCTGAAGCAGCCTTGGTGAGCTGTTCTAATCCATCTTGCAGATGGTACACACTGCAGCCATGCTATGCCACTGTATTGTTTTGACCTAGATGTTGTCAGATCTGACTCATCCGAACATGTGGACAGTATTTCATTGCACACTTGATATGTATCTTGAGGATGATGGATTGGTGTTGGGAAGTCAGCACATCATCCTTGCTATAGACTACTACATTTTAGACCTTATTTATTTGGAAAGCTTGATTTTCCTGGATACAATTGAACAGCTTTCCAGGCCAATTTGAGGGCAGTTAAAGAGTCAGCACACATTGCTACGGGACCGAAATCATATCACGGTTAGCTCAGGAGGTCCAACACATTTCCTCCCAAAAAGAAATTAATGAACCGACTGGTCATGGCAATCTAAAAGCTCCATGGGCACTTTAAGAGATACCAGATTATTTTAGTTTCAAGTTTAAATAAATGCTAATAATCGTCTCAATGAAGGTTGAATTCATGGTTCCTCATTCATTAGACATTTTAACTGAGATCTATGATTTGCTGAGTAAGAATGTGGACAAAATAGTTACTATTTTCTATCGCTCCAAATTGGCATTAGGTTGAACTCATGATTTCTCATTTATTAGCCTTTAGTGCCAGGGACTCAGGTTTCATTCCATCGTTTGGATGACTGTCTGTGTGGAGTTTGCACATTCTCCCCATGCCTGCATAGGTTTCCTTCAGTTGCTCCAGTGTTCTCTCTCAGTGCAAAGATGGGCAGGTTAAGTGGATTGGCCATGGAAAATTGCCCCATAGTGTCCGGGGATTTGTAGGTTAGGTAGGGGACTAGTCGTGGAAAATTCAGGGTTACAGGGATAGGGTAAGGGGATGGGTCTGGGTGGGATGGTCTTTGGAGTGTGGATTCAATGGGACGAATGGCATGTTTCAACACTGCAGGGATTCTATAATGCTCGACCCTTTCACACCCTTTATAAGATCATTTGTGCAATTTGAAAATTAGATCAATAAACTTGACATTTTCATGGAATTATTCGTGATTTGAAGGTTTTCGTTCTCAACTGGAATGTAGTCTTGATATAGTTTAATTTTTACAAGACAGAAAATCATTCATCCCACTGTAGATATGCTGGCTTCCTGCAAGGGTGACTCAATTCGCCCCATTCCCCAGCCATTTATCTAGGCCTCCAAATTCTCTGTCTGCAGACAATTACTCAATGCCATTTGAGAGCCTTACTTCAAAAATGAAGCAGCATATTCTCACAAAAGGTAAAATCTAATAGTCAATGGTGCAACTAGGATTTCAATGAATTATAACACAAGCACATCAAAAGGACTGTCCAATTTTGGGTTGTATTTAAAGAGATTGTAGTAAGCCTCAAAATGCTTCTGGCTATCACTGCTGAAGTTGAGAACAGAGAATAATAAAGTAAGAAGTATGCTGATACTAATACACAAATAAAAAATATCATAATGCATTAATCTAACCACTTCATACACAACTTTATCCATTCCAGATTTTATTTAAACTTGATATAAACTTTCAAAGTACATAATAAAAGTTGATGTCAAAGTGATCGGAATCATTAGACAAATATAGTCTCCTTAAATAGAGAAACTTGCATGGCTATTGCAGATTAAAAACAAACAACAACTTGTGAAAAGTTGGCCCAAACATCTGTTTTGAAAAGACAAACTAAAATGCTAGAAATGATCAGATAGTCTGAGGAGATGGAAAGACAGAGTTGGGCGGCGCGGTGGCTCAGTGGTTAGCATTGCTGCCTCACAGCACCAGCATCCCAGGTTTGATTCCAGCCTCAGGTGACTGTCTGTGTGGAGTTTGCACATTCGCCCTGTCTGTGTGGGTTCCCCCCCACAGTCCAAAGATGTGCGGGCAAGATGAATTGGCCATGCTAAATTGCCCATAGTGTTAGGTGCATTAGTCAGAGGTAAATGGGTCTGGGTGGGTTACTCTTTGGAGGGTCGGTGTGGACTTGTTGGGCCGAAGGCCCTGTTCCACACTGTAGGGAATCTTATCTAAGTTAACATTTCAGCTTGACGACACTTCTCCAACCCACTGGCATTTTAGCATTTTTGTTTTTTATTTCAGACTTCCTCTTCTGAATTATTTTAACAACAATAATGTTATAGACCTGAAATAGGACTTTTCTTCTATCCACAGATACTTTCCTTGCTGTCATACACTTGTAACATTTTCTGTTTTTGTGCCAGGCCGCCAAACCTTTTTTGTTGCTTTTTAAGAGCAGGTACACTCAGAACACAGATAAGCTTGTGGACTTTTGGGCAATGTTTACAGTTACGTTCTCAATGTCACGTCCCACACCCATTCCATATCTGCCATTCGACAACAATTGTGGACCAGTAAAAACAAATGAGTGCAAAGCTCAAAAGTGCTCAGGGCAGAATCAGAACATTTAAAAGAAACAAGGTGGTCATTTGGCCCAACACTTAGGTGTCAAGTTGCAAACTTTTCACACACATGGTGGTACGTGTATGGAATGAGCTGCCAGAGGAAGTGGTGGAGGCTGGCACAATTGCAACATTTAAGAGGCATTTGTATCGGCATATGAATAGGAAGGGTTTAGAGGGATATGGGTCAGGTGCTGGCAGATGGGACTAGATTGGGTTGGGATATCTGGTCGGCATGGACAGGTTGGACCAAAGGGTTTGTTTCCATGCTGTACATCTTTATGACTCTGTGATCTTGCCAGTCTAGGTCTACAGTCCGGCTCTTCATGTAGACATTCCCAAGTAATTTTTACGTGTAGTGAGCATTCTGGAGTACCATGCCCTTACAAATATTTTCTCTATTTCCTCTCTAAGTCTGCCAATTACTTTCAAGGAAGAAAACCCGGATCTTAAAGTACAACTTAATCAATTACTTAAAGTCACAAGGGTGATGCGTTACCTTAAAGAGCCTCTTTCATTAATTGACATAAGGTGTATATACAAATATTTGCTTATGACTTGAGCTACGCGGTTGAACTGTTGGGATTTACTACAATAAAACGCAAGCACTGATTGCGCTAAATATGAATGCACAAGGAGCTAGAACGCACACACGCACGAAAACTAAGCTTTCAACCGCTACAAGACACAAAGCCGCAGTTTTGCGGGCAGCTGAAGTGATTTGTGAAAGTGGGGAGAGCGACACCTGGACAAGCTGCAGGATGGCTATGTGCGGGCACCGCAGGAGCTTGGCTGGTTGGTGCCCGGCCCCTTGGCAACCGCCGCCGCTCAGCCCTCGCCACCCCCCGGTCCCCTTCTCCTCCTCTTCCCCCCCCCCCCCCCCCCCCAACCAACTGGCATTCCCCTGGCAACTCCGCTATGGATCAACGCAAACCACAATTATGAAATGACACCGCCAACCTCCTTCCTCTTTCTACAATAAATGAGATTGCTTCCGTCCTGACGAGGGAGGACGCGGTCAACTCACCAGCAATAAGAAATAAGCGGTTTGCAAAGTCCCCGCTCCTGGATCCCCGCACTGCCTGCGCGCCGCCATCTTGCCACGGTGGTTCTTTTAGACATGCGCAGTCGCCCTTCGAGTTCTATATATAGCATAGCCAGCCGCCGCTAGGACAGCTGGGGGTTGTAGTTTCCGATTTGGAATTAAATGGCTTGGGTTTTATGGGAGGGGAACTATAAATCCCGTGAGGCATCGCGCAGCCGGGACGGGGCGCATGCGTACTCCAGCACGCAACGATCCAAGAATCCCGACCAGCTGGCCCCTCTAACTAAGAGGAGAGAAGGGGTAGCAGTTTTAGAAAAATCAAAGAATTTGAGTAACGGACGAGGATGAAAACAAAAATTATTACACAAATAGGTCTTTCTTATTTTTAAATTGAAGAGTGTCATGTTATTCTACAAGAAGTGGTGAATATGAATTTATCTGTTATGTGATTTTTTTAGTAAGGTTACCCTTTTGGCAGATGGCAATTACAATGTCCCTGTGAATGGTTCAGGCTGCGCTGTCGCTGAGAGAGCCACCAGTTTGCAGATTAGTTCTAGTGGATACTGTAACCACAGCGGGTAGGAGAACCGCTTCTTAAATACAATCGGGATTAAAGAGAGGCAGGAGGAGGGAAGAAAAACCTTTACTTTTCAGTTTATTTGGACAGCTGTTTTTATGGTGAGCATAACTTTTGCGAAACGCTGTCTTGTAGCTTTGATGATTTTTTTAAAAGAAAGTTTGGAAAGTTTCAAAAACTTTTATTGCAACTTCTAATTAAACTTTAAGACAAAAATAGCTGGCGTTTACTGATGATAGAATTGCATTTAATCCTTTTCCGTAAAATAAATAATTTTTTTAAAAAAAGGTAGATGTGAATATCTTTCTGGGCAATGGGAGCTAGTATCTGAATGAAATAGCTTCGGCGTGTTACTTCAACATACTGAGGCACGCAAGATTTTGTTGATGGATTATTTGATGTTTGGGAATCTGAAGGTTCGTAGTTATGTTCATCAGCCTCGACATATGTTTGTGTGCTTTGTTCATTTAAGACTGGATTTTTGATTTTTTTAAAATTACAAAGCTCTTAAGAGTACCTTGGAGGTTTTCGCAGTGGTCGAGTTGGTGCAGTGGTCTTGAAACAAATGGGCTGGAGTTCTCGGCGCAATATCCAAACCTGTTTTTATGTACGGTCGATTCAAATAACCCCTCTGAAAGTTGTGGGATTTGCTGGAAAGAGTGGGGGAAGTCGACGTTGAGGGGTTATATCAGAGCGAGTGCAATTCAGTGATCGAAAGAAAAATCCAGCCTGCAGACGGTGAGATCGGGTGATCATAAGAGATTAAGGAATTGGAATTCTTGTTTGTGTGCGTGTGAAGCGAACACACGCCAGACTTTGAGGGTCGATCTATTATAATTGTACAACATTGGGAGAGTAGTAGATGCTTTGGGAGTACACACGCCAGACTTTGAGGGTCGATCTATTATAATTGTACAACATTGGGAGAGTAGTAGGTGGTGGGTATATTTAAGTTGAAAGTTCCGAGCTGGGAGTTCATCCCTTTCGTATGTCTTGTGTTCTGATGGCGTTGGTTGGGGAAGGGGGGAGGTGGAATCAGGGGAGGGATAATGTGTCCTGGATCCTCACAGCATAATCAGTCGATCCTGTGTTTGAGTCACGTTTCTGTGGATTGTGGGGCGCTCCGAATGTTGCGCACACCGAGATTTTCCACGGACACAAAGCGAGAGATACAGATGCTTTTGCATTACGTGCACGTGAAGAACATCATCAGTCAAATCGGGAAGTTTACGGGCAATTAAAACTTTTATCCCACACACGCACAGACACAAAGCTGCAGGTATTCAGACGGAGACGCGAGAGAGTCTGATTCTCAGAGCTGAGGTGTGGTTAGAAAGACAGCGTCAAATGAATCCAGTGCCTCATCTTGGCTGCCTCCTGACTACCTGTGTACCTTGTACATCCTGCAATAAAAGTGGCAATCCAGAGATTGTTCTGAGCAAGAGATTACAGCGCTGCAACACCCCTTTTGAATCACCTTCGCTCAGAATCCAAAGTCTCATGGTCTGAATCGGAATTAATCAGCTTTCAAAGACCCAACGTGAGTCGAAACTTGACTGCACCCTGAGCTTGTGTCTTGTACATGTTTGTATAGATGTTTGGCGTGCACGCTGTGTTTTAGATCTGTGTGTGCGTGTTTTTGATATAAAGGGTATCGCTGCTGGGGTCCGGGCTCCCAGGAGATGGGAGCCTCCTTCTGTCCCTAGTGGCTGGGCGAGAAGGAAGTCTTGGAGCATCGACAAAGCTGGAATGGTCCGTGCTCAGGAGCTCTCACTGCAGGAGATGTGTCTTTGCTTTACGACCGAGGCAGCAGCTTCGCCTTCAGCGGATTGGAAGGGTCGCCTCAAACACCGAGTGAACTTTCCCGTTTAACAATCAGCGTTTATTTTCTTTTTATTCCTTTCTGCTGTAGATCCGGCAAGCCACTTGCTGCATTTTAACAAGCGACCAGACTTTCAGGCTTGGTTTCAGATTCTCTCACCTCCTGAGTTGAGAAGGTTGTGTTCCCGGGGAATTGGAGAATATGGTGGAAATTGACTGTTCAGTGTGTTGCTGAGAGAGTGCTGAGGATTCAGGTGGAAGACCCTGCTCATTGAAACAGATGGCAAGGGGCATTGGATAAGTAGGTGAATTCAGGGAATTTTTTTTAGTGCTGTTGCGGAAGAGAAGGATAGAACGGCTCAGTGATAGCACTTTTCTCTTTGGATTCAACTCCACTTGACCACAATTCAAGGAAGGAACCAAGAGGCAGTGTTGAGTACAGTATTGCACTGTCTTTGACATGATATGTCAAGCTAAAAGCTTGTCCAACCTTTTAAAATCCATTCATGGCATTTGTGTGACATTGATTGGACCAACATTTATTGCCCATCCCTAGTTGTCCTTGAGAAAGTGATGGTGAGCTGCTTTCTTGAACCACTGCAGTCTATGTGCTGTAGATTCACTCACATTGTCATTAGGGAGAGAATTATAGGAGTTTGACCCAGCAACACAGAAGCAATGGCAATATATCTCCAAATCAGGATGGTGATTGGGTTAGAAGGGAACTTGTCAGTTGTGGTGTTCCCATGCATTTGCTGCCCTTGTCTTCCTATATGTGTTTGGAAGGTACTGTTGGATGAACCTTGATGAATTTCTGCAGTGCATCTTGCTGATGGTACACAATGTTGCCACTATGTGTCACTGGTGGAGGGAATGAACGTTTGTGGATGTGGTATCAATGCTTTGTCCAGGATGGTGTCAGGTTTCTTGTTTTGGAGCTGCACCCATCAAAGCAAGTGGGGAAAGTTCCATCAGACCTGTGCCGATCAGATGGTGAATGGACTTTGGAGGGTCAGGAGTTGAGTTATGTCTTGTAGAATTCCAAACCTGCTCTTGTATCCGCTATTTTTATGTGTTAAGTCTAGTTCAGTTTCTGGTCAATAGTATCCCCCAGGATGTTACTAAGATGTAAAAGATTCCATTACAGTACTTTGAACAAAAGCAAGTGAGTTTTCTCTGGTGTCCTGAATATTTATACCTCAAACAACGTCACAAGAATCAGATTCAACTTGGTCAGTATTGCATTGCCCTGCTGTTGGCGATCACTGTGCACAATTTGCATTTGTAAAGCACCTTCCAAGATGTCAGGGAGTCTGAGAATATCTAGCTCCCACAAATAACAGGATAATATTACTCAGAAAATCTGATTTTTAAAAAATAAGGTAACGTTCCATTCTTTACAGCAGCGGCTAAATGTCAAAATTATTTAATTTGCTATCGAGTCTTTGTGGTGACCGGAGGTGAATGGTGCTATGTAAATACAAATTTTCATTGCTTTTAATTGGACAATAGCATGGGATGTTTGGCCTGTTTTAATGCTGTGGGAATCTATGAAACTCTAAATTATGTCATTTTTAACTCCACTACCTTGTTTTGCCAAAATTGACTGTTGTGGCTACCCTTGGGGGAAAGGATTTAAAAAAATTCTATTGATTGTGAGGTGCTGTGAGGCATTCTGGGTTTATGAATGTGTAAGTGCCATTGATGTTTTAACTAGGTTAGATTGGGTCAGCTTAGAGATTCCCAAGGAATTGGTTGAAACAGGCTTTCTATGGTCCTGGCTCTCTTTCTCATGATTAAGTTTTATATTACCGTCATTTCACATTAATGTTGTTTCTGAAAGGGAGAACACAGTTTGAAATATGTGTAATTATCAAGTTTAACCTTGCCCTGACCTTCACAATTTGACTTTTGTCTGGCTGTGTTGAAACATGTTTTGAGGGGCAAAGTGAAATAACGTGTGTTCTGTTTCTGCAAAGATATCCCATCTGGTCATAACCTCATTATGGGTTAAAGGGAATTTCAAACACATTTTGTACTGTATCTTGAAATCCACATTTTTTATAGATTTGCAGCTGAATTGCTTCAAAGCGCCAATGTAGACCACAGTAAATAACACATCAAGGTTAAAAAAAAATTCCATTTTCTCCTTTGGTGCAAACCTGGATTGTGAAGTCTAGGGCACAAATAAGCTTGTTATAAATTCCTTAATTTCTTTGGCTCCATTGCTTTATTTCTCTCTTGTCTTACTGAAGCAGGAAGGTACGAGTTCAATCTGTCCCCACTCCTATACACTGGGCTAGAAAGAAAACTCAGCTAACACTGCCAGTGCAGTTAGAGAGGGCTGCACTGTCAGATATGCTGCTTTCAGATGGGACGTTAAGCTGAGTGGATGTGAACATCCCATGAAAGTATTTAAAAGAAGACTCCGGAGTTGTCTAAAATATCATAGAATTCCCACGGTATGGAAGCAGGCCATTCAGCCCATCAAGTCCACACCAACCTGCTGAAGAGCATCCTACCCAGATTTACCCATCACTGTAATCCTGCATTTCCCATGGCTAATTCGTCCATTCTGCATATCCCTGGACACAATGGGGCAATTTCCTACAGCCAACCCAGTTAACCTGCACATCTCTGGACTATGGGAGGAAACCAGAGCACCCAGAAGAAACCCACACAGACATGTGGAGAATGTGCAAACTCCACACAGACAGTTATCCATGACTCTGGTGAGACAGCAGTACTAACCATTATGCCACCCAGGATATCCTGAATCACACCTGGTTAGCATCACTTTTAGAAACATAAATCAGGTTTTCAGAACATTTTGTGGTTTATTGCTGTCGCAGTGCTGGCACTCCCTGACATTGAGGTAGGCACTATATGAATGCAAATTGTTTATTTTTCCCTTCAGTCTGAATAGTTCTGGTAAATCGGACAGAAGCATATTTACCAAAGTCTTACCTTTTCCAAGATGAGCCTGAGAAATACAAGCCTTTCAGCATTGACTCCAGAATTGTTTGAGTGAGCAATTCAGTGAGGAGCAAACAGCAGCAGTGGTTGGCGTTAGTGCTATAAGCTGAGTGGATTTCACTTGCGAGCTTAATAAACTTCTCCATTTATTGTATACTGTTGCAAGTTTCCACTAAATCATAAGCAGCATGTTTGTATGGGCGAAAGTGCTGGAACGCAGATAATTAGCATTTTATAGCTGAACATTCATCTCTATAGAAGAGGATTGTCAATATTGAGCAAACAGTGCTTCAGGTGACCCTGTGGTGTTTTGCTGCTGCATAGAGGACGCAATGCTATGAATGACAAAGGTGTACAATTGCATATGTATCTTTTCCAATGCAGACTTTTCTGGTACAACTCACACATACAACTTTGCATAAACACCCAATTTTAGAATGGAACTTTATTTTTTAGTGTTTTAAAGAAAAGAAGAAAATCAGTTCCTTCTCAATTATCTATATTGTAACCTTGAGGGAATCTGGCATCTTCCCAAGGAGCTGCCAGGTCATACACATTTCAACAGCAATCATAATTAGTAACTCATTGGTCCCCATACGTATTGCTAGATCACTACAAGTAGCAGCCAGTTTAAAGGGTCAGACCAGGTGACCAGCTAGACATCACAGCATATTCATAGCCCTCCGACATGAGCAGTGCCACAATTGTCCACCTTTAAAATTCCACAACTATAACCTGGTGTGGTAGATTTTTAAATGTGTACATGGGATATGGGTGTCACTGCCATTCCTAATTGCCCAGAGTGTAGTTAAGAGTTAATCACATTGCTGTTTCTGGAGTCTTGTGTAAGCCTGACCAGGTAAGGATTTCCTTCCCTAAAGGGCATTAGTGAACCAGATAGGTTTTTTTCAGCAAGCAACAATAGTCATAATTAGACACTTAATTCCAGATTTATGTTGTTGCATTCAAATACCATCATCTGCCATAGCAGGAATCAAACCCAGGTCCCTAAAAACATTACCTCTGGTTCAGGATTAGTAGTCTAACAATTATACCACTGAACCAATGCCTCCCTAAAGTCTATTCAAAGTGACTGCTAGCAAGATTTAAAAGGACAAAACTGCCTTGCAAGAATTAATTCGGCGCTACTTGCATGGGAGCTTGAACCAGTTTTAGCACATCTGATTTTTAATCAGCTCACCATTGTAGATGTGCCTCCAACTGAATGGAACCTATACACTGCAATTTCTTAACTCTTTCTGCCTGTCCAGCTCCCTCTCCTCCCTTAAGATGTACCTTTAAAACTTAGCTATTTGACCTACCCCTGTCTGTCTGATTTGGTATCAAATTTTGTTTGATAAAGCTCCTGTGAAACAACTTGTATGAGGTTCGAGGTTCTATGTAAATGCAAGTTGAGTGTAATCGTAAGCTAGGGCTTTCTTAGGACATTTGAAGTTGAGAGTTGCCGAGCAAGTGTCTCAATTCCATGATAATTTATTTTACATTTCAGTGGCTTATCAAAATTTCAGACATCTTAGATATTTATGAATATTTAAATAAATGTAAAATTGTCTTTTAAAATATATATTCCTTATATTCATGACTTTTTAAAAACTGTCTTATTTGTCATGGTGTGTTGTTGCATCTGTGTTATATTCTATTGGCTCCTTTTTGGTAATTCTGCCCTCTTCATATAGAGTCATAGTCATAGGGATGTACAGCATGGAAACAGACCCTTCAGTCCAACACGTCCATGCCAACCAGATATCCCAACCCAATCTAGTCCTACCTGCCAGCACCCGACCCATATCCCTCCAAACCCCTACTATTCATATACCCATCCAAATGCCTCTTAAATGTTGCAATTGTACCAGCCTCCACCACATCCTCTGGCAGCTCATTCCATACACTTAACACCCTCTGCGTGAAAAAGTTGCCCCGTAGGTCTCTTTTATATCTTTCCCCTCTCACCCTAAACCTATGCCCTCTAGTTCTGGACTCCATGACCCCAGGGAAAAGACTTTGTCTATTTATCCTATCCATGCCCCTCATAATTTTGTAAACCTCTATAAGGTCACCCAATGATTTGGATGTGAGCATAAGAAGTACAGTTAGTAAGTTTGCAGATGACACCAAAATTGGAGGTGTAGTGGACAGCGAAGAGGGTTACCTCAGATTATAACAGGATCTGGACCAGATGGGCCAATGGGCTGAGAAGTGGCAGATGGAGTTTAATTCAGATAAATGCGAGGTGCTGCATTTTGGAAAAGCAAATCTTAGCAAGACTTATACACTTAATGGTAAGGTCCTAGGGAGTGTTGCTGAACAAAGAGACCTTGGAGTGCAGGTTCACAGCTCCTTGAAAGTGGAGTCGCAGGTAGATAGGATAGTGAAGAAGGCATTTGGTATGCTTTCCTTTATTGGTCAGAATATTGAGTACAGGACTTGGGAGGTCATGTTGCAGCTGTACAGGACATTGGTTAGGCCACTGTTGGAATATTGCGTGCAGTTCTGGTCTCCTTCCTATTGGAAAGATGTTGTGAAACTTGAAAGGGTTCAGAAAAGATTTACAAGGATGTTGCCATGGTTGGAGGATTTGAGCTATAGGGAGAGGCTGAACAGGCTGGGGCTGTTTTCCCTGGAGCGTCGTCTCCCCATAGCATATGCCTCTTAACAGGAATTCAGATTGGGACTCATGACAGAATCATTTTTGTAGAATCTATTGCTGCCCCCTTCCCAACTTAAACTAAGTCTCATTCACCCATCACCTCGATGCTCCTTATCCTACATTAAATGATCTAGGCCTTGAATGTTAAATTGTCATAGAGTTATACAGTCATACCACACGGAAACAAACTGTTTGCTCCAACCAAACCATGATGAACATAATTCCAAACTTACCTAGTTCCACTTGCCTGTTCCTGGCCCATGTCCCTCCTTGATGTGGAGGTCCCTGTGTTGGACTGGGGTGTACAACATCAGCTTAGAGCCTAACAGGTTTATTTGAAATCAAAAGCTTTTGGAGTATTGCTTCTTCACCACCTGACGAAAGGGCAGTGCTCTGAAAGCTTGAGATGACAAATAAACCTGTTGGACTATAACCTGGTGACTTCTGACCATATCCCTCCAAGCCTTTCCTATTCATGAACTTATCCAAATGTCTTTTAAACATTACAATTGTACCCATATCCACACTTCCTTAGGATGTTCATTCCACATGCGAACCACCCTCTGTGCTTTGGCCCCTCATGTCTTTTTTAAATCTTTCCTCTCATCTTAAAAATGTATCCCCTAGTCTTGAAATCCCCCATCATATGGAAAAGACACCTGTCATTAACTCTATCTATACCTCTCATTACTTTATGAGCTTCCAGGAGGTCACCTCTCAACCTCCTATGCTCTAGTGAAAAAAGTCCCAGCCTTTCCAACCTTACATTATAACTCAAACTTTCCATATCCAGCAACATCCTGGTAAATCTCCTCTGAATCCTCTCCAGCTTAATAATATCCTTCCTATAACTGGGTGACCAGAACTGGACACAGTACTCCTGAGGGGCCTCACTCCTCTCAGTCTCCATTACCTCCTCTAACTCCACGGTCCTCTGTGTTCTATCATTTGTTACATCTTGTGCTTCCTCAAATTCCTTTGCCCTCTGGCCATGTCTAGACTCAAATCACTTGAACTCTCTCTCCTAAAACAGTCCGGTTCTCCTGCTTCTTTTTCCTTTTAAGATGTTCCTTTAAGATTTACTTCTTGGCTCAAGCTTTGTTCTTCTGTTCTAACATCTCTTCTTGTGGCTCAGTGTGAAATTTTGTTTGATTACGCTCCTGTGAAGTACCTTGAAATAAAACGCTGCATTGATGGCACTATATATGTGCAAGTACTTGTTGCCTTTAACAGATTAAATGTGATTTTTACCATCACTGGGAACAATTGACTTGGAAATGATGTGTTTTTTTTTATTCATGGGATGAGGGCAGCGCTGACCAGGCCAGCACTTATTGCCTATCCCCAATTGTCCAGAGGACAGTGAAGAGTCAACCACATTGCCATGGGTCTAGAGTCACATGTAGATCAGACCAGATAAAGATGGCAGTTTCCTTCCCTAAAGGACATGTGTGACATCAAGAGAAGCATCTAGAACAGACAAAAGATAATACAAACAATTAGGATTTCTGAAAACCTCTTCCTGGCACTACCCTGGCCTCGGTGACATGTAATTTGAGAATATGCCTCTTGTTGCAGAATGTCCTGTTTGCCCCTCTTCCCGCCCCCCCACAAACAACTAGATTAATGAGTTTGCTTTTATCGAGGTGATTGAGTTTGTAGCTCTGGGACACAAGAGCACAAATTAATTAAGGCTGCCATTTCTGGATGGTTCTGAAGGAGGTGATGCTGCCTGTCCGATGAGATATTAAAATGAGCTTCTAGCTACCCCTCCATTGCTCACAAGAGATCATGATTCATTTCAGTGAAACACCACGGACTTATCCTTGGAATTCTCACCAATATCTATCCCTCAGCCAATATAAGGCCATAAGACGTGGCAGCAGAAGTAGGCCATTCTGCCCATCAAGTCTGCTCCATCAATCAATAAGATCATGGCTGATCTGATAATCCTCAATTCCACTTTGCTGCCTGTTTCCCATGATCTCTGATTCCCTTACTGATTAAAAATCTATCTCAGCTGGAATTATACTTAATGACCGGCCTTGACAACTCCCTGTGGTGAAAAATTCCACAGATTCACTACCCTCTGAGAGAAGAAATTCCTCCACATTTCTGTCTTAAGTGTGTGACCCCTTCTATTGAGATTATGCTGCTTCATCCTAGACTTTCCCAGAATTGGAAACAACCTTTCTGCACCTACCCTTAACATTATTATATATTTCAATAAGGTTGCTTCTCATTCTATATTCTACCATGTAAAACCTAATCAATTTGAAATAAACACACTACCTGGTTATTATCAGGTTGCTATTTGTGAGAGCTTCCTGTGCGTAAAGTCACTGTGGTGTTGTCTATGTTAACAGTGATTTCATTTCCAAATTTGTAACTTGTAAATTACTACAGTACTAATTTGATTATAAACTGCTTTGGAGTGTGCTGAAAGATGCTTGGTAAATTCTTTCTATCTACACTGCTGAATCTTCAAACATCTCAATTAAATTACCCTTTCATCCTGTTTCCCCAAGGGAATGCCAGCAAATCTCTAAGCAAATAATCCTCCTAATGTGGACCTGGTATCTCTTCCTCTCTGGGGAAAGCCTGAGGTTTCCTCTTTCACTACCTCTCCCATTCTTTCCAACCCAAGGGCACTGTGAAGTGAACTGCGGCATACAGTTTTGGCTGAGACTGAGTGAAGTAAGTCAGCAGAAGCTGGCAATGCGTGGTCTGATTCATTTAACACCTGCTTTGTGTGTCTGGGCAAGCAACAAGCTGCAAGCGTGGACTCAACCGAAAAGTCTTGATGGAAGAATAATACTCGCGTGTATGTTGTCTTTTGCCAAGAGCATCAACGCTTTGTCGACAAGAAGCAACAAACACCTTTGCTAATATTAACGAGGTTCCAGTTAACATTAATTTGAACAGGAGATTTCACGCTGCTGGTACAGCTGCTGGCTTAATCATGACTTCAATTTTTGTAACATTTTCCGACGAGACCTGCAAAATCTGAATGGAGCGTTGTAAATTTAGAGTTTTTCTTTCATTAGGAAGGGTGATTAATTTGCAGGGCATCTGTTTATATCATATCAGGATGGTAACACATCACTTCTAACCCCCATCTCATATCAGAAACTGCTCCCTGTTACAGAGTTTACACAAATCTATTTTTGTCTTCTCTCAGTTGTCTTGATTTTTAAAAAAAATCTCCTACGTTTCTCTCTCTCATTCTCTTGGTAGCTGAATACAGATGGATGTAGGAACGAACAATTCTGAAAGGGTAATTAGCGGGCCTGACTTGATTAAAATTCAGCTCTGTTCCTTCACGAGGGAGGGAAGGGGCAGGATTTCTTGATTTTCGCATTTGTTTCTTGTGTTTTTTTAATCAAAGAGTAGCTTATCTAAAGATTTCCTCGTGATTAAAGCCTTTCTGCAGCTTGTCAAATTATAGAGGTAAGGAAGGAGGTGTTGATTCTCTCCCCACTTCTATCTTCCTGTTGGATTGTTGAGACTCTGGCAGTGATTACTGTCCTTTGTGTCATCACAGAGCTGTCATCTCTTTGACTGACAGACGTGGCAGGATGCAGCCAGACACCAATAATGCATTCTATTATCCATGTCAAAGGAGAATACGGGGGCCAGGAATGTGAAATAGTATAAATTAAGGGGTGTGATAACAGGGAGAATGATCAGGTTGATACTCAGAGATGTGAACTCCAGAGACTTCTAACACAGTAGCCCTGTCAAGATAACAGCACATTGCATTATAATATTCCAAAGACGCTAATTATGTATGTGTTGCACCGTGGAAGCCTAATCGCTCTCATATCTGTATCTAAAAAGCACACTCTTTACATTATACCCTGAGCCCCATCTACATTTTACCCCACAGTAAGCTTTGACAGGCTCAAGCTGTGACTATATTGCTCTGAGCTCATTTATAAATGCGTCTTTCTTGTAATTTTTTTTTGTGTGTTCTTAACTATTCCAGTGGAGTTCTTTTTCTTTAAATAAATGTAAGCTTTTTTTTCAATTCCGAATCTGCCATGGTTTAATGGGGTTGATGGAAGGTTAGTGCTGGCGTCGTGTGTGAAATACGAACTACATTCTTCGCAGAGTTTCTGAAACATAGTTATCCACTAGCAGCCAGGGACCAGTGCAATATTATAGAATCAAAATTCCGCCTCATTCCAATGACCATGAAAAAAATTGAGTGGGTTTTGTTTGGTGAACTAATGTTTACTTTTCAAAGTGGAAACTTCTCTCCGTGAGCGAGTTATTCAATGCAAGGCAGAAATTGGAATTAAACCATCCTTAACTTTTTGTTTAACCCTTTGGTTTCTACTCCAGTCCTGGTGGATATGGACACCTGGCTGTGTCCAGCTTAATGTTGAGTGACCAGTTTCTATCTCTGACGGTCAAGCGGCTATTGCATTAAAGAGTGTGGAATGTTGTGACACAGTCCAGTCGACATTTCTGTTGTTGGGGGTGGGGTAGGGTCAGGAGGTGAGATTTGTAACTCTGGCTCGTTTCTACCCACTGCTTCTTTTCCCTTAATGAAGAGACATGGAAGATAATTGTCTTTCTACCACATTAGAGCTGGTTTGAGAGAAACTGAGTACCTATTATTATACTGTATGTATTCTTAATCGAAAAGGGAATCTTGAAATGTCACCTTTCTGCCAAACAGTGAAAAAATAGCACAGACGGAGGCAATTTACCTCATTGTATTCACTGTGGTTCTTTCAAAGAGCTGTCTTTCAAAGCGAGGAGAGATACAAAAGGTTCCACAGGGGCAATTGTTTCACACAGAGGGTGTTGAGTGTCTGGAATGGGCTGCTGGAGGTAGTGATGGAAGCGAGTACAATTTTGTTCATTTAAGAAATATTTAGACAGGTACATGGATGGAATAGTTATGGAAGGATATGAACCAAACACAGACTAGTTTAATTGTGAAAGCTAAGGGGAATGGGCAAGTTGAGCTAAAGGGCCTGTTTCCATGCTGTAGACCTCTATGAATCCATGACTGTCTCTAATTGAATAGGATCTCCAGCTTTTTCATCACTTTTCATCATAAATTGTTTGCTGCACTGTATACGTTGGAGGATTTAAGTCCTGATATGATGGGACACCATCCAATTAGAAAATTAGTTCATAGTTTCTGCTTTCGATGTTTCCATGGTTTAATTTCATGTTCCTCTGATCTGATGTTGCCAATGAGCTAAAAAGAATTTGAGCGCAATGTCTGATTATTGGGGTCAACGTTGGAAAAGGAGCGCTCCTGTCGTCCTGAACAACTGCCAGCTGTTAACCAATACCATCATAAAATAGATAATTGGTTAAATGCAGTATGCCTGTGAGATCTTGCTGTGCATAAAATAGCTGCAGTGTTTGCTTGTGGAGGTAACACACTTCCCATCCAGGATGCTTTGGTACACTTCAGATAAGGAGTTGCATCAAGGACATTTTAAAAATTATTGAGTTTACAATGGTTAGTTTTTCACTAGTTTCACCAGTCTCAAATCCTTCATACTTTTGTGTCCGTGTGGTCCCTGACCAGAAAGTCAAGCTCATAACTTAGTTCCACTTATGCTTTTATGCTGAACTGTGCTGTTGCTGGGTCAGATTCTTCTTCTTGGTGATGAGGTTTCATGACAAGAAGCACCTCTCCGTTTTCTGGATGAATATAGGAGTTCCTCTCCTGGGGTGATCTGGCTGTCCACACGAATCCTCTCACTCCTGGGCAATTGCTTCACTGTGAGGTGGGGGGGATAAGGTAGAACCTGGAGCCTTGGGAGCTCAAAGTAATTTTGAGGATGTGTATGAGGGCAACATTGGAGGAATGCAGATATCGTTGTAGCTTACAGATCTGGAGGGGAGTGGGGGAGGAAGAGGCCTTGGAGTGATTAGAAAATAAAGAGGTGGATTTTAAAATCACGGTGTGGCTTAACTCGAACCACCCGTCTGTCCGCATGCAAAGTGGTGCTCGGTGAATGAGATTTGACTCAAGTTAGAGTGTGGCAAGCAGTTTTGGATGAGCTTTTATTAATGTTGGGTGGAAGGTTGGAGAGAGGTCAGGAGTGCATTGGAGTAGAGAGGTGGTGAAGGCGTGACTGAGGGTCCGCAGATTTCGGTAGCAGCATTGAAGAGATTTAGTATTGGCACAGATACGTGTGGACAGTCAAAGGGCGGTTTTGGCTAATGTCCAGGTAGGATCCAATATAATACTCTGGGCACATGGTTTCAAATCACACCGACAGAATTCAATTTAAATCAGTGAAAGTAGTCTTTGGAACTAAAAGCCAGGGTCAGTAATGTTGACCGTGAAATCATTGTGAATTGTAAAAAATTCAACTGGTTCACTAATGTTTTTAGGTTGGGAAAGCTACTGACCTTATCTGGTCTGGCTTACACATGACTCCAAAACACTGAGCAAACCATTGAATTTAACCATTATGGATCTGAAGGACCAGATGGGTATCCTGGCATGGACTTAGGGAACAATAATAGTGAACTTCTCATGTGTCGATGCCTCTTCAGCATTGTATGATACTATGATCCCACCTCTGACCCTGAAACAACCTCATTATTAATGTCTGGAAGCTGCCCCACAAACATCAGCCTGACTTTGTCACATTTACAGAATCATACTCATGGACACACACCACTGTCACTGTCTCTGGGTGTGCCCTGTTCCAGCAACTGGATATGTCGCACAGTAGTTGTAGTACAGTTGGAAGGGGTGTGCCCTGGTAAATCCGCAACATTTGCTCCAGACCCCGTGAAATCTCATGGCATCAGGTTCACCATGGGGGAGGAAACCTCCTGCTGATAATCACTACTGAATCCCGCTTCCCTTCCTCAGCTGATGAATCAGTTATTCTCCATGTTGAACACTAATAGGAAGAAGCAAATGCGGGTGGCAAGGACACAGAATGTATTCTGGGTTGGGGGCGGGGGGTGTCTTTAATGTCCCATACCTAAGAGTGACTTGGCAATACCATATCTGACCAAGCCAAGTACGGATGGAACTACTATCAGGATCTACAGCAGATGTTAAGGAAACCAGCAAAAGTTATTCCTAATTGCCATTGTAAAAATGGTATTGAGTTGCCTTATTGAACTGCTGCAGTCCTTGTGGTGTTTATGTGCATATAGTTAATTCGAATTGCTTACAAGCAACCTAGGAGTCTGGTCTGAGCTTGTAGGATGAACCTATGTTGAAACAGACCATCACCTTTGTTTCCCTCCCAAGCTATATCTCATTATGCCTTGGAAATATATCACTGTTCCTTCACTATGGCTGAGTTAGAATCCTGGAATTCCCTCCCTAATGATATTGTTCACATCCATGAACTGAAGCAGTTCAAAAGGCAACTCCCCAATACCTTTCCAGGCAATTTAGGGGTTGGCAATAAGAGTTGGCCGAGTCAATAACTTCCAGATCCTGTAAACAAATAAGATAAGACAAAAGATACAGGAGCAGAATTAGTCCATTCAGTCTATCAAGTCTGTTCTACCACTTGACCATGGCTGATATGTTTCTCAACCCCATTCTCCTGCTGTCTCCCCATGACGCTTGATCCCTTTACTAATCAAGAACCTATCCCTTAAATACAATCAGTGACTTGGACTCTACAACCCTCTGTGGCGAAGAGTTACATAGAGTGACCAACTCTAGCTGAATGATTCCTCCTCATCTCAGTTCTAAATGGTCGTCCCTTCACTCTGAGGCTGTACCCTCAGGTCCCAGTCTCTCCTACTACTGGAAACATCTTTCCCATCTCCATTCTATCCAGGCTGCTCGGTATTCTGTAAGTTTCAATCAAATCCCCCTCATCCTTCTAAATTCCATCGAGTACAGACCCAGAGTCCTCAACCACTCCTCATTTGAGAAGACTTCATCCCAGGATCATTCTTATAAATCTCATTTGGACCCCCTCCAAGCCCAGCACATTCATCCTTAGTTACAGGCCCCAAAACTGCTCACAATATTCAAATGTGATCTGAATCCTGAATTAGGATTCTCAAGCCCCTTTGCACTTCAAATTTCTGAAACATTTTCTCTGTTTACAGAATAGCCTCCGCTTCTATTCTACCCACCAAATTATAACCTTACACTTTGCCACATTGCATTCCCGTAGCCACTTCTTTGCCCACTTTCATTGTCTGTCCAAGGCTTTCTGAAGCCCTCCCCGCTTCCTCTACACTACCTGTTCCTTTACCTATCTTTGTGTCTTCTGCAAACTTAGCATCAATGCTCTCAGTTCCTTTATCCAGATCGTTAGGGTATAACACAAATAGTTGTGGCTCCAACACTGACTTCTGCGGAACTCCACTAGTCATTGGCTGTCATCCTGAAAAAGACCTGTTTATCCCTTCTGTCTACCTTCTGCCAGTCAGTCGATCCTGTATCCATGCCAGTACCTTGTCTCTAAGACCATGAGTTCTTATCTTTTTAGCAACCCCTGTACAGCACCTTGTCAAAAGCCTTTTGAAAATCCAAATAGATAACGTCCACTGGCTCTCCTTTGTCTGACATGCTCATTACTTCCTCAAAGAATTCTAACTGATTTGTCAGGCATGATGTTCTTTTGATGAAGCCATGCTAACTCCTTATTTTACCATGCACTTCTGCAATCTCATCCTTAATAATGGTCTCTTATCAATGATTAAGGTCAAGCTAACCAGCGTATGGTTTCATGTCTCCTGTCTCCTGCCCTCTTAAACAGGGGTGTTTCATTATGCACTTTCCAGTTGTCTGGGACCTTCTTTGACTCCAGTGATTCATGAAAGTCATTACCAATGCCTCTACAATCTCCTCAGCTACCGCCTTCAATACTCTGGGCTATAGTCCTTGAAGTCCAAATAAAACATATAAAGATGCAAGTTTTACTTTGAAAGGTTTACAAGTATGTTACAGAGACTGGAAGGTTTGAATTATAAGGAAAGACTGGGACTTTTTGACCTGAAGAGTAGGAGGCTGAGGGGTGACCTTATTAGAGGTTTATAAAACCATGAGGGGCATAGATAAGATGAATAGCCAAAGTCCTTTGCCCAGGTTTGGGGAGACCAAAGCCAGACAGCATGGGTTTAAGATGATAGGGGAAAGATTTAAAAGGGACCTGAGGGGCAAACTTTTCAGAGGCTGGTGCATGTATGGAACGAGCTGCCATGGGACGCAATAGAGATGGGTACAATTACAACATATAAGAGGCATTTGGACAGGTCGATGGTTAGGAAAGGTTTAGAGGGTGATGGATCAAACAAGGCAAATGGGACTAGTTCAGTTTAGAAAATATGGACTGGTTGGACCGAAGGGTCTATTTCCATGCTGTTTGACTCTATGACGAGTAAAAGTAAAGAAGGAAACTAAAGGGTAGGCCATCCAGCCCTTCAGATCTACTCTGCCATTGTAACTGGCCTGTACTTCAACTCCATTTAATCATCTACGGGTGGCATGGTGACACAGTGGTTAGCACTGCTGCCTCACAGTGTCAGAGACCCGAGTTCAATTCCTGCCTCAGGCGACTCTGTGTGGAGTTTGCACATTCTCCCCGTTCTGCATGGGTTTCCTCCGGGTGCTCCAGTTTCCTCCCACAATCCAAAAAAATGTGCGGGTCAGGTAAATTGGCCATGCTAAATTGCCGTAGCGTTAGGTGTGGGGGAATGGGTCTGGGTGGGTTGTGCTTCGGCAGGTCAGTGTGGACTTGTTGGGCTGAAGGGCCTGTTTCCACACTGTAAGTAATCTAATCTAATCTTTGCTTCATATCCATTGACCTGTTTACCAGCAAAGTCTCAATCCCATTCCCACGAAATCCCCAGTTGACCCCAGCCCTCACAGCCCTTTGGTTATGAGAATCTTCTCTGAAAAAGTTCTCGCTTTCATTCTTAAAATGCTGACTTCTGATTTTAAGAGTGTAGCCATTCATTGTTAGAATCCTTGTCAGAGGAAATAGCCTCTCAAGAGTGGAATGAAATCATTTTAATTATTATCTGTACAGAACAACCCAGTAGATTTGAGAAATGTTCTGAAATCTAGGTCGAGGTCGAAGTTGAGTAGAGAACATTATTACCGATGATAGAATAAGTGTTGAAGAGAAGACAAAAATAAATTCAAGGTATCCTGTCAACGATGTTTCATTTGAGCTTAAACACTTACAGATTCAAGAAGGGAGTGAAGATGGGGGGCATCGAACTTTGGGTACTGGGGCTTGACTTTTTTCCTGTTTCTTTCATTTTATTGTGGGACATGGCAAATGAGCCAGAGATGACACGTTTACACAGTGGACTGTGCAAGCAATAGAAAAGCAACAGTATATAACAACTAACAGTCCTGGGAGCCAAGCAATCAACTTGTAATCCAATCCTGACTACAGCGTGGCCAACAGTCCAAAAGAGCCGGCACTAGGAGCCAAATACCCAGAGAAAACCCTTACGGAAAATGTGTATGAGCTTGGCTACGTGTGCAGCTGAAACATTTCGGACCCTGTGGATCTCAGGAAAGTTAGGGAATGTCTATAAATGTTTGCATGATCGAACAGCGTGGAAGAAAAATGTTCCTTAAAAATGACGTGAGTGTTTAACGACAAAGTGACTATATGTTAATCACTAATAAATCTGACTTTAGGAGAAACCTGTTTATTCAGCAAAGGAAATATTTTCATTTATATAACGCTTTTCATAACTGTGGTGACTGGAATTGAACGGAAGCGCAGCCTAACTTTTATGAAGTTGCAACATCACTTCCTGACTCTTGTACTCAAAGCCCCAACCAGTAAGGGCAAGCATGCCATATGCCTTCTTTAGAAGAAAGTGTTGACTGCAGATGCTGGAGATCAGAACTGAAAATGTGTTGCTGGAAAAGCGCAGCTGGTCAGGCAGCATCCAAGGACCAGGAGAATCGACGTTTCGGGCATGAGCCCTTCTTCAGGAGCCATTCTTGGATGCTGCCTGACCTGCTGCGCTTTTCCAGCAACATATTTTCAGCATATGCCTTCTTTACCAAACTATCTACTTGTGTGGCCACTTTCAGTTTCTTTGCTGTAATCCTGTGTAAATGTTAAGATTAGACAGCACACTTGCTGCATTGGGGTTTTGCATCTTCTACTATGGCAAGATGAGAAACTGTTAGAGGAAAATGGAATGTTTCAGTGAGAAAGAGAGCTCAGAGAAGATGGCCTTCTGTGTTAAGATGGTGGGCTGGGTTGGAAATAAATTGGAGAGGGGTAGGAATGCAGGGACAGCAGCACGTGGAGGTCCAAATAGGAATAAGGTGTATAAAAGGAATGTTTGCATAACCACAAAAGGAAAGATGAAATATTAAATAGAAACATGCTTAAAAACAAGTCCAAGAACAGAATTACAATGCAATTAAGAGAACACCAAACATATGGTGAATGATACTGGGAAAAGAGGTTGAAAAGTAAGTGGGATTGACATCACAATATTGAGTGGCAGAGCTGCCTTGAGGGGCTGAATGGGATTAATCCAACAGCATCACCAGTGATGGCAGACAGTGGCTTTCCACTTGGTGTTACTGAGTAGAGTAAAAGTGCAGGCTTAAGAAGAACAGAAAAATAGTATGTAAAAGGAACAAGAAAATTGTCAAGTCTAAATAATTAATGCATCTCCAACCTACACAGTACAGGAACTGAATAATATAGTTTAGAATGCCAGTATGCTGTTGACAAATGTCTCCTTCAGCCGGGAAGATTTCATAAAATGAATATATTACGCATACCGAGTGCTTTTTAGCAAATGGGGGTTAAAAGGACCACATGGTAAGTATTCTGTTGTGCTTCAATCCAATGCAAATCCATGCTATTTCCAATCCATTGTTGTGAGCATTTCTTTAACAGTGGCAGCGTTCCCAGGGGTCTGGTGATCTCTGATTGAGGTCCAAAATCTGTTCCATCAGTCTCCAGACCAGCAAAACAAAAGCAAATTTTAACAAGTAACTGTTGGTGATGTACACAAAATAAAAGAAAGAAAGAATCCGCATTTGTGCAGGACCTTTCTCAATCTCGGGACAACTTTATAGCCAGTAAAGTACTTTTGAAATGTAGTCACTATAGTAATGTAGGAAATGCAACAACCAGTTTGCACACTGCATGTTATGAAAAACATCATACCCATATAATCTGCTTTAGTTGGGCTAACTCTCCTTGCAATAGTGCCATGGGGTGCCTTAGAGCGAGGACAATTCCTGATTTTAATGCTTTTCCAAAAGGCAATGACTTCCACAGCCCAGCACTCCCTCAGTACTGCAGGAGACTTGTCAGCCAAGATTATTATCTCCAGTTCTTGGATCCAAGTGTGACTGTGACTTCTTCACTTGGAAGCAAGTGTATTTGTGTTATGAGACCGAGCCTATGGAGGGTAACATTGCATTTCCACCAATGGCTCATTTAGTGACCTGATTATCCCATGCCCTAGAAACAGTAGAAAAAAGGTATTGCACCAAGTGGGTTGTATGGTTTGGGAGGGGAAGGGGTACAGGAGATCCTCAATACATCCGTGATTATTTCAGGCAAATGCTAATTGTTGCAGACCCAGTTGCAACAGAAGCAGAGTTTGGTTCCAAACCAGAGATCATTGGTTGAACCAATCATTTTTGGGGTGTGGTATCACAATAATCCAGAGGCTCAGGCTAATACTCTCATTATGCTGGTTCATATTCGGAGGCTGTGGTGGAACTTTAAATTCCTTTCATCAATCTGGAATTGAAAGCTAGCATCTGTAACTGTAGCCTTAAAACTGTTGCCATTTCTGGTAAAACCCATCTTGTTCACTAATGCCCCTTAAGGAAGGGTAGTCTGCCATCCCAACCTAGTGTGGCCTACAAGCCAACACCATAGGGTCATAGAATCATACAGCACGGAAGCAGACTCTTTGGTCCAACTCGTCCATGCCGACCAGATATCCTAAATTAATCGAGTCCCATTTGTCAGCATTTGGCCCACATCCCTCTATTCATGTACCCATTCAGATACCTTTTAAACAGTAAGGGTGACTTGGAAATGACTGCTCAGCCCGCCCAGTTCAAAGGCACTTTGGGGTGGGGAACAAATGATGACTTGCCACTGATGCCCACACCTCCTAAAAGAATAAAGAAGGTCATTGGTCTTCCTGCCCATGCACACTGGTGTTTTGGAAGGGTTGGTAAATGGACACCTTCGGGTGCAGTCAGATTTAGGGGTTTGGGGGCTGGTCATTAGCTCAGTTCAAGGTTACTAAGGATAATGCAGCACATTTACGAAGTCAGGTTGTGATGGCAAAAGTATTTTTTTTATTCGTTCATGGGATGATGGTATCACTGGCTAGGCCAGTGTTTGTTGCCCATCTCTAATTACCTCGAGGCTATGAGTCTAGAGTCCAGGTAATGGTAGCAGTTTCCTTCCCAAAAGGACATTAGTGAACGAGATGGGCTTTTCCATCAGTCAAAAATGGATTCACGGTCATCATTAGACTCAATACCAGATATTTTATTAAATGCAAATTCCACCATCTGACGTGGCAAGATTCAAACACAGGTTCCTGGAACATTACCTCAGTTTCTGGATTAACAGCGATAATGCCACTTGGCCATCGCCTCCCCCTCTCCAGCATTAATGATGGAATGTGTAATGAAGGGGTGTGAGGGGAAGATGTCCAATCTTAATAGAGTGCTGGCTGTGAGATTTGATCAACCTGGTGGTGATCACAGGGCTTGGATGGGAAGGGTCTGTGGGGGTAAGTCCAAGAACTTGCCAAGAGTGGGGCTGGTAGGGAGTAGTTGATTGGAGACTGGCAGCATCAGCACTCACAGAAATGTAAATGGAAGGGAAGAACAAAAGGCTTGCATTTATATAGTGCCCTTCACAACCACAGGATATTTCTATAAGGCTGTGAGACATAGGAGCAAAAGTAGGCCACTCAGCCCATTGTGTTTGCCCCACCATTCAATGAGATCATAGCTGATCTGATAATCCTCAATTCATGCCTTTTTCCCATAAACCTTGATTTCATACTACTTTACAGCAAACAATGTACTTTTGGATTGTTGTTCCTGCTTTAATGATTGAGACGCTGCATTAAATTTATACCCAGTAAGCTCCCACAAACAGCCAAGTGCTAATGATGAGACTACTGCTTTCCTGATGTTGATTGAGGGATAAATGTTAGCTAGAGCACTCTGGAGAACTCCCCAGCTCTTTCACAAACACCTGTATTTGACATCCATGCTGAAAGACAGCACCTCCAACAGTGCAGCACACCTTCAGTGTCAGCATTCCTGATGAAGCGCTTATGCCCGAAATGTCGATTCTCCTGCCCCGTGGATGCTGCCTGAACAGCTGTGCTTTTCCAGCACCACACTCTCGACAGCACACCTTCAGTGCTGCACTGGCATATCAGCCTGGAATAGTCCCCCCTGGAATTGTCCCCCCTGGAACTGTTCTCCCTGGAGTTGTCCCCAGAGCTCACCATCTTATGAAAGAGAAGCAAAAAGCATTGCTTTCTGAGGGATAGCTGATATGTTGCCACCCAGGTTGACAGGGTTGTTTTAGCTTTTATTAATAGAGGGATCGAGTTCCGGAACCATTAGGTTATGCTGCAGCTGTACATAACTCTGATGCAGCCGCACTTGGAGTATTGCGTACAGTTCTGGTCACTGCATTATAAGAAGAATGTGGAAGCTTTGGAAAGGGTGCAGAGGAGATTTACTAGAATGTTGCCCGGTACGGAGGGAAGGTCTTACAAGGAAAGGCTGAGGGACTTGAGGCTGTTTTCGTTAGAGAGAAGAAGGTTGAGAGGTGACTTAATAGAGACATGTAAGATAATCAGAGGGTTAGATAGGGTGGACAGGGAGAGCCTTTTTCCAAGTATGGGGACGGCGGCACGAGGGGGCATAGCTTTAAATTGAGGGATGATAGATATAGGACAGATGTCAGAGGTAGTTTCTTTACTTAGAGAGTAGTAAGGGTATGGAATGCTTTGCCTGTAACGGTAGTAGATTCGCCAACTTTAAGTACATTTAAGTCGTCATTGGACAAGCATATGGACATACATGGAATAGTATAGGTTAGATGGGCTTCAGATTGGTATGACAGGTCAGCGCAACATCGAGGGCTGAAGGGCCTGTACTGCGCTGTAATGTTCTATGTTCTATGTTAATGTGTCAATGACCTTGAAGCTGTTTGTCCTCCCAAACAGTGCTACCTGGTGGATAGTCTGCTGGAAGCAGTAAAGTGATGAACAAGACACATAGAAAATAGGAGCAGGCCATTCAGCCCTTCAAGTCTGCCCTGTCATTCAATATGATCATGGCTGGTCATCCTACTCAGTGTCCTGTTCCAATTTTCTCTCCATACCCTTTGATCCCTTTAGACTTAGAACTACATCAGGCTCTAACAAATGTGTGGTCGGACATGCGGCTCTCGCATTGGGCTCATTAGCCACAAAAGGACTTGCGGACCCATGACCAGTGATGCAAAATTTCCTCAATGAACAATCATTCTCTCAGTGAGTGATTGCAGACAGTGATCTCCTCTTTGAAAACATTCAATGTTTTGGCCTGAACTGCTTTCTGTGGCAGAGAATTCCAAGGCTCACCACTCTCTGGGTGAAGAACTATCTCCTCATCTCAGTCCTAAATGGCCTACCCTGTTTCCTTAGAGGGTGACCCCTGATTCTGGACTCCCCAGTCATCAGGTGGATCCTTCCGGGGTTGATCCTGTCTAGTCCTGTTAGAATTTTATTTTTCTACGTGACTCTACCCTCCCCCCACCCCCATTCTTCTAAACACCAAAGAATAATATCCTAATTGATTTGGTCTCACTTCCTGTGTCAGTCCTGCTCTCCTAGGGATCAGTGTTGTGCAGGCAAGAGGCTAAGATTGGCATGAGGCAGGGAGCTGTCCTGGTAATGAATGAATGCAGTTTGTTGAATTGTTGCTGTGGATTGTTGCCAGAGATTTCTTTCTGATAGGTAGGGCTGGAGGCAATGGATGTTTTTTGTAGCATTGACATTTCCTCTTTGGGTTCAACTTTATTGACAATGGGAACGCTATAAGGTTGTGTTCTTAATAGCAATTATATATAGCCCGAGGTGCGGGGTTAAAAGGGCAACATCTGAATCCCAGTGTGCTGTAAAGCTCTTCCGTGGTTTACAGAGCAGTGCAGGAGCTGGTAGACAATGGGCAAGACTTTCCCTGTGGATCTTGAGGCTCTGCTGCTGGGAGCAGAGTGAGCCGACACTTATTAGCAGCTCTGGCATAGTTCTAGAGGCAGCTCCCTAACCCAGTGCCACCTCAGACAGTGGGATGGGCTCCTAATACTGCTGGCCTAGACTGGAAAAGCGAGATGCCTGTGGAGGATGAGAATCCTGAAACCCGGAGGATAGAAACTGGAAAACTCATAACATTGCACAGAGAAAATGTTTCAAGCCGATGAGTTTTGATCAACTCACAATATATCCTGCCTTGAAAACTCCACTGGGAAAGGTGGGTACTACTGAGGCAAGTTGGATACCATGAGGCACCCTCAAAATGGAGGTGCCCTTAAAGCGGCAGAGCTAAATTATATCTATCTCTAATTACTTGGTGGCAACCACATTGCTCTGGGTCTGGAGTCACATGTAGACCAGACCAGGTAAGGATGACCGCTTCCTTTCCTAAAGGAATGAGTGAACCAGATGGATTCTTCCCCCCACGCCCCCCCAAAATGATTAATTCATGGTCATCGTTAGACTCTTAATTTCAGATATTTATTGAATTCACATTCCATTATCTGCTGTAGCAGGGTTTGAATCCAGGCCCCCAGAACATTACCTGGGTGTCAAGAGTAATGGTCCACCAATAATACCACTAGGCCATTGCCTCCCCATAATTATGAAAAGGGAAGTTAGGGTGAAGTAGGTACCTGGCATTGGAGAAGGAAACATTTCTGGATAGATCATTGGAGTTTTGGGATTTAGCTTTCATACTTGCAACCCCCTTTTTGGGTGAGGAGTCATTAGATTTAGGTGCCCCGGGCCTACCACATTGAGCTGGTCAGAGGCTGACTCTGCCAGTGACAAGACAGCACAGACACTGCAAATTGACCCCTAACTAGATCCTTAATTGTCTCAGAATAAAATGTCATCTATGGGTCTCGTGTAGTGCAGTGCCAGTGTCTCTACTTCTGAACTAGTCAGCCCAGGTTCAAGTCCCACTTGCTTTAGAGCTGCTGAAGAGCTTATGCTCGAAACATCGACTCTCCTGCTCTTCGGATGCTGCCTGACCTGCTGTGTTTTTCCAGCGCCACACTTTTCGATTCTGAATCTCTAGCATTTGCAGTCCTCACTTTCTCCTAGCTGTGTAGTGACATCTCTGACCAGGTTGATTAGAAAGTGTTTAAAAAGTAGGCCATCCAATTATAGTCATACATATTCATAGTCATACAGCACGGAAACAGACGCTTCGGTCCAACCAGTCCATGCTGACCATTATCTTAAACTAAACTAGTCCCACTTGCCTGGTCCTGGCCCATATCCCTCCAAACCTTTCCTATTCATGTACTTTCCAAATGACTTTTAAATGTTGCAATTCTACCCACATCCACCACTTCCTCAGGAAATTCTTGGGGAATATTTCCCCTTGGAGATATTGGAATCCTCTCTTCCAGAGAGCTATGGATGCTCAGTCATTGAATATATTTAGTACTGAGATTAGTACACATTGAAGAGATCGAGATTTGGGGATGGTCCAGGAAAATTGTGTTTGAATAGATGTTTAGCCACAATTAAATTCAATGACAGAACAGGCTGGAGGGGCCGAATGGTCAACTGTTCTTCCTGTTTTCAATGTTCCTCGAAGTTGGCCAACTACCTTTGCAATGTGTGCAACTGATTCTCCACTGGTGCTGGGAAACCTCTTTGGCGTCAGGAGTATGTTTGGAACCTCTGTGATATGGCTTCCCTTGTATTTCTCCATCTCCTGTACCCTGGTTCTGATCCCACTGTCACTCCTGTGATGTAGTTCAGCAGAGGGTTATTCTCGTTGAGAAACCTGTGCTGTGTCCTCTGGCCAAAGAGGGCGCTGTTCAGCTGACAGGACTGTCACATTGCCAAAGTGGATCAAACTTATTTCGGAGAATCGCGACCTGTGTATTTCCCCTCTCCTTGGGATATTGAGCAATACATTGGCAATGTTTGTAAAGTGGGAGTGTAGCAGCGTAAACTGAAAATGTGGAAACTGACTCTCACACGAAAGAGAGTCTGTGTTGAATGCTTAAAGCTGGGTGTAAACATGGAGACGCCGGTATTGGACTGGGGTGGACAAAGTTAAAAATCACACAACACCAGGTTATAGTCCATCAGGGTTAATTGGAAGCACTAGCTAGCGCTTCCAAATAAACCTGTTGGACTATAACCTGGTGTTATGTGATTCTTAACTTTATTCTGAGAGGACACTTAGCTCTAGGGTCTTGTACCTTCTGCAGCACATCGAGCAGACAGGGAGTGGGACCAATTCGGTAGTTCTTTCAAAAGTTTGAAACAATCACAAGAGGCCAAATGTCTTCCATCTATGGCGTATGATTCTGAAGATGTTTGCATTTCTAAATGTAAACTTGCCTTTAAATGAGAAAGACAGACTTCTGGATCCAGGACTCGAGGGACTCTCCAATGCACAAATATTTATTGTAATTATTTGTAATATCCTTTCCCCTTGAAATAAGAAAGCTGAGGGGAAGTGGTTTGGTAGAGTGATTGCTCTTTATTAATTATGGCATTCACTGGCCAATACTAATTGATCGAGAGCCAACTTCTTGGGCTGCAGGTATATGAAGGCTAGTTTGAGGGAGAAGAGGGGTTGAGTTAGGTACATACATAATCAACCACATTGCTGTGGATCTGGAGTCTCATACAGGCCAGAGCAGGTAAAGATTACTAAAAGGGCTGTGGTAATAAATCCAGCTGGGTTTTTACAAGAATCAGTTGTAGTTTTCATAGAGTCATAGAGGTGTACAGCATGGAAACAGACCTTTCAGTCCAATTTGTCCATGTCAACCAGATATCCCAACCTAATCTAGTCACAACTGCCAGCATTTGGCCCATATCCCTCTAAACCCGTCCTATTCATATATTCATCCAGATGCCTTTTAAATGTCACAATTGGGTAAAAACAATGACTGCAGATGCTGGAAACCAGATTCTGGTATACCTGATGAAGGGCTTTTGCCCGAAATGTCGATTTTCCTGCTCCTCGGATGCTGCCTGAACTGTTGTGCTTTTCCAGCACCACACTAATATAGAAAATGTTACAATTGTACTAGCCTCCACCACTTCCTATGATCTCTATTAGTTTGAAACTTTCAATTCTAGATATATTGACTGATGAGATTTGAAGCCTTAACACTGGAGTCATAGAATAATACAGTATCATAGTGATCTTAAAGCATGGAAAGAGACCCTTCGGTCCATTGTATCTGTAACTGTCATCAAACTTCCAGCATTCTAATGCCATTTTCCAGCAGTTGGCCTATAACCTTGTAAGCTGTGGTAGACTATCAGCTCAGGTCTCTGGGTTGCCAGTCCAGTGACTCAAGGCTGTGACTCTGACAGAGAGCAGGTTGTCCATTTTTGCCTGGAAGCAAAACCAAAACAGGGCATTTAGTCCAGCTGATCCATGAGGTGCTTCTGATCCAAACCAATCACCTTTCACCTAAGTTCATTTATTTACAAATACATAACTTCTACTCCTCGCTGGCTTGTCTGTTTATCTAACTTTCCCTTTAATGAATCTATACTATGCACCCGAACCACGGCAAGTCCCACTCTCTAACCACTCAAAGGAATCTCTCTTGAATCCCCTATTGAATTAATTATTGGTTATCTTCAATTTATGGCCTTCCAATTCTATTCTCCTCCCATAGCTTCTCTCTGTTAAAGACCTCAACTATATTGCTCCTCAGTCATCTCTTTCCAAGAGGAGCCATAGATTGCCTTGGATTGCTGGATCGACTAGTCTATTATTTGTTTTCTGATTTAGATATGCAGTTCTACATAACAGAAAGAGGCTGAGGCATTTATCTGGCTCTTTCATTGGGTCCCACTTCCCCATTCTTTCCTTATGGCACAATGGAAATGAGATTTGTTTACCTCAAGTCAATTCATACAGAGCTTTGCTCAAGTTGCATCCAAAATGCTAATTTATCTTTTTAATTTACAGATGCATACCGATCTCCACCATTGTAGGTTTTAGATAGAGACTGCTGTCTAGTGGACTGCTGTCCAACCTTTAATGCTATCTGTCAGACATTCTATGATACAGTGATCTGGCATTAAAGATTAAAGCACACCATCATGGTGATAGGGAGGGAGGATTGGGAACTCAACAGGAAATTGAAAGTTGGAATTATTGGCCCACTTTCTGGTTGGCAAGCATTAACTAGTGAAGTGCCTCAGGGATCGGTGCTCAACTATTTTGTATCTATGTTAATAGCTTGGACTGATTGTATTGAGTCATAGAGACAGAGGTTTACAGCACGGAAACAGGCCCTTCGGCTCAACTTGCCCATGCCTCTTAGTTTTCACAATTAAACAAGTCCCATTTACCTGTGTTTAGTCCATATCTCTCCATCCATGTACCTGTCTAAATGTTTTTTAAATGATGAAATTCCACCACTACCTCTGGTAGCCCATTCCAGACACTCGCATCCTCTGTGTGAAACTATTGTCCCTCTGAATTCTTTTGTCTCTCTCCCCTTTCACCTTAAACCTATCCCTTCTAGTTTTGGATTCCCCCATCATGAGGAAAAGCTGTTGGCTATCTGCATTATCTCTGCCTCTCATGATTTTATAGACACCCCTCAGTCTTCTACACTTGAGGGAGAAAAGCCTATCCAACCTCCCCTTTTTATAACTCAAACCTTCCAGTCCAGGTAGCGTCCTAGTAAATCTTTTCAACATTCTTTCTAGTTTAATATTATTCTTTCTAATATTCCACCACGGAAATGCCTGGAAACTAAAGACTGGGGAGCCTTATTTTTCAGCCTAACTGGAAGAATAAGGGTAGTTATTGGAGCCAAATTTGCTGATGATACAAAGATAGGAAGCAAAGAAACTTGAGGGGCAAAGAGTCTGTGAAGGGATATAGTTAGGTCAGGTGAGTGGGCAAAAAACTGATGGTGGAGTATAACATGAGGTTGTCAGGAAGAATAGAACAGCAGAATATTATTTAAATAGAGAAAGATTGCAGAATGTTGTGGCATATATGTATCTGGGTGCCTTGGTACATGAAACACAAAATGTTAGCTTGCAGGTACAGCAGGTAATTTGGAAAGGAAATTGGATACAGAGGAACCTCGATTATCCAATTGACACGGGTGGGGAGTATTTTGTTTGGATAATCGAATGTTCGGATAATCAAATGCCGGATAACAGTTTAGCCAAGCATCGGGACCTTGCAGTCTTGTCTGGATAATCCGAAATTCGGATAATCGTTGTTCAGATAATCGAGGTTTCTCTGTCTTGACCTTTATTATGGGGGATTGAAATATAATAGTAAGAAAGTCATGCTACAGCTGTTCAGTGCATTGGTGCGACTGCATCTGGAGAACTGTGGACAGTTTTGGTCTCCTTACTTAAGGAGGGATGTACTTGCATGGGAAGCAGTTCAGTAAAAGATTACTAGGAAACTTCTTGGAATTAAGTGTTTGTTTTATGAGGAAAGATTGAGGAAATTCCAGGATCCTTTGGGGGATTTAACAGTGGAAGTACTGAGAAGATGTTTCCTAAAATGGAGGCATCCAGAACTGAAGAAAAGTTTTAAAAACTGGGGGTGGATGCTGGTGATGTCACTGAATTAGTGAGCAACAGGCCCAGGATAATGCTCTTGGGACAGGAGTTCAAACCGCACTGTAACTGCTGGTGGAATTTAAATTCAATTCATAAATCTGGTTTGGACATTAGCCTTAGAAATCATGGGTCATTGATTGTCATGAAAACTCATTTGGTTCACTAATGTCGTTTTGCAAAGGAAATCTCCGTCCTTACCTGGTGTGGCCTACATTGAATATCCTTTACTGTCATGTGCATTCAATACAAAATACAGTGAAAAGGGTGTATTGTTGCTTGTACATAAGCGCCATTCACAGAGTAAAATTTAAACAAAACTTAAAGAGCATCCAACTTTTCCTTTTCCTGAGAAGATTTGTATCTTGGGTTGTGGATGAAATCATGGATTCGTTCACCGAGCTGGTGTGTTATTTTGCAAATGTTTCATTGCCTCGCTAGGTGACATCGTCAGTGCATCTTTGGTAAAGTATTAGTGGTCTGTCCTGCCTGGTGTTTATATGTCTCTGTTTGTTGGTACTTCTGGCTCGGTATCTGAGTGGTCCAGTTCCATGTGTCTGTTGATTTGAGTTCTGGTTGGAGTGCCAGGATTTTCCTTCTCCACTACTAGAGCATACCACCGCCAGAGTCCCGCTCCAGGCTTCCTGGCCTACACCATGTGGCTGCCAGAGTCCTGTTCCAGGCTTCCCAGTCTACACCATGTTGCTGCCAGATGGCAGATTTCCCTTCCCCAAAGACATTGATGAACCAGACGGGTATTTACAACAATAGTTCTATGGCCACCATTACTGAGACAAGCTTTTAATTCCAGGCTCATCAATTGCATTTGAATTCTACCAGTGTGGTATTTGAGCCCATTTCCCTGGAGCATGAGACTGGGCCTCCTGAATGAGCAGTTAGTGACGATACCACAATCCTACTGCCTCTCTGCATTGTACAGTAATGGCGTAAACAGTATTATGAAATAGAATGTGGTGAATAGCGAACAATTCAGTGATTTCTCACATCACTGAGGTTCCCCTTTGTAAATCAGTGCGACCAATTATTTTACCAGTCCCATTAAAATGCTTCAGCGTGCTTTCTGACATTGTCCAGCTATGGAAGGGAGTATAATTGAGAGCGGTCCTGCAGAGAACATGCTGAAACTCCCATGAATAATCTCCGAGCTTGGCAGTCAACAGAGGGCATTTCCTCTTTCTTCACTGAATTAGAAACCAGTTGGTGCTAGAGGCAGTGTACTGGTGGAGGAGAATCACAACATTGAAGCCACAAATCATTACACACATACACACACACACACACACTCTGTCACACACACACTCTCTGTTTCACACACAGACACTCACACTCTCTCTCTCACTCACACAAAAAAAGCACTGGTTGTAACTTACACATTTTATTTTCAAACTGGAAAGCTTACATGTTCTGACTTTCCTGAATGACATTGTAGTGTGAAGAGCAAACTTTGAAATAATAGGCTCTACTGTAGCTTCCCAGAGAAGTCAACAGAGTTTGTACATTGTGGTTTCTGCAGGAGGCTGTTAAAGGACAAACAATCACTAATTTCTTCGCTTGCTCATGAGGAACTGTAAGGGTTGGAGAGGAGGAGGAGGAGGAGGAGGAGGCACTATGAGAATCTGTTACTTCTTGTTCTCCAACTCTTGGATCTACAAACTTACAGCGTGATGACTATGCCATTCAGCCCATCGTACCTGTACCGGCTCTATTATCCGGGGCCAATCTCCTGTCTTTTCTCCCTGCACACCATTACTACCCAATAAAACATGCAATGCCCACTTGAAAGGTCACAGCTATGGAAGAAGGTCATTCAGCCTGTTATGTCTCTACAAGATCCTGCTTGTAAAGGTTTCAAAAATTCTCATCCCCGTTTTACAGTCTTTCCATGACCTCCCCTCCCCCAACTCTGTAACCTCCACCAGCCCCGCCATAACTGAGATGGCTACACTCCTCCATTTCTTTATTTTTTTCATGATGCTGTCTTTATGTTCTGTGGTTTCATTTATTTTTCTGTGTTTTAAGATGGTGCTGGGTAAGTATGTAGTCAAATCCCTCGAACTCAGCACCGCCTTCCTAACCTGCAATCTTCTTCCTGACCTCTCCGCCCCCACCCCCACTCCGGCCTATCACCCTCACCTTGACCTCCCTCCACCTATCGCAATTCCAACGCCCCTCCCCCAAGTCCCTCCTCCCTACCTTTTATCTTAGCCTGCTGGGCACACTTTCCTCATTCCTGAAGAAGGGCTTATGCCCGAAACGTCGATTCTCCTGCTCCTTGGATGCTGCCTGACCTGCTGTGCTTTTCCAGCAACACATTTTCAGCTCAAGTATGTAAATTAGCTTGCTGAGCTTGAAGGTTTGTTTTCAGATATTTCGTCACCGTAGGTAACATCATCAGTGAGAGTCTCCGGTGAAGCGCTGGTGGTATGTCCCGCCTCTCTATTTATTGGTCTTGCTTTCTTAAGGTGGGTGATGTCATTTTTCAATTTTTTTTTTCAAGGGAAGGTAGATAAAGTCTAAATCGATGTGTTTATTGATGGAGTTCTGGTTAGAATGCCATGCATGTCTTTGTTTTGCCTGTCCTAGGATGTGTGTGTTGTCCCAGTCAAAGTGGTGGCCTCCTTTGTCTGTGTGTATAGAAACTATAGTGATAGTGGGTTGTGTCTTTTGGTGGCCAGTTGGTGTTCATGTATCCTGGTGGCAAGTTTCCTGCTAGTTTGCCTGTTGATGTTTTTTACAGTTCTTGCATGGTATCTTGTAAATGATGTTAGTTTTGCTGGTGGCATCTATTGGATAATTTAGGTTCATTAGTTGCTGTTTAAATTGGAGACTGGTGATACCATACAACACTTTTCACTGTATTTTGCGACAAGATACATGTGACAATAAATAAATCAAATTTCTGGCCTCTTGCGCATCCCCAATTTTAGTCGCTCTCCATTTGGAGAGTTTGCCTCCAGCTGTCTGGACTGTAGCCTTCAAAGCTCCCTCTCTAAACCTGTCCTCCTCCAGATGCTGCTCTTCAATCTCAGTAAGATCATGGCTGATCTGTTTGTGTTCTGAATTCCACATTCCCATGGGAAGGTCAATGGCCTAGTGGTATTATCCTGGTAGATGGTGGAATTTGGATTCATATTTAAAAAGAAATCTGGAATGAAGAGTCTAATGATGAATATGACACCATTGTCAATTATTAGAAAAGCCCATCTGGTTCACAGATGTCCTTTAGGGAAGGAAACTGCCATCCTTCCCTGGTCTGGGCTACATGGGACTCCAGACCCACAGCAATGTGGTTGACTCTTAACTGGCATTAGGGATGGGCAATAACTGGCCACATCCAATGAGTGAATTAAAAAAAAAACTGATCTACTCCTGATAACCTTTGATTCCCTCCCCTGACAAGAATCAATCTACATCTGCCTTAAAAATTCTCAATGACCTACTTTTACCGGCTTCTGAGGCAGAGCATTCCAAAGTCGCACAACTCACTCAGAGATTTAAATTCAGTTAATCGATGTTAGAAAATTAATTTGGTAAGTATTAAATAAAAAGCTGACATCAATAATACTTGAGGCGAGCAGGTTGTAATAATTAAACCACGTGGGTTTTTAATATCATTTCATGAATTAAGTTTGTCATTGCAACCTGGTCTGGACTACATGTGACTCCAAAGGTTGATTCTCAATTGCCCTTAAGTGGCCATAGCAAGCCACTTAGTGGTACTAAAATATTCTTGACAGTCTGCAACAGTTAACACACCACCACCTTCCCATTTGGCACTTAGCGACAGGGAATAAATGCTGGCTTTTCCAGTGATGCCCACATCCTATGAATAAATACAAAAGAAATTACTGCTGGACATGGTGAAAGCTCCTCTGTAATTTGAATCTCTTTCCTCGACCACACAACTTCTCATTTCACTGATCTGTTATAAAGGGGCGGCATGGTAGCTCAGTGGTTAGCACTGCTGCCTCACAGCGCCAGGGACCCGGGTTCAGTTCCTGTCTTGGGCAACTGTCTGCACATTCTCCCCGTGTCTGTGTGGGTTTCCTCCGGGTGTTCCGGTTTCCTCCCACAGTCCAAAGATGTGCAGGTCAGGTGAATTGGCCATGCTAAATTTCCCATAGTGTTAGGTGCATTAGTCAGGGGTAAATATAGGGGAATGGGTCTATTTGGAGGGTTGGTGTGGACTTGTTGGGCCAAAGGGCCTGTTTCCACACTGTAGCGAATCTAATTTGAAAAAAAAAATCTAATAATGCTGTGCCCCAATATTGGATTGTGACAATGGGATAACAAAGAAGAGATCTGATTCAGAGATAATGACAAACATTGTTTGATGGATGGATCCCTAATTTGTAAGAGGATTGCTCTTGTGAAGTTTGGGAGATTGGCAAAATGATTTTGTTCCTATCTGATTTTCTTTACGTCTTATTTAGTGTAACTAAGAGCTTCTAAACTAAAGAAAATAGTGGAATTGTTTACCCTCCATGTTTTTCTTTAACTGAATCCCATTTATAATATCCTTCTACGTTTTAATCTATAGCGTTCAAAAACAATAATATTACCTTGAACAGAGTGTCTCGTCACTTGGATATCCAGTCTCTATAACTTTAATAATGCGGAGACAGCAGGTCTATAAAATCTGTTCCTTTTTTTTGAAAGCATGACCTTAAAGTTTAAACTAACAAAATGATACAAATAATTATTCAGTTTTTGGACACCTATATTCTTGCATTACTTTAATTGTGATCCAAGTTAAAAATCACACCGCACCAAGTTACAATTCCAACAGGTTTATTTAGAAGTACTAGCTTTCAGAGCGCTGCTCCTTCATGGAAATGACCTGGGTGTTGCAGTGGGGGAGGGACTCCCTGAGATTCTTGTAGAGAGAGGAGGAAAACTTCTTCAAGGCAGGCATCCTTGCAAGAGGATTCGCAGTAGGGTTAAAATCAACTTGGTAAAAACAATGACTGCAGATGCTGGAAACCAGATTCTGGATAGCTGCAGATGCTGCCAAAAATGGTCCATTCACTCCAACTACAGATTTGTAAAGTGATCTGCATGCCATATAATTCTTTGCAGGTACAAATAAAACACTCATCATTTTTGAAAAAAGTCTCCCAAAGCCACTCAAGATAGGAGGAGACCATTCATGCCATTGCACCCATGCCAGCTTTCTGTGAGAATGATCCAATTATTCTCCGTTCTCTATTCTGACTCCATGGTGCTGCATTTCTTTTTCCCCTTGTTTGAATATATGTCCACTTCCCTTGTTCAATTTACCACTGAGTCTGCATCAATTGCCCGTCCGAGCAATGCATTCCAGGTTTTGCTAAATTGCTGCACAAAAAGTCTATACTCCTAATCTCACCATTTCCCCCCCCCCCCCCCCCCCGCAGTTGGTTTAAATTTGTGCCCTCTGGTTACTGTCCTTTCTGCCAATGGAAATGATTTCTCTCTGTCTGTTATGTCAGAAAACCCTTCACTCCTTGATTAGCAAAAATGTACCGGATGGACAAATGCACAACTGGAAATCCTGCTCCTACATGGTTTCTTTCTCTCCAGTTATGCACCTTGCATTGGTCATAGAGTCATACAGCACCGAACCAGACCTTCGGTACAACTAGTCTACACTAACCCATAATCCCAAACCTAACTCATCCCACCTGCTTGCTCCTGCCACATATCCATCCAAACCTTTCCTATTCATGAACTTATCTAAATGTCTTTGAAATGTTCTAACTGACCTGCATCTACCACTTTCTCTGATAGTTCATTCAAAATGTTGCCCCTCAAATCCTTCTTAAATCTTTCCTCTCTCACCTTAAAAATATGCCCCCTAGTTTTGAACTCCCACACCCTAAGGAAACAACCCTTGCTATTCACCTTATCTATGTCCCTCATAATTTTATAAGCCTCAATAAGGTCACCATCAACCTCCTAGGTTCCAGTGAAAAAAACATTTCAGTCCTTCCAATTTATTTTTATATTTCAAAGCCCTCATTCCCAGCAACATCCTGGTAATTTTTTTTCCGTACCCATTCCAGTTTAATTATATGTTACCTGTAACAGGGGTGACCAGAACTGGACTCAATACCCCGGCCTCTCTCTTTTGTAACACTACCTTGGGCCCTATCATTAATTGTATAAGCCCTACCCTTGTTTGTTTTACCAAAATGCTACACCTCACACTTATCCAAATTAAACTGTATCTGTTACTCCTCAGCCTATTGGCACAATTGATCAGGATCTCCTTGTAATCTTAGACAACCTTCAATCTTCTTCACTGTCGACCAGACCACCAATTTTGGTGTCTTCCATTGGATGGGACACCCATTATTGTGGCAGTCAATGCATCGAGACCATGGGCTGACCTTAGTGGCATTAAGAGTTGATTCAAGCTTTCCTCGGCTTCCTCCTGTGGTCAACCTTATCATTGACGCAGTGAGTGGTAGGATATTGAAAGTATGGAGGAGTAGAGGGATCCTAGAGAGCAGGTCTGCAGAGCCCTGAAAACATCAGGACATCGAAGTAACATGGTTAAGAAGGCATATAAGATACAACTGTTAACAATTGAGACATAGAATATAAAAGCAGAGAGGTTATGTTTAAAAGCATAGAATCCTTACAGTGTGGAAGTAGGACATTTGGCCTATCAAGTCCACACTGGCCCTCTGAACAGCATCCCAGCCAGACCCACCCCATCCCTGTAATGCTGTATTTCCCATGGCTAGCCCACCTCGCTTGAACATCCCTGGGAGTGAAGCATTGTTGTACGTCTTTGCTCTCTCTCTTGCAGTCTCGTGGCAAGATGAAGCGATAACACAGAACTTAAACAGTCGGAGCAAGAATAGGCCCATCAGGCCCACTCCTCCATCCAACATGATCATGGTTGATCCTCCATGTGAGCACGGTTCTCTTTCTCTCTCTCTCTCACTCTCTCTCACTCTCTCTCACTCTCTCTCACTCTCTCTCACTCTCTCTCACTCTCTCTCACTCTCTCTCACTCTCTCTCTCTCACTCTCTCTCACTCTCTCTCTCTCACTCTCTCTCACTCTCTCTCACTCTCTCTCACTCTCTCTCACTCTCTCTCACTCTCTCTCTCTCCATACCCATTGACACCCGAAGCCCAGAGAACGCTATCCATTTCCATTTTTAATATATTCAGTGACTTAGCCCCCGCTATTTTGTGTGCTAGAGAATTCCATAAGGCCACCACCTTTTGTGTGAAAAAGAGGTTTTCCTTATCTCAATCCTGAATAGTCTACTCTTTATCCTCAGTGCCAGTTATTCTAGTCATCTTGGCCAGCGGAGCATTGCTGGACAGACTGGATATAATGTCAATGTCGGAATGTTATACATTTCAATGACAGCCCCTTTCATTCTTATACAATTGCAGAGAATATAGTGCCAGTAGGTGCAATCTCTCCTCATTTGATCAGTCTCCCTTCCCAGGAATCAGTCTGTTAAAATTTCGCTACATTCCCCCTGTAACAGGTATTTTTTTTAGGTAGGGAACCAAAACACGAACCCTCCTGCAATTTCCCATTTGCTTTCAGGACTGTGTGTGGTATCTGCATGCTTACTTTCATTGACCAGTATACAAGGACACCCAGGTGCCATTGTGCATCAACCTTTCCCAAACTATCACCATTTAAATAATACTCTCCATTCTGTTTTGCCAAAATGGACAACTTCACACTTACTTATGCTTATTCTCCTGCTCCTCGGATGCTGCCTGACCTGCTGTGCTTTTCCAGCACCACACTCTTGACTCGGATCTCCAGCATCTGCAGTCCTCACTTTCCCCTAATTTCACACTGACTCACATCATACTGTGTCTGCCATGTATTTTCCCAAACACTCCACTTGCAAACATTGCCCGGAAGCCTCTTTATTTGCTCCACACCTTTTCACAATTCTTCCTTTGTGAGAAAACTTGGAAATGTTACATTTAATTTCCTTATCCTAATTGTTGATGTATATTTTGTATATCTGGGACCGAAGCACTGACCCCTGAGGTCCCCACTCCCAACTTTCTACTCCAAGAAAAAAATCTTTTATTCCTACTCTGTTTGCTGTCTGCTACCCAATTCTCAATCCATATAGTGTCCTCAGTCCAATTTATTTTGATGTTTCACGCTAACCTCTAATGCAAGACCATACCAAAAGTTCTCTGAGAAACCAAGTACATCACATCACTGGTTCTCCTCCATCCAATCTATTCTAGTTACATCCTCAAAGCCCTGTGTCAAATGTGATTTCCCTTTCGAATTTTTTAGGTGTCATGTTATCATATCCTTTATAAGAGAGCCCACTGTTGATTGTTAGACTGACTAGTTTGTAATTCCTAGTTTCCCCCCCCCACCTTTTTTTAAATTATAGGGTTATATTTGCCACTCACCAACCTGCTGGGATTTTTCCAGAATCTACAAGAATTTTGGAAGATGACAACCGATGTATCCACTATTTCCATGACAATCTCCTTAAATAACTGGGGATGTAGATCATCAGTTGTTGGGGATTTATTGACTTTCAGTCCCAGTCATTCCTCCAACATTAATTCTTAACCGATATTAATTTTCATTCCAATAGCCCCTTTCTTCAGAAGCATTTTTGGGCAGTCATTTATATCTTCGACCATAAGATGGAGGAACAGAAGTAGATCCTTCAGCTCATTGCCTCTGCTCTGCAACTCATGCTGTTCTGACCATCCTCAACTCCATTCTCCTCCAGTAAAGGATTACACAGATTCACTACTCCCTGAGAGAAGAAATGCCCATCAACTTTGTCTTAAATGTGCAGCCCCTTATTCTGACATTGTGCCCTCTGCTCTGAGACTCTCTCACAAGGAGAAACAACCTTCTTTTCTGCGGTCCTTTCAGAAATGTATATGTTTCAATAAGGTTCAATAATTCTTCTAAATTCCAGTGAGTACAGGCCCATTGCCCTTTTAAGACAATGCCTCCATCTGCTCTAGTAAACTTCTCTGGACTGCCTCTCAGGGCATTGCCAAGGACAGTCCACAGGATTTGGCCATCTCCATAATCCATTCCTCATTGAAAAGGTTGCTTATGCCTCCAAATGACAGTCTGTATATACATGTCGCTTCTAATGGTAACGGCTACCAAGCAATTATAGAGTCCAACGGCACGTAAACAGACTCCTGTTCAATTTATCCGCACCAACCAGATATCCCAAATTGATCTAGGTCCCATTTAATAGACAATAGGTGCAGGAGTAGGCCGTTCGGCCCTTCGAGCCAGCACCACCATTCATTATGATCATGGCTGATCATCCACAATCACTATCCTGTTCCTGCCTTATCCCCATAACCCTTGATTCCACTATCTTTAAGAGCTCTATCCCATCTCTTTCCTGAAAATATCCAGAGACTTGGCCTCCACAGCCTTCTGGGGCAGAGCATTCCATATATCCACCACTCTCTGGGTGAAGAAGTTGCTCCTCAACTCTGTTCCAAATGGCCTACCCCTTATTTTTAAACTGTGTCCTCTGGTTCTGGACTCACGCATCAGCTGAAACATGCTTCCTGCCTCCTGAATGTCCAATCCTTTAATAATCTTATATGTCTCAATCAAATTGCCCCTCATCCTTCTTAATTCAAGTGTATATAAGCGCAGTCGCTCCAATCTTTCAACATATAATAGTCTCACCATTCTGGGAATTGACCTCATGAACCTACGCTGCACTCCCTCAATAGCTAGAACGTCCTTCCTCAAATTTGGAGACCAAAACTGCACACAGTACTCCAGGTGTGGTCTCACTGGGCCCTGTACATTTGCAGAAGGACCTCTATGCTCCAATACTCAATTCCTCTTGTTAAGGCCAGCATGCCATTTGCTTTCTTCACTGCTTGCTGTACCTGCATGCTTACCTTCATTGACTGGTGTACAAGAACACCTAGATCTCGTTGTACTTCCCCTTTACCTACTTGACTCCATTTAGATAGTAATCTGCCTTCCTTTTCTTGCCACTAAAGTGGATAACCTCACATTTATCCACATTAAACTGCATCTGCCATGCATCTGTCCACTCACCTAGCCTGTCCAAGTCACTCTGTATTCTCATAACACCCTCCTCACATTTTACCCTGCCGCCCAGCTTTGTGTCATCAACAAATTTGCTAATATTACTTTTAATACCTTCACCTGTATCATTAATGTATTTGTCAGCATATGGGCCATATCCCTCTAAACCCTTCCTATTCACATACCCATCCAGCCTTTTAAATGTTGTAATTGTACCAGCCTCCAGCACTATATCAACAAGTGCTTTGTGACATTAATCTTGACATTACCTTTGCCCAGTTTTGTATCTCTGCTGCTTGTCGCTGCAGTTCGGAGTTTTAACTTGGCGATAAAGACTCCAGATTTAGTGCTTCTGTTTCATTTGAACTTGTTTGTCGGAAGTTATATGAGCACAAGCCACTTTTCCAAATTTCTTTGCCATCCCACATTACTTTGCCTAAAATGATTTCTAATCTTCTAAGAGCATCTCTTGAACATTTCTGTTTTAAATGAAATGGTGGTTTCAACTCATTTCTCATCCCGCCCCTTCAGCAGAGGTCATTTCCTCCATTTTTCAGGATGGTTTCCATTCCTCATAGGACAGTACACGGAATGGGGTTTATTTGCTGGTTTATGCCTGTCACGTACACTGAGAACATTAACCTTTCCACTGACGCCATCTCACACACAAAGGCCAGTGCAGCAGCTGAGTTGGGTTCCCTCAGGAGGGACAGGCACCTCCACCTCCATCTCACACTGCATTTTCACCCCTTGCAAGAACTTGCAAGGATTGTTCTGTGTTAAGTGCACATTATTAGCTGTAACAATGTTATCAGCCAGGTGGATTTATCAGCGCAAGCTTGAAAATAAATATTGTTTTAATCCACCTTTTCAGACATGTGACACACCTCTGGGGCAGGTGGGAATTGAACCTGGACCTGCTGGCTCAGAGGTAGCGACATTACCACTGTGCCACAGGAGCCCTCAAACTTGGGAATACACTAACTGGCGTCTCTTCATTGCTTCCTTTCGCACACTTTCCCATTGACTAGGACTAGGCAGCATCTTTAAAGGACATTAATTATCCATCCCCGACTTTCCCCATGCAACACCCGAGAGATTTAACAGCCTTGGTGACCTCTTCGCTGCCGTTCTGTTTACATTCCCAGAGCCCTTCCAGACTGTGTGAAAAGAAAATGGCAAATGTCGTGTGATGTATTTCCCTATTATTGTAGGTGCTGGTTCAACCAAATCGTACACTTGTACAGTCAGATGGAGAGACGGTTCCAGCTCCACAATTGCCGTGGAGTTTCCAAGAAACAACGATTAATCTCTAGGACAAATCCAGGAGTGTTAAAAGAAACCAAATGGGCATTAAAATAAACTTTCAATGCAAGCTGTGTAAGTATTGACTCTGAGGGGAAAAGCCTATTTGACTGATGATAACTATCATCTACCTCGGAGCCAAAAGGTCTGGGTTCAAGTCCCACCTGCTCCAGAGGTATCGGAGCAGGTTGATTTAAAAGTATCTCTAATGAAAAGGCTGTTTGTTTTCTGATGGATGTGATGGGAGACCCATAAAGGAAGGGCATACAATTCTGAGAATACTGCTCTGAGCCAATTCTGGCCACTTGAGCTTTCTGGTAGCCATTGCTGCAGCTGCCTCGGCTATCGGTCCCGGATTTTCCTTCTCAAGTCTCCTTGTCTCTCCCACCGGAACATTCGTCAAAGATCTTTTGGCCTCCTACCCTAATTTCCCTTCTCTAGCTCAGTGTTCATCGGGACAGTGATCCTGTGTGATGTGGTGATCTGGCATACGTTACTAACCATGAGAAACCATCAGAAATAGGAACATGAGTAGGCTCTTTGGACCATCAAGCCTGCTCTGACATTCAATACAATCATTACTGTGCTGCTCGAAACCATCAAAATGCAAGGCATCATTGCCACCAGGTTTTGGGTAAGATTTTTTGTGCTACAAATATTCCCAACTCCAATAGTTCAGCTTTTGTTTCATTCCCTCCATGGGGTGTGGATGTCACTGGTAAGGCAAAAATGTGTTGCCCATCCCTAATTGCCTATGAGAGGAGTTACTATCTACTCCTGCTGAGAGTCTGGAGTCACGCCAGATCAAGTGAGTGGGACCACTGCCTCACCCTCTGTCGACTGTCTGTGTGGAGTTTGCGCATTCTCTCTGTGTCTGTGTGGGTTTCATCTGGGGTGCTCTGATTTCCTCCCACAGTCCAAAGATCTGCAGTTTCGGGTGGATTGGCGAACCACTTTGAGTAGGTGTCTACAATGACTAAGAACATTGCCAGCACTTTCTTGGGCTCAGAGTGAAACCGAGTCCAGTGTTTACCTGGCCATTCCCATGAACGTGGAGGAGCTGGTGGTGATAACTTTTGATTGTCCCAGCAATGTGGCTATGTCTGCATCCAGTCCTGGCGACTAGACATAACTCACTGTGAACATCTTCATTTTGGAAATCCCTGGTGGAGTTCAGACAGTATGTGACAGTGACCTTTGCTCAGGGCAATTACTCTTGCTCCCCATAATAATATGCCGTCCTCTACTGTGATCTGGTCTCTCTGAATGCAAAAAGGTTTCAATTCTGGTTGTAACAGCTCTTTTGTTTCCCCCATCACCACCAGCAGTTTTAGTTTTGCCAGGACCGAATCTTTTGGCATCCAAATTCTGATATTGTCAGTTGTGACTGGAAGTATATCCAGAAAAATTAAAACCATTACGGACTCTTCCAGTGGTGGAACCACCGATGGTGTATCTGCTAGTGGGAGCAAGCTCAATGAATCAGCATTTGCTACTTGGTGTTCCAACTTGTAATGATATGTACTTAGTATTAGAGCCCACCGCTGAATTTGTCCTGCAGCTATGGGTGGCTCTGCCTTGTACTCTTTAGTAGACCTAGCAGGGGTTTGTGGTCCATTATTATTCAGATTTACATCCGTAAAGGTATTGGTGGAACTTCCTGAATCCAAATATGATCGGCAAATCTTCCTTCCCAATCCGGGCAGGTTCATGCTCTGATTTGCCAAAGTTCTGAATGCATACGTTATTGGACATTCCTCTCCATTGGGCAACCCAGGAGCTCATACTCCCAAAGGATGTGATCCAGTCTTGTTGATTCTGTAGCCCAAGTACGTCACTGGAACACACATGTTTCCCTTCTAAAGGTATACGCCCACCTGGGAGAAATGTCTAAGGATTATTTCCAAGTTCTCTAAGTGCTCCTTCTTGGTCTTCCCTGTTTTTAGCACATCATCCCAATTATTGGCAACCTGGGGTAGACGTTGTAAAATGTTCTCCATCATGCGCTGAAGAATTGCACAGGCTGATAGTACCCGAAATGGCAATCTCACATATTGGGACAAAACCTGATGGGGTATTAATTGTAGCATACATCTGAGAATCTTCATCTAACCGCAACTGTAAGTACACATGGCTCATGTCCAGCTTTGTGAAGGACAGCGCCCCCGCCTGCCAGCTTTGTGTATAAATCCTCTGTGCGAGGGTATGGGTATTTATCCAGCTGTGAAAAGCAGTTTATCGTTTGTTTAAAATCTCCACAAAGGTGAACTGAGCCATGGACCAGTTTGGGCCAAAGGGCCTGACTCCATGTTGTAGGACTCTTTGACTCCATGACCCATCGGGCATCACAGTCAGTATGACTGGTGCTGCCCATTCCACAAACTGCACTGCTTTGATGATTCCTTTGCTTTCCAGCCTTCTGATTTCTAACTCTACTTTTGCCCGTAAGGCAAATGGCACTTGGCGGGCCTTGCAGAATCACGGAATTGCTTCCTGGTCAACACGCAAAATGGCCTTGACTCCCTTGATAGTCCTTAGACATTCCTGAAAAACCTCTAGGTATTTACTTAGGACTGCACTCAGGCAACCATTTTCTGATGGAAAAATATTGAACTAATCTAGGTGAATTATTCTCAACCAGTTTCACCCCATCAGGCTTGGGCCCGCGCCATCTACTACAATCGCTGGGAACTTAACCAGTTGCTTCCCATAAGAGACCGGAATCGAAGTTGTACCAATAATCTGTAAAGGTTCCCCGGTCTAGGTTCTCAGTCTAGCCAAAGTCTTGCACAAACTTTAGAGTTGAATTCCAGAGTGATTTTTGTTAAAGACTGGTTCTGCGATCACTGAAAAAGCCGCACAGGTACCAACCTCCATTAGAACTGAGTGACCATTTAACCAGACGTTTGATTTTAACCAATTTTGATTGGTTCTGATTTGGATGTTACTAAGCAACTTAACTGAACCAAACTAGATGTAGGTGGACTTTCCAGGACATGCACTCTTCTGGATACTGACCTATGGGTTCTTTTACTCAATTTATGTCTAGTATGACTCTTTTGCTAGAGTATACCAGCAGCAACTGCAATGGCTTCACTACCTGGTCCCTGAAGAAAATTTTAACTATTTGGCCAAGGCTTGGCTTTATTTTGAGGTTTTGCTGTAGGCTGACTTAGAGTTCCTCTGTACAAAGTGATGCTACGCAATTGCTTTCACTCAAGTGCTGTTCCCCACGCTCTTTCGGAACGGCAAAGGTGTCCACTTCCATCGGAACACACCCTGCAACTCATATTCTCCACTTGCTGTATTTTCCAATGATAAAGCCACTTCTACTGCCTATTTGAAGTCCAGTTGGGCTTTGGCTAGTAGGTGCTTTTCATGGTTACATCGTTAATCCTACATACCAACAGGTCTCACAGCATCTCGTTCAGGGTTAAACCAAAGTCGCATACCTCTGCCAGTCATCTTAACCTAGTCAAAAATCCCAACATGGACTCCCCAGATTCTCAAATTGCTGAGTAAAACCAATAGTGTATCAGAATTAGAGGAGGTTTGGGGTCCAAATATTCCTTAACTAAATCTGTCAACTCTTGAGAGGTTTTAGTATCTGGTGCCTCAGGAAAGGTTAGGCTCTAATAATCGAAAAAGCTGCGGGTCCACAAGCTGTCAGAAGAATTACTCATTGGTTTTTACCTGTCCCAATGTTATTTGCCTGGAAAAAATGATGTATTCTTTCCACATACTGGGCCCAGTCTTCGATGGCAAGATTGGCCAAGTCAAGGTCCCCCTAGCAATACATTACGGATTATTACGTTCTAGTAAACTCGAATATGACATTCGCAAACACTTTTCCTCAGAGGTGTGCTTTTCTCCCGTCACTACTGAAATAACTCCACAGAAACCAGTATCCTGTCACCAAGTCACCCTTCATTTACACACGCGGAATCCCTGACACTGCTCCAGCTCCCTCAGATCCAGCTCTGAGTAAATGGGATGTCTGACACTCCTGTTCTTATCTGTCAGCCCGGGATCCCTGATGGGACCAGATTAACAGCCTTAGTCAGGGAACTCACACTCTGTGGCTGACCTCGTTACAATCACTGCTGAGACCCTCCCCCCCCCCCCCCCCCCCCATCCCTATGTACAAGTGGAAACTGTGAAAGGGGGTGCAGGATTTGGAGAGGTGGACCTGACATTAATCAGGAGCCTGGGTCTTCATAATCTTCATAATCTGTGTTAATGAATAGAGGTCTTGCTGTTCAGGGGTGGGTGGAGGAGGGGGAATGGAACTATAAAAGAACACATTTTCTCAAACTTTGATCCCTGGAGTTGATGAAGGACACCCTTCCCAAACCATACCCTCCCCACTTCACAGAGGAGACCAAGATATTTTACAAGCCGAGCACGTCACAGAAAGTACCTTTCCTCTGTGAGCTACCGCACTCAATTAAATGATAAGACTCAGCTCTGCACTGCTAATGTTAAGTATGTTGTTTAAAGGAAAGAAAATGACACCAGGTAAATCTGGAAAGCCCATCAAAAGTCCCCGTTATTTTTGATGGAGACTGACTTTTGCTGAATACTGGGCCTAATCTTTCTGACGCTGCCTGAGCTCATTCTCCTGAGTGTCACACGCTCAGCTTCCAAACAAACCAGTTTTAATCCTGCCCTGTATGAGTTCAGGTTTAGTTGTGAAGTCCTTTGCCTCAGAATCACAAGGTGGTGGTTCAGGTCTCATGACAGAGATTTGAGCTTTGGCAATCTTATTTTGTTCACAGGATAAAGGAGTGGCATTGTTCATTGCTCACCTGCTAATTGTCACTGAGAAGTGGCCACTTTGAACTGCTACAGTCCGTGTGGTATAGGTTGACCAGGTAGGTACATCAGGCTCGGTAACTTGGGCCTGGGGCTCCAAGAGGTGCGGGGTGGTTTGGGCAGCCTGGACACCTAGGCCCTGTGATTCCTGACCCTTGACCTTGCCACCATCAGTGTCGGCTGAGAAATTAGAAATATAGCAATCTCAAAGAGTAGTCCACAATAGAATTGGGTTTTATTGTCATGCATATTCAAGTTACAAAAAGAATGTGAATACAGTAAAAAGGGTACAATGTTGCCAACACATGGCGCCATCTTAGGTACAAAGTACCTAGGTACAGATCTTAAGTACAAAAAGAGAAAATAAAGAAAGAAAGTTACACTACATTACAGATAACATCGTTTTTTCAATATTCATTTGTGGGATGAGGTTGTCAATGGCTAGGTCAGCATTCATTGCCCATCCCTAATTGGTCAGAAGGCAGTCAAAAGTCACCCACATTGCTGTGGGTTTGGAGTCACATGTAGGCCAGACCAGATAAGGATGGCAGTTTCCTTCTCTAAAGGACATCAGTGAACCAGATGGGTTTCATGCCATTCAGCAATGGTTACATGGTCATCATTAGACTAGTGTTTTAATTTATGGGGTAATTTTCTTTTTTTCAAATTGAATTCATCTGCCATAGTGGGAATTGAACCCATGTCTTGAAAACATTGGTCCGCATTTTTGAATTGCTAGTCAGGTGCCATTAGAAACATTGAAACATCGAATATATGAGCTAGTGTAGGCCATTCAGCTCTTCGAGCCTGCTCCACCATACAACATGATTACAGTTCAATCCCCTGTTCCTGCTTTCTCCCCATATCCTTTGATCGCTTTAGCACTAAGAACTTTAACTCGTTCTTAAATATATTCAATGTTTTGGCCTCAACCACTTTCTGTGGCAGAGAATTTCACAGGCTCACCACTCTCTGGGTGAAGGTATTTCTCCTCATTCAACTCTAAAGGGTCTCCCCTGCATCGTTAGACTGTGACCTCTGACTTTGGACACTCTAGTTATTGAGTACATCCTTCCTACATTTACCCTGTCTGGTCCTGATGAAATTTTACAGATTTCTGTAAGGTTCCCCCTCTCATTCTTCTCAATTCCGGTGGAAGCAGTCCAAACCGATTCAGCCTGTCTTCATATCTCAGTCCCACCATTCCAGGAATCAGTCTGATAAACCTTGGTTGCACCCCCTCCATCGCCAAATATTCTTCCTCAGGTAACGAGACCAAAGCTGCACACGACATACTAGGTGTGGTGCCTGAAGTAGGGCTAAATGTAGAATAATAGGGGTGGGATTTGGGTAGGGTACTCTTTGGAGGGTTGGTGTTGACTTGTTGGGCCAAAGGGCCTGTTTCCACACTGTCGGGAATCTGATTCTAAGAACCTCTTTGGTTAAAGAAGAGGAACCCTGTCCCTATACACAGGGAGCCACACACTAAGCCACTTTCCTACAGATGGACCAGTTATCATTGAGAGAAAGCTAGTGAGGAAGAAACAACTTTGCTCCTTTCACCACCTGGTCTCTTTCCATGCTGTCCACCTCTATGACTCTGTCAGCTTCTCCCAAAGCCGAGTCACTATTCCCAAACAGCTAAGAACACAGGAAATAGGAGCTGGTGTAGAGCCGATGACCATCTAAGCCAATTCCACAGTTCACTAAGATCATAGGTGATCTTCTGCTTTAGCTGCATCTTCCTATAAATCTTCCTATCCAAGAATCTATCCATCTGTCTTGAACATACCTGTAACTCAGCATCCACAGCCCTTTAAGGTAGAGGATCTGAAAGATTCACCAGCCTCTGAGAGCAGAAATTCATTCTTATCTAAATATTGTCTTTTTACTGTGAAACTATGGCTTCCAATTCTAAACTCTTAAGTTTTTGGAAGCATTCATCTACAGTTAAGAATTGTACATTTCAGTGAGATCTCTGCTTATTTTTCTGAATTTCAGTGAATTTAGACCTAACATACTCAATCTCTTCTCATCCTATAATCCTCTCATTCCAGGAGTCAGTGTGTGAATTGTGATATTGGGTTGCTGTGAGGTCAGGGAAAGACAGGATTGAAAATGTCTGTGCTTCGTGCGCCGACTGTGATTGGTATTTGTTTCAGTATAAATATTTATGATTCCTAATCAGCTTCTCTGAAGCGTAAGTAAAGGCAATATTCTTGTTGCTGGTGCGTTGCTCTCTTGTCTGAAATGTGTCTTTCTCTTTAGCAGTGAGAGGGAATGGTTTCTTTCACAGTCTCCACACTGATGCCATGAAACAAGTGTCCAATTTGAATTCCTCCCCATGCTGCACTATCGAAACCCTCATTAAAACTGAGTGATGGTATCTTGTAAAGCTCATCCCAGCACACTTCACTCACTCACAGGCACACTCACACTGACACACTTAGTCTTCATGATGGAAGACATGAGTAACATCCCAAACATTCAAGAGTGTGAGAGGGTCGAGCTGAGTATGGCGGCCATCACCAAGGAGAAGGTGCTAGAAAATCTGAGAGGCCTGAAGGTGGATAAATCACTTAGACACAGTCGCTTGCACTGACATTCGTTCACTGGCACAATCAGAATGGCACACTGATACTCATTCACTCACTCACACCGGCACACTTATACAGACTCACTCACTCTGATTCCCACAGACACACTTACACACACTCACTCACACTGACACACTTATACAGACTCAGTCATGATGAGACATTCACTCACAGGCATGCTCACACTCATACACACACACACTGACACACATATACATCTACTCACAGGCACACATACACATTTACTCAACGCACACTCACACTCACTTGCACTGACTCACTGACAAGGAAGTTCAGACTGACTCAGTCACTCACTGATACCCTCATTCACAGGCACACATACACACTCTCACTCACATTAACAAACTCTCAGTTACACTGAGACTGACACACTTATAATCACTTGCTCACACTCACATCGACTCACTGACTAACCGACTAACTCACTCACACTTATAGTCGTACTCTGACACACTTACACTCACTTACTCAGACTTATACTCTCACTGTCATACCGACACACTTGCACACACATTCACTAACACTGCCACACTCACTAACACTGCCACACTTACTAATACTGACACACTCAAAACACACTCTCACACTCATTCATGTTGCCACTGATACTCAGTCATACTCCCTTGAACCTGCAGATTCAAACATACTCACGCTTTCACAGATTTACACTCACCCACAGACACAGTCACATACACAGCCAGACACATTCTCTCTCACTCACACACACACACACATTTTTGGTGTGCATAGTCATTTGCACACAAACCTTACCCCCACACTTGTGCTTACCACACACACACTCAAGTCATGCACACTCACATTTGCACAAACAAACTTATGCTCACACACTCAGAGACCCATTTATGTTTGCACACTCATACAATCATAGGCTCACTCGCATTAGTCACACTCAGACACACCTACTTACAAACACACTCACGTACAGAACTACAGATACACTCTCTCACAAACTCTCACTCACAAGTGCACAAAGAAGTTTCCCTTCTCAAAACTGACTGCCAGCCACTGTAACTCCCTTTAGCCAAGGCTGCTACACTGAGTAACAGATTTATTGGGAACATGGAAACACTCACCGGGGAGCAGGATAACCCTGTGCTGTGTTCTGGTTGGGAATGTTTAGACTGTCTGGAGTGTGGAACTGATCCCAGTCTGGCTGCAGTGAGCTTGTGTGAGAACAGCACATTATTCTCTGGCCAGCTTTTATCTTCCTTTTGGTCCCTGCATGAGAAGCGACGAACAATAGTGCGGCACAATGGAGGAGCTCTGCTGGCTTTCCTAGTGTGACTGATTAACAGACTTGCACCCGGCACTTGCCCTGCAAAGTGGCTGGCTGTAGCTTGGCTCTTTGAAGTTTGCAGAAACACTGCGGTGTAATTTATGCAGGCTGACTAATGCCTCTGTAACTTGCCGTTTAAAGATAACTAACGTTGCATGTCGGGTGAACCTAAAATTGATTGTAACCTTTGCCCATCCATCATTGGGGCACTTCTCTTTTCCTTTTGATTCTCAAAGCCCTGCTTATTTACAGCACTGGCATCACTTACAAACTGTTCATAAATCACTGTTTTTTTGGCTATAGCGCCTGGAATACTGTGTGTGCCACTCTACAGACCACATTTTAGGTTGGACACAATGGCCCTGGGAGAGTGTGCAGAGGAGGCATGACAAAGAAACACTGCTAACGGTGCTAGGATTAGGGAACACTGCAGGAACTATTGTAAAATAAAAAGCATGTGGTGATGAGCCAGAGGTGGTGAGACAATGAATGATTCAGAACGAAATGGGATGGTTTCTGAGGATGATCAGAACAGCCATGATCTCATTGAATTCATGCTCGATGGGCTGAATGGCTGACATCTTATGAATGGTGATTAACTAGCAATGGTCTATAGGGGAATGTGACTGATTGCATTGCTCCGTAGACAGCCAGACGGGACATGATGGGGCCCATTCTGTACTATAATAACTCTTAAGGGGAGGCAACAGCCTTGTGGTATTATCGCTGGACTGTTAATCCAGGGACAAAAGGTATGGTGCTGGAAAAGCACAGCCAGTCAGGCAGCATCTGAGGAGCAGGAGAGTCGATGCTTCGGGTATAAGCTCTTCATCAGGAATGTGGGCAGGGCTCAAGGGGACTGAGAGATAAATGGGAGAGTAGTGGGGCTGGGGGAAGGTAGCTAGGAATGCGATAGGTAGATGAAGGTGGCCTGCTTCCAGGCACTAAACACACAGTAACAACCCCACTGCCCCATGGCTGACCACTAGCAGGAGAGACTAGAACCCAAGAGCCTCAGAGTGAAGGGATGACCGTTTAGAACTGAGTTGATGAGGAATTTATTCAGCCAGAGGGTGGTGAATCTGTGGAGCTCATTGCCACAGAGGCCTGTGGAGGACAGTCACTGAGTGTCTTTAAGACAGAGATAGTTAGGTTCTTGATTAGTAAGGGGATCAAAAGTTCTGGGGAGAAGGCAGGAGACTTGGGTTGAGAAACATGTCAGCTATGACCGAATGGTGAGGCAGACGTAATGTGGAGAATGGTCTAATTCTGCTCTTATATCTTATCATCTTACAGATGGAATGGGAAGATGCCATTGCTGTTGTTTTGAAAATGGGCAGGGGAAATTTTCCATGTCGTCCTGGGCATTATTTATGTCTTGACTTAACGTCTCTAAAACCCATTTGGCCATTTCTGTCATTATTGTTTGTGGGACCTTGTTGTGGGAAAACGCGTTGCTGTACTTCTCTGGAGTAAAGCGATTTTTAATGATATTTTTTCCATCACTTAACAGTTTCTGAATTTCAGTGGTCCTTTACTGTTTACAGGTGTCAGAAGTTAATGGGTTTTTTTTAAGCGGTTGCACACGTGTTCACATCAAAGAAACAAAATCTGAAACTTGGGAGAAGAAAGTTGAGGTTGCTGTTTGTGTTAACATGCCTGGGAGGCGTGGATAACCAGTGAAGAGACTGGAGGTAAACCGAATGCATTTGTGATGTCGATATATATGAGGATGTTCTAGATGGAAATGCTCTAAATAGCTGGAGAAAAGAATAAATTAGTGCAAAAACTCAAAGAAAGATGTAATATTTTAGCCATTAGAGCAGACAGTGGGCAGGGATCATTATTGGAGGGGAAAGTCAATCGAAAACCTACTAGGGGGAAGGAGAGGAGAAAATGGGTGATGGACCAGATGTAGCTGATCTGTGAGGAATAATAGAATCCCTACAGCCTGGAAGCAGACCACTTGGCCCATCAAGTCCACACTGATCTTCCAGACAGCATCCCATCTCCTGCATTTCCCATGGCCAATTCACCTAACTTGCACATCTTTGTACTGTGGGAGGAAACCAGAGCAAACCATGGACACAGGGAGAATGTACAAAATCCACACAGACAGTCATGCAAGGTTGGAATCAAACCCAAGTTCCTGCTGCTGTGAGGCAACAGTGCTAACCACTGAGCCATGTGCCTTATCAGCTCTGATTCAGCCTTTCTTCTGTCCTGGCCAGCTCCCCAAAATATCTTTGTTTACCTACCTCCTTCATATCTCTCTCTCTCTCTCTCTCTCTGCTGTATCTCTCTCTCACTCTGCTGTATCTCTCTCTCACTCTGCTGTATCTCTCTCTCACTCTGCTGTATCTCTGTCTATTCACTCACCTCTCTCCACAAATCCCCCCCCAACTTTGGCTTCAGCATAAGTACCAATTCTTTTCCCAGCTGCTAACAGTTCTGATGAAGTGTCACTGGACTCAGAACGTTAACTCGGCTTTTTCTCCTCAGGGGCTGCCGGCCCTGCTGAGCAGTTTCTGTTTTAGTTTCAGCTCTGCTCTGTTTTGTTTCAATGGCTACGATGGGGTATGGGTTCCATTCACCTGCTTACTGGAGGCTGGTTCTGTAATAAAAAACAACAAAGCAGCAGGCTGTGGCAGCTATGGTGTACTTTGCACAACGAGAATATGTTGGTAAAACAAAACTGGGATCGTTCTTGTTTGTTGTTCGATCAAAAGCTAACTCTCCTAAAAGGTTACAAGAGATAGGAGCAGAAGTAAGCCACTCTATCATAGCCAGCTCCATTAAGCGTCCGTGCCACTCCTTAATGCAGTCTGTCCGGTTTGCCTTGAAGAATAAGGCAGCTGTAATGGTCAAGGTTGTTACTTCAAGACTATTTTAATTTTTCTCTTCATTCGTGTGGGCTTAAATATATATCAGGCTTTTCTCGTTTTTGCAGACCTTCAGTTGTAGTCATGTGAACGTTAGATGAATGTGCCTTTAAAGAAAATCTCTGGTGCTGTGGACTGCAACCTTACAGGCATGTCGAGCACTGAGTGAGCAAGATGAAATATAGTGGTCAGTCACCTCTGGTGAATTGATTAGAGCTATGCTTCCTGAAACCCAAGAGTAAGTGACGTACTGTGCATTAATGGAATGCTCGATGGCCCAGAGTTTCAAGAAGGTCGAAAAATGTGTTTCTACTCTTTTAAACTGAAAGTAAAACTCCTTCGATGGTTTTGAGCTAAACATAAAGCCCTCTCTACACTATCCCCATTAAACACTTCCAGGATTGGGTCAGCATGGCGTTACATACAGAACAAAGCTGCCTCTACTCTTAAACTGAAAGTAAGGCTCTCTCTACACTATCCCTATTAAACACTCAGAGAGTAGGGACTCATGGCGTTTGATACAGGGTAAAGCTTCCTTTACACTGTCCCCAGTAAACTCCCAGGACAGATACATCACAGGGTTAGATACAGAATGAAGCTCCCACAACTTTTAAACTGAAGGTAAACTCGCTCTACACTGTCCCCATTAAATACTCTGGGATGGGGTCAGTTTGGTGTTAGATGCAGAGTAACGCTTCCTTTACAGTTTCCCCAGTATATTCCCAGGGCAGATACAGCACACTGTTAGGTACAGAGTAAAGCTCCCTTTACAGTGTCCTCATCCAACTTTCAGGGCAGGTACAACACAGCATTCATTCCTGATGAAGGGCTTTTGCCCGAAACATCAATTTTCCCGCTCCTCGGATGCTGCCTGACCTGCTGTGCTTTTCCAGCACTGCACTCTTGACTATGATCTCCAGCATCTGCAGTCCTCACTTTCACCCAGCACAGCATTAAATACAGAGTAAAGCCCCCTCTTTTAAACTGAAATTAAAGTTCTCTCTACAATGCTCCCATTAAAGAATCCCAGGGCAGGTACAGCACAACATTAGACACAGAGTAAAGCCTCTTCAAACCTTTAAAATTGAAAGTAATTTTTTTTATTTGAAAGGGTAAACAAAATTCAGCTCTATGGGGAAGAGTAACAATGTGGGACAAGCTGGATAGAATCACCAAGGAAAGGCTAATTGGCCTCACTCTGAGAATACGTGAATCAAATCTTTGCTTTGCTTGTGGAACCAGTTCTTCCTCATTCATAGTGCCACTGCCACGGGCGCAGATGGTAACTTTAAGGAAGTGCCATCTAAAAAAAAGTATTCTCATCTCAACAGGCCCAGGGATACATGCATTCTCCAACTGCTGGAAAAGTGCCAAAGAAGTTGCTTTGGGAGACTTGGGACAAACTTAAAAATAAAACCAAAGTGTCTGAATTAATGCACAGCATGTACCCAGGATAGGAAGAGATTCATGTAAGGAAACATGACCTCAATTACACAGTTAGCAAGGAGCAGTTCCAACATTTACACAATCAGCTAAGACCAGACTGTGATCCTGACAGATCATTTGATGGTTTGGACGTTTTCAGGTTACTTCTATTTGATCTGCAATTGTTTACCGGAACACTGAATTGTAAGAGAATTAAGGTCCTGCACCATGTGTTTATTTTAATTTAAAGTGGACGCTGAGTCTCTTGTCCCTTGACACAAACTCCGAGCTCCGTGGGAAGAGGGGACAGTCATCAGGATTACTAGGAAGCTCCCGGATAAAGCAACAGGAGCAGGTGTAGCCAATAGGACCATTCAATGTCTGCGTACAGCTCTGGAATCCACATTATGTGATTGTACTGGAGAGGGTGCAGAGGAGATTTACCAGGATATCAACTGAGGCTGGACAGTTTCAGTTATGAAGCGAGATTGGACAGAATTGGGTTGTTTGCCTTAGAGGAGAGATTGAGAGGGAAGATGACTGAGATATACAAAATTATGAGGAAAATAAGGTAGATTTTTCCCCCCTGTGGGGGAATCAGTGAGCATGGGGCATAGATTAAAAGTAAGGGGTAAGGGGTTTAGAGGGGATGTTATGATTTGGAGACAACGGTATTGGACTGGGGTGTACAGGTGTTGTGTGATTTTTAACTAGAGTGGATGTGAAGAACATTTTTCTTCACCTAGAGGCTGGTGGGAATCTGGAACTCACTATCTCTGAGGGAGATAGGGACAGAAACCCTCATAGCATTGAAGAACTATTTAGATGGGCACTTGCGATGCCAAAGCATGCAAGGCATTGGCCCAAGTGCTGCAACATGGGATTAGAATAGTTCAGTGGTTCCTTTTGACCAGTACAGACTCGATGGGTTGAAGGGCCTTTCCCTGTACTATAGGTCTGAATGAGTCTATAATCCTGTTCTGCCCATCTACACCATCGTGGCCAAGCTGACACCATTTTGCTGCACCCCGTCCCCCCACTGTGTTCCATGATGACGTTTTGTGTGTCTCGAGGGCAATGCTTCAACCTAAATGTGGAACAGCCAGCCACTCGAAGCAGCATGCTTGAGACAGGGCTTGGTATCCAGTTGCTATTTCTGTGAAAGATTGAATATGTTGGGAAAATGAAGAAATAAAAGGGACCTAAGGGGTAACTTCTTCACGCAGAGAGTGGAGCGTGTATGGAATGAGCTGCCAAAGGAAGTGCTGGAGGCTGGTGCAATTACAACATTTACAAGGCATCTGGATGGGTATATGAATGGAAAGGGTTTAGAGGGATATGGGCCAAGTGCTGGCAAATGGGACTAGATTAGGTTGGGATATCTGGTTAGCATGGACGAGTTGTACCGAAGGGTCTATATCCATGCTGTATGACTTTATGACTCTAGTGACCCACTGACAATAAAGTGATTAGACAGCTTGGTATTCCTTCAGGGATAGACAATACTTCTATTCAGATGGATAGAGAAGGTCAGACCTGCAATTACATCAGTCCTTTTAGAACCATTGGATATCCCAGTGTGGTTTACAGCTATTGAAGTCTTTTTAAGGTATGCTCCATTTTGAGAAATGCGTCTATGAACAACTTTGTAGTGTCCTTGCTTGTGAAATCCAGTGGCTGCAGTTTGGGGTCTCACCTCCAGAACTTCATGGCCACAGAAGGTGAGTTACAAATATACGAACGAGGCACAGGAGTAGGCCACTCAGCCTGTCAAGCCTGCTCTGCCATTCAAGAAGATCACAGCTGATCTGATTTTAACCTCAACTCTACATTCCTGTATATCCCTGATAATCTTTCATTCCTCTTGGCAATCAGAAATCTATCCACCTCCGCCTTACAAATATTTAAAGATTTCTGCATCCGTTTCCTATTTGAGGAAGGAAATTCCAAAGACAATCAACCTTCAGGAAGAATTTTTAAAAATCCTCATCTCTTAAATGGGCGCCCCCTTATTTTCAAATTGTGACCCCTAATCCACAACACAGGAAACAGTTTATGAGCATCTGGCAGATAGTAAGAGTGGGAGAGATTTTATGAATGTCATTTAAGGTAGGATATCTGTCGACCTTACCCGATCTGGCTCTCTAGCCCTGGCATAGGCCGCTCAGTCGATCCCATCATCTCAGGGTACCCTGCAGATTGGGGTTCAAGCTGAAACATCGCTTGTTTGCAAGAAGATATTGGATTTTGTTCTTCGGGTTGAAGAGATCAAAAGGTACAAAGACGAAGATGGAACAGGGTGATGAGTTGGATGACCAGGTATGATCGTATTGAATGGCAGAGCAGGCTCGAAGGGCTGAATAGCCTATCCCTTCCTAATTTCTACGTTTCTATGGTTCTAACCAGAACTTTCTGCTCAGCCTCTGACATTTGACCTTCACTGGCCACTCACTGCTTTCAGAATGGCATTGCCCTTGGGTCCTGCTGGTGCCACCTGTGGGCAAATGGGTGAGGGGAAAGGGGAGGAGAGGCATTGGTGTGCGAGTTCTATCCTCCCCCCACCCCCAATTTTGGTGGAAACATTTCAGCACGCGGCTCGTCCCTGGGGCTGATGGTTTGGGAATATCCCCGTCCATGGCAGTTCCCCGTGAACCCTCCTGCAAGGTGCCACCAAAAGAGCTGACAGAAATGAAAATGGACTGAAGTATATAAAATGTGTTTGCAGGGAGTGGGGGTGGGCTGGTTGATGGATTGTATTGGCACTCTGGGGCGGAGGGAGATTAAGTGATTCCAGCATTTCTTGGCTTGTCTCACTTCTGCAATCTAAGGGAAAGGTGCGAGTCATCTATCACTGTTTTGGCTGATCGGAATGCCTGAATTCAATGCCAGCGAATGATGCCTTCAGAATCTCTTGTAGCTTTCCCGTTTATTGTTTCAGCCTGTTGATGAAGGATGTAATTAAAATAAGAGGCTACTTTCACAAATGAACCTTCTCTGTGATAGAGAATCCGCCTGAGAGACTTCCTCCTCCTATGAATGGAATAATCAGACGTAGCTTTTGTTTAACCCCCTACATTTCCCTGGCTAACTCCTGGATCATTCTCCATCTTGGGTTCTACCAGTAGAGAGAAGTTAATTCAGAATTTGGCCACCAGTGGGAATTGCCAAGTGACAATTGTGAGTGCTTTCCTGCAAGATTTGAACCATTGTTAAGTATCAGTGCCTCCCAAAGTCTATTATGCTTGCCTTTGTTGGTCAGTGCATTGGGTACAGGAGTTCAGAGGTCATGTTGCAGCTGTACAGGACATTGGTTAGACCGCTTTTGGAGTATTATGTGAAATTCTGGTTCCCCCCCCCCCCCCCCATAGGAAGGATGTTGTGAAACTGGAAAGGATTCAGAAAAGATTTACAAGGATGTTGCCAGGGTTGGAGGGTTTGAACCACAGGGAGAAGCTGAATAAGCTGGGGCTGTTTTTCCTGCAGCGTCGGAGGCTGAGGGGTGGCCTTACAGAAGTTTATGAAATCATGAGGGGCAGGATAGGTTTGATAGACAAGGTTTTTCCCTGGTGTGGGGGAGTCCAGAACTAGAGGGCATAGGCTCAAGGTGAGAGGGGAAGGATTTAAAAAGGGACCTAAAGGACAACATTTTCACACAAAGGGTGGTGAAATGAGCTGCCAGAGGAAGTGGTGGAGGCTGGTACAATTGCATCATGTAAAAGGCAACTGGATGGGTATATGAATTGGAAGGGTTTGAAGGGATATGGGCCAAGTGCTGGCAAATGGGACTAGATTCATTTAGGATATCTGGTCAGCATGGACGAGTTGGACCGAAGGGTCTGTTTCCGTGTTGTACATCTCTATGGCTCTCTGACTCCTGCCCCAGGTGCACACCAAATCCCATTCCCCATGAGTGCAGAAGCTGCAGTACGTCTCTCCCCCTTACTCTCTCCCCAAGAGTTTTCTCTTAATATTTTTCATCCTGGACTAGAGAATTGTCTGTGAGACAATCTATTTTCTGAATTTACCTTTGCCAAGGGTGTGTTTATGGGATGTTACAATATTGGAACAGTTATTGTTTAGCAATTAAATAATCTATTATTCTGCTGTTTTACAGCAAAGTTAAATTATTCAAATTTTTTCTTTTGTTTGTTGTATTGCAGTTATTGTGTATGAATAAAATGTGTTTGCTTCAAATCTGGTTGTTTGGCCAATTGAATTGCATCCAGTTCACAACGTTGGACACTTGCCTTTAGAATAAGAAAAAGTTAGCGTCTCTGCTATTTTAGACTACAAAACCATAAGACATAGGAGCAGAAATTAGGCCATTTGGCCCATTGAATCTGCTCTACCATTCAATCATTCCTTAAAACAGTTGCTACTGCAGCTATTGGGACACTTGGTATTGTTCAGCATGAGCTCCCCTATCGTATAGTCACATTGGACCATTGATGTTTTATTAGACAGAGAATGAAGAATCTGTTTTCTTTCCATTTGGAGATTGAAGGTGGTGGTTTTGGAGACACAGGATGACTGTTTTTCTACCCTATTTTCCTGCTTTCTCCCCATACTATTTAGCCCCCTTGGCAATCAAGACCTTATCCCTCTGTTTTAAATATACTCAGTGACCTGGCCTCTACAGCCTTCTGTTGCAGTGAATTCCATAGATTCCCCACTCTCTGGCTGAAGAAGCTTCTCCTTATCACCGTTCTAAAAGGTCTTCACTTTACTCTAAGGCTGTGCCCTCGGATCCTCGTCTCTCCCACCAATGGAAACATCTTCTCCACATCCATTCTGTCCAGGCTGTTGAGTATCCTGTACAATTTAATCATCCTTTTAAACTCAATTGAGGATATTCCCAGATTCCTCAAACATTCCTCATGTTATCTTCAAATTATATTTTGAGGGGGTTTGATCTGGTCCATAACAGTCACCTCTAACTTTGTTTTCTACTGCGTGGACCTCTGAGATAGCAACTTCAGAAACCAGAGTTCGATTGCTATGTGCTGACTTGGAATTACTGCACAGTCATGCTGCTTAGAGAGGGCAGTGCCTTCTATGCCACTCTCTCTCTCCTCCTTTCAGACCCACCTTAGGATGTAGATCTTCATAAAACGTGCTCTGCTGTGGCTCAGGTGTTACATTATTGTCTGAAAATTTCCCTCCGAAGCATTGTGAGATATTCCACTACATGGAAGGCACTAGATCAGTGCAAGTTGTCATTAGTGTTGCTGCTGCAGTTGTTGCACATCGATCGGGGGTTTGATGTCAGATGGTCGACACATCCTGTTCATCCTTTCATTCCGAACTGTAGAATTGAGATGGAGCTGACAAGCTCCAACTTTAATGGGGGCTCAGTGTGCTAACTATCATGCCACCTCTGGTTGGGCTCATTCCTTAAGGTCAAAAAGTGCTTTTCCAGCACCACACTTTTTGACTCTGATTTCCTCACTTTCGCCTGATTCCTGAAGGTATTCCACCTTGTTCTTCCAAGTCCTCCAAGCCCCAGTCTCCCGAACAATCATCCTGTGTCTCCAAAACCACCACCTTCAATCTCCAAATGGAAAGAAAACAGACTCTTCATTCTCTGTCTGATAAAACATCAATGGTCCGATGTGACTATACGATAGGGGAGCTCATGCTGAACAATACCAAGTGTCCCCATAGCTGCAGTAGCAACTGTTTTAAGGTAAATCAGTTAAGCCCATAATATGGCTGATTTCTGTTTGCTAGAAGAGACATATTTTCACATGTGGGGACATGTTGAATTGAATTTATTGTCCTGTGTACCAAGGCACAGTGAAAAGCTTTGTCTTGTGAGCAATTGGCAGACCACAGAGTAAAATAGCATAGATAGTAAATAATAGGTAAACAGTGGCAAAAGCAAAAACACAGGTACAGACGAATGTTAAGAGTTTGTGAGTCCATTCAGTATTCTAACAACAGTAGGGTAGAAACTGTTTCGAAACCGCCTGGTGCATGTGTTCAGGCCTCTGCACCTTCTCCCTGATGGTAGAGGTTGTAGAAAAACATTGCCAGGGTGGGATGGATCTTAAAGAATGCCAGCAGCCTTTCCTTGACAGTGGGCCTGGTAGGTGGATTCTATAGATGGGAGGTTGGCCTTTGTGATTGTCTGGGCCAAGTTCACCACTCTCTGTAACCGTCTCCGATCTTGAACGATAGTTGCCATGCCAGGTAGTGATACATCCAGACAGAATGCTCTTGATGACTCACCTATAAAAGTTGGCAAGGGTATTTGCCGTCATGCCAAATTTCCTCAGCTGCCTGAGGAAGAAGAGACATTGTTGGGCCTTTGTAACCAGTACATCCACAAGAAGAGTCCAAGAAAGCTTGTTGTGGATGAACACTCCCAGGAGCTTGACACTCTCCACTCATTCCACCTCTGGGCTGTTAGTGTAGCGGGGTATGAGTAACATTCCACTGAAAGTTAATAATGAGTTCCTTGGTTTTTTTGTCCTGATGAGTGTTCTCTGCAAATGAAAGGAATACGCTGAACCATTGCAATGTTTTTGAATTTCCTGGGAGATCATAGACCCTATCTGAAAGAACTCTACAGAGGCCAATATCCTGTCACCAAGTCACCCTTTATTTGCACATGAACAATCCTTAAACTTTAGTACTGCCTCATTGAGAGTCAGGGACCAGAGTGTCAGTATCTCTGACACGCCCCCTTTTATCTGTCAGCCAGGGCTCCCTGATGGGACCAGATTAACAGCCCCAATTAGGGAACCTATACTCTGAGGTCCAGCTGGCTGGCATGTTTACAATTGTTACACTATCATTGGCCATTTCATTCTCCCTGCTAACACATCAGCCAATCAGAGACTACATACCAAGCAGTCAGCACCTTTTTCTCCTCCAGAATACATTATTGTGATTGTTTTAAATTTGGCATTCTTGCATTTAGTCCTGATGAGTGCAAGATTAAAAGCTCTGCCAGCGTGTCCCTCTTCTCAGTAATAATCAGGTTTAAGTGTTTTGTTTGACTCTCAATCAAACTGCTTTCACTCCCACTTTGCTCCCCACAACTACAACTAATAAAGTTAAAATGTTCACAGCTCTTTTTTTTTTCAAACAGTCATTTTTTTTCATCGTCTCAATAATTATTCTACTTTGCTTGTAACGGTGTCCCAGAGATTAGTCTTTAGGACAAGCCTCACTGTAGCCCTGAGCTCACTCGTGAAAATTCACCAGTGAAAAGGGTGGGGAACATGGCTTTGAAGTGGTGGCTAATGTTGTTCAACAGGTTAAATGATCTGGGCACGTGGTTCATGGGGATAAGGCAAGAGAGCAGATTCCAGGATTAAGAGATCAGCCATGATCTCATTGAATGCGAGTGGACTGAATGGGCTGAATGGCCTACTTCTGCACCTATGTCCTATGGTCTTATGGAAACAGGTTCAAAATCCCACCTGGTGGGATGTTTGAGGAATTGAATTGATAATTGTGAAGTAAAAAGCTAATCTCAGCAACGACCACCCATAAGGATTACCGTCAATTGTTGTAAAGCTCCATTTGGGTCACTAGTGTCTAGTGAAGGAAAGAAACCTGCCTCCCTTGCCTGGTCTGGCTAGCAACTGGCTCCATCTCAAAGAATGAACTTCACTCTGAAATGGGCCGAAGCAAGCTGCTTGGTTTGAGGGCATTCGGAATCATAGAATCTCTACAGTGCTTTCCATCGAGTCTCCACCGACCCTGTAAAGAGCATCCCACCCAGACCCAGCCCCATCCCTGAACCCCTGCATTTCACATAGCTAATTCACTTAACCTACACATCCGTGGACACTATAGCACAGCCAGCCCACTTAACATGCACAAATTTGGAGGAAACGGGAACATCCACGGTCACTCAAGGATGGAACTGAACCCAAGTCCCTGGTGCTGTGAGGCAGCATTGCTAACCGCTGAGCCACCATGCTGGGACAGGACTTGTCCAATAATACATACATCCCATGCAGCAGTTTTAAATTTGTCAACAAACTAAGCTTGTACCTTTTAGGTAAATCACCGTCTTATTTACACCAGGAGCCTTCTCACTTCAGCAAGTTACAGCTGGTGTGAAACTGTCAGCTTGATAATGGCTGCCCTTAAATTGTAAAAATAGCACCATCATTGCAGCATCTTTGTGGGGAATGACATGGTGTAGCAGGTAGTCCTGTTAGTCAAATTAATTTTCTGCTGTAGCTTTGACTCTGATGCAAATGCATCACAGAGGCAGGTCATTTGACCCATTAATGTCAGATCCTTGAAAGACCTATCTATCTGTCTCAACATCATTTCCTGATAGCTGTTGTATATTTTATTATGATAAGTTAATTGTGGTCACAATTTCAAGATTGTCAGTAAGACAGCTCCGAGTGAGATGAGGAGAAACATCTTGACTTCGGGAGTGATTAGGATTTGGAATGCACTGCCTGGGAGAGTGGGGGAGGCAGATTCCACAGGAGGTTTCAAAAGAGAACTGGAGATATATTTGCGAGGGATGACTTTAGAGGACTACAGGAGATAGGGTTGGAGAGTGGAACTAACTCGGTAACTCTTTCTGGAGCTAGTATAGACAATGGGTCAAATGGCCTCCTTCTATGACTCTATGAAATTCAGTTAGTATGGTAATTAAATCTTTACTACCGGTATCAGTCTGCATTACAAACCAGCCATCCAGCCAAATGAGCTAACAGACCATCCAAGCCATCTGGTGAGGGCACTAGTTTTTATGTGTGTAATGAGTTTTATGCATGGTGCTTTAGAATGTTTACTCCATGCGTTTTACTCCTCCTTCCAGCTCTTCCTACAGTTGGATTACTTTGTCCTGAGTCCACATCCAGGTTCAACCAACCAAGCACAGTGAACATAATTTCTCAATAGACTTGTGTTATCAAACACAGAGCAACTGATCATTACAATAGCCAGTCAGCTATTTTTGAAATGAAGCCACCACCAAATCATCTTGTGCCTGAAAGGATGCTGGAGGCAGATTCAATAGTGGCATTCAAGATGGCATTGGATAGTTATTTGGATAGAAATGTTGTATGGGGAAAAGAGAAAAGGCAGAAGATTGGCGCAAGATAAGTGAGTCGGACTAGGTTATAGGCATGATGGACTGAATGGCCTCAATCTGCACCATCATAATTCTGTGATTCTGATTCTACTTCATTCATCGGCAGTCCCTCACAGCTGATGATGACTCTCTCCCACTCTCAGGGTGAGTCCGTCAGTGGCTGTACAGACCAATGCAGCTACCGCAGACTGTGTTACAATTGGGGCAGGTGGTATTCACAGGAATGGGGTGGTTGGGGCATTGGTGAGGCAGCACACTCCTTTCCCTGTTTTCCCCTGGATTCCACTTTTTCCCAATAGTCAGTCTCGAGATGCTTGACGCCTTCCCAGATGCTCCTGCTCTACTTGTGACGGTCTTGGGCCAGTAATTCCCAGGTGTCTGTGGGAATGCTGCACTTCCCCAGTGAGGCTTTGTGGGTATTCCTGAAGCACTTCCTCTGTCCACCTGGGGCTCACCTGCCATTTTGGAGCTGGGAGTAGAGCACCTGCTCAGGGAGTTTCAACACTGGGAATGTTGGTCTGGTCGAGGGCGCTGAGGTTAGTGCGTCTGTCTTTTTCTTTGTCATTAACTGAAATGCAGGTTAACAAGCACTGACCAGGAGCAGCGATCCAATCAACTCTTTCCCTCGACAAATTTTTATCCAATTACCTTTTGAAAGTCACTGTAGAATCTGGTTCCATCATGTTTTAAGGCAGTGAATTGTAGATGTTGACAACTCTTATTGTGTAACCCTCCTCACATCAATTGGATTTTTTCTCTTCAGAGGTTCTCTCCTCAAGGCATTGGGTGTCACCTTGGCTTAATTGCCTCATGGCCGATGTCCACACAATAATCAGGATTTTGACAGGTGGTCAGATAATCAATCAAGGAGATGACTGACCAATCTCATCCTCCCCCCACTACACATCCACATTTATGGGGGAGGGAAGTAGTGAGGTCAAGGGTCACCGCCTCAAGAGTTTTGCTGCAAGTAGGAAACTCATAGAAAAATCATAATGGGCAGTTAGATACATTGTGGTTTTGAGTGAATTGTGTCCTGACCCCCTCATTTACTAGTTATAAAAGAATCACATATTGTAAACTAGGTTTGTCAGAATCATCCAATCAGAGAACATAAGAGTTAATGCACTTTGTGATTGATGTAATTGTGAGAGGGATGATGGAATGGAATGATTTGCATTTCTCCATCACCTTTTATGCTCCCCCGATGTCTCAAAGTGCCTTACAGGGTAAAAACAATGACTGCAGATGCTGGAAACCAGATTCTGGATTAGTGATGCTGGAAGAGCACAGCAGTTCAGGCAGCATCCAAGGAGCTTTGAAATCGATGTTTCGGGCAAAAGCCCTTCATCAGGAATAAAGCCTTATTCGTGATGAAGGGCTTTTTGCCCGAAACGTCGATTTCAAAGCTCCTTGGATGCTGCCTGAACTGCTGCGCTCTTCCAGCACCACTAATCCAGAATCAAAGTGCCTTACAGCCAATTTACCATCAGGCTATATGGTATAGGAGAAGAAGGAGGCCATGCAGCCCATTGAACCTGCTCTGATGTGCAGTGAGATCATGGCTGATCTCATAATGCTCAACTCCATTTTCCTGCCTTTTCCCCATTTCCCTTGACTTCTTCCCTGTGAATTTGTGAAGTTTAGTCATTGTTGGAATGTGGAGCTGATTTTCCACACAGCAGGTTTCCACACTCAGCGATGTAGCAATGATCAGGTTTTGTGATATTGACTGAAGGACAGATGTTAGCCACATATAACTCTGAAAAGATATTCCACTCCCAATCTTATTTGAAATAATACAATCGGATCTTCCACGTCCATCTGAGTAGGCAGATGGGGTCTCAGTTTACAGTCTCATCTGACAGGTGTACTTCCATAGGTGTAGCACTCTGCACTAAGATTGTCACTCTTGAATGTTGCATTGAAGACACAGAGTGGGATTTAAACCCAATGGTCTCCTCCTTGAACCACTGTGGACCCTACTGTGTAGGGATACCCACCAGATGCCCTGAGAGGAGGGGATTCCAGGATTTTGATCCAGCAACAGGTGAAGGAAAAGCAATCAATTCCCAGTCAGGAAAGTGAGAGGCTTAGAAGGGAACTTGCAGCTTGTGGTATTGCCATGTATTTTCTGCCCTTCTCTGTTGAGATAAAAGTGGTTGTGGGTTTGGAAGGTGTTGTTGGCAGTGAGTGGCTGCAGTGCATTTTATGGATGGTATACACTGCAGCGCCTGTGTGTCGATGCTGGGGGCTGGGAGCAGGTTGAAGGATGGGGTGCCAATCAAGTGGACTGCTTTATCCCTGACTGCTTTATTTGTTGAATTGTCGGAGTATTGAGCTGCGTGTGACTTAACGAGCTGCATTCCAATACTGGTGAAAATGACAGGAGATTAAAGGCAGCACCTTGGAGTGATAAGACTGTTTAAAAAATAACTTTAATGAAATGCTCGGTTTTATCACAAGACGTGTGCAATATAAAAAGCCAAGAAGTATTGATAAGCCTATATATAACCCTGAGAGGACCTCAATTAGAGCTCAGTCTGCTCTATAGAAGGGATATTGCAGCTTTAGGAAGGGTTCTGTGCAGATTATATTGGATGCAGTATAGTTTGTAGAAATGCAGTTCTAAAGACAAACAGGAAATTTGACCTATTATTAGAAAAACACAGATTACAGGGTGATCTGAGCGAATTTAGGTCACTTTTGGAATACTGTGTTCAATTCTGGTCTCCCTGCTATAGAAAAGATGTTGCTAAACTTGAAAGGGTTCAGAGAAGATTTGCAAGAACGTTCCTCAGATTGGAGGGTTTGAGCTGTAGGGAGAGGCTGAACAGGCTGGGGCTGTTTTCCCTGGAGCGTCGGAGGCTGAGAAGTGACCTTATAGAGGTTGATAAAATTATGAGGGGCATGGAGAGGGTGAATAGCTAAGGTCTTTTTTTGTAGGGTAAGGGAGTCCATAACTAGAGGGCATAGATTTAAGGTGAGAGGGGAAAGATTTAAAATGGACCTAAGGGGCAACCTTTTCATGCAGAGTGGTGTGTGTATCGAATGAGGAAGTGGTGGGGGCTGGTACAATGACAACATTTAAAAGGCATCTGGATGGGTATATGAATAAGAAGGGTTTAGAGGAATATGGACTAAATGCTGTCAAATGGGACTAGATTAATTTGGGATATCTGATCAGCATGGATGAGTTGGACTAAGGATGTGCTTCCATGCTGTACATTTCTATGACTCTATGGTCTACAACATAGAAAAGTGCAGGCCCTTCGGACCTCAATGTTGTGCCGATCTTTTATCCTACTCTAAGATCAAACTAACCTACGTACCCCACATTTTATTATCATTCATGTGCCTATTGAAAAGTCGCTTAAATGTCCCTAATGTATCTGACTCTACTATTACTGCTGGCAGTGCGCTCCACACACCCACCACTCTCTGTGTAAAGAACCTACATCTGAAATCTCCCCTAAACCTTCCTCCAGTCACCTTAAAATTATGCCCCTCGTGATAGCGATTTCCACCCTAGGACAAAGTGATGTGATTCCAGACCCATAGTAATGTGGTTGATTATCAACTGCCCCCTGGGCAATTAAAGACAGGCAGTAAATGCTGGCCGAGACAGTGACACTCGTACCTTGCAAATAAAAGGCAATAGCCTCTCCACGTATCCTGCCATCAGCAGCAGGTACCTGTTCTTCCCCCTTTTGGGTAATTGGCCTTGCAGTTTAGTGATGCCTCACGTCGAACCTTTTCCTTTTGGCTCAGTGAGGGGCCAGGCCTACAGCGGTTCCCTCTCACTGTGCCCCTTCCCCAAACTTCCACAAAGCAGATGGTTCTTCCCAGGATCCAACCGTCACCCTCACATTCCCCCTTCACGCATCGCTTCCCAACGCAGGGTCGGTGCCTGTGATGATTTGGAAAACAAGGAGGCTGTCAGCCAGCCCAGTTGGCAACACTTCCTGCCAAATGCTGTCGTGTAATTAAACTAAAAAGGAGCTGATTCTGGTCGTTGGCAAACATCTCTGTCAAGGCCTCCAAGTCCTGAAGGGACTTTTTCTTTTGTTTCTTACGTTTTCGTTCCCCGCTCCACCCCACCAACTTCTTGGTTGCTGCGGCAACCATTCGAAGAATTTCAGGCGACCAGAGTCTGTCTTTGAAAAGCTGCAGACAGAATCTTTATTTCTGTGTTACCCCATTTAGTGTTAACCTTCGTGTAAAGGCATTAGGCACAAGGAAGGATTAGGGTAGCCTGCTCACTATAGGCGGGAGCAGTGAAAGATTCAAAGAGACCTTCAATGAGGTTTAGAAAGTATTAAGCAGCAAAGATGAATGGGAATCTGGAATGTTGGTTTGAAGGTTAACTAGGCTAGTATGACAAACGATTAGTGAAACGTAAGTCTGTTTGGTTGGTGTTGAGAAACAATAAAGCAGTGATTACAGTGCTTGGTGTACTTTATAACCAAGCAAAGAGTGAGACTGGAAAAGAAAAGCATTTACAAGGAGCTGAGAAGTGTAAGAATTGGTGATATCCATAATTAAGAAACTTTAACCACCCAATATTGAGGGACCATTATTGTTTCTTGAGCAATCTGTTTTATGTCCAACAAGGCAGGGTTTTCAAAAAGTTCTTTCCTGGGTTATGGGCATCACTTCCACCATTTCCAACACATCTCTAATCCTTATTCAGCCATTTTAGAGTTAGCCACTTTGTGGTGGCTGTGGAGTCACATGTAGGCCAGACCAGGTAAGGATGGCAGATTTCTCTCCCTGAAGGATGAATTGGTGAACAACATGGGTATTTGTTGATAATAGTAGTCATGATCTTTATGACTGAGATTGTATTCCAAATATCTGACTTGAATTTAATTTCCCCTAATTGCTGTGGTGGGTTTTGAACTGGTGTCCCAGAGCATCTTGTGGGGTGAAGGGGTTTATAAGGTGCCATAGATGGAGCGGAGTAACAATGGCAGACTTCCTCCCCTAAAAGACAGCCGTGAACCAGATGGACTTTTACCACAATCCAGTAGTTTCATGGTGTGAAACCTTGATGTGGAATTGGGGGTTGCCAAGCAACCTCATTGGCCTACTTATGCTCAGCCATCAATCAGCCCATCAAGCCTGATCCGCCATTCAATATGATCACTGCTGATCATCCAACTGTCTCCTGTTCCTGCTCTCTCCCCATTTCCTTTGATCCCTTCTACCCTAAGAACTCTATCTAACTCCCTCCTTGAGGACATTCAATGTTTTGTCCTCAACCTCTTTCTGTGACAGAGAGGTCTGTAGTCTCGCCACTCTCCAGGTGAAGAAATTTCTCATAGTCTCAGCCCTAAACTGTGGCACCTCATTCTGGACTTTCTGGGCATCAAGAGTATCCTTGCTGTATTTACCCTGTCTAGTACTTCTAGAATTTTTTAGGTCTCTGTGTGATTCCTGTCCCCATCATTTTTCTAAACTCCAGTGATAATCCTAATCAATCCAGTCTCTCTCCACTCGGCAGTCCTGTCATTCCAGAATTCATTCTGGTAGACCTTTGTTGCTCTCCCCCAACATCTTCCTTCGGGAGATCAAATAGGAAATTTTTATTTTCTTATGGGTCCTGCCCAACATTTATTGCCCATCCCTAGTTGCACTTGAGAAGGTTGGAGGGTGCTGCCTTCTTAAACTGCTGCAGTCCACCTGCTGTGGGTTGACCCACAATGCCATTAGGGAGGGAATTCCAGGATTTTGACCCAGCGACAGTGAGGGAACGGTGATATATTTCCAAGTCAAGATGGTGAGTGGCTCGGAGGGGTATTTGCAGGTGGTGGTGTTCCCATGTATCTGCTGCCCTGGTTCATCTGAATGGAAGCAATTGTAGGTTTGAAAGGTGCTGTCTAAGGATCTTTGGTGATTTATTTTTCCCAGTGCATCCTGTGGATAGAATACACAGCTGCTACTGAGCGTCGGTGGTGAAGGGAGTGGATGTTTGTGAATGTGGTGCCAATCAAATGGGCTGCTTCGTCCTGGATGGTGTCAAGCTTCTTGAATGTTGTTGGAGCTGCACCCATCCAGGCAAGTGGGGAGTATTCCTTACATTCCTGACTTGTGCCTTGTAGATGGTGGACAGGCTCTGGGGAGTCAGCAGATGATTGAAATGCTGTAGATATTCTGAAAGAGACCTATTGAATGGCCTAACTGAAACTACCTCACGTCTTTGTGGGCAGCCAGTCCCCACCTCTCAGTAAAATATTATTCCTGTAGATTCATTTTGAATTTGACTAAGTCTTCTACTCTCACCATTCTGGGCCAAGCAAAGGAGTTGGTAAAGGTGAGGGACTTTTCCTGAAATGCCACAATTGTATAACTCCCAACTTTCTCTCTTCGTATGTCTGCATCTCCTGTTAATGTAACGGCCCATTATAATTCAATCTCTTCCCTTCTTTTGTTCTGTTTTACTGCTTTCAGTCACTGCAATATCCTTCAGGTATCACAACTGTGAGTCGTACTCTAAAAGTGACTTATTGCCGCTATCTCCATCAGTTTGTGGCTATAAGCCTTTAAAATTCAAGCAATAGTTTATATTGTGCAGGAAATAACAGTTGCCATGTCTTTTGGGCTGTAATTTAATCTCCCTTGGTATTCATGAAGTCTTCGAGGCTGCTAGTTATAATTTACACCTGATGCTGGAACCATTGATCTGACTGACAGCTTTAGAATTCCTGTACTCACCATCTCTTAATCTTTACACCAGCAACTGAATTTATTGTTTGTACATTATTGCAGCACATGAAATGTGATGCATTGAGCTGAAAAGGGAGAAAGGAAAGGCCACAGGGTGACAAAGACCAGTTGAGGATCTCTTTCAGAGTGGGCAGGATTGTAAGGATTGTCTGGTTTCCCTTTAGTTCATGTGATTTGCAAAGCATCAGTGAGCCAATCCTGGCTCAGTCTGTCATTTTGCTACCCTGGGGTCAGAGGTCAGGGTTCAAGTATCCTCTTGGGGCCTGAGTGTTAAAACTGAGCCTGATGCCCAGGTGCAGTGCTGAGGGAGCTCCGCAGTGTTGGAGGTGCATGCTATTCTGTTGAGAAGTTAACTGAAGGAGAGATGGTGGTTGCCTAGAGCTCCTGAATTGGGGCTAGTCTGCTCCGACTGCTTTTTTTTTTCTTTTTACTGACCTCTTGTCCTGAGCTTGGACTATATTGGTGGTGGTGGTGAGGAACATCAGCACGGATCTGCGTGGGCCCAGCGCAGACCTCGTGGTAAATGAGCCCCTTTCACTTTTCTGGGGTGAACACGGGAACTGGCATCAAAATCAGCGGCTGCAGCATCGGCGGACGTTGGCGAGGTAGGCCCAAGGATCAGCAACTTCAACGTTAGTTGGGTTCGGTGTAGACCACAGGAGAGATGGCAATGTCTGTGTCATCGCTGATGAGCTGGCTCAAGACTGATGGACTCTCTATAAGCTATATCTTCTTGTGGTTTTCTTATTTTTAAAACTATTCAAAATGGCACTGGATTGTGATGACAGTGGAAGAGCTTTTCATTGTATATTAACTGTTTTTCTCACTGTCAAATAGGCGTGACAATAAAATCACTCATTTATTGGCATGTTTGGATAGACGTAAATGATCCCATGGGAAAGTCTCCCTTGTTTCCTGGTCAAAAATCTGTCCCATGTTCAGAATTACAACTTATATGGTCATAATCACATTATTGACCAGATCTGATACTGTTCTGCTATTTGTCCACAGGATGTGGGTGTGACTGGCAAACTCAGTGTCTGCTACACATTCTTAATTGCCACTTGAACTGAGGGCACTTCAGAGTCACCCATATGGTCATGGATCTGGGGTCTCACAAAGGCCAGAACAGGTAAAGGGAACATACTTCCCTTGTCAGTCAGGTGGATTTTGATGACAATGGTTGATTTTTGTTGATTCACCTTCACCTGAACCCATTCCCCCAGCGAGTTAGTTTGGATCTCTGGATTACTAGTCTCGCGACATTACCGCTACACCCATCACTGCACCAAGTAATTGCTGTCATTGCAAATGGATGGTCATCTGTGCTGCTGACACAGCAGAAAATCACAACTTTCTTATGTCTGAGTCCCAAGGCCATGACGTCAGCTCTCACTCCTGACGATGACGGGAGGAATGCTGAGCTGTGCTTTGGATGTCAATTAAACAGAGACCCTGTCCAGCTTCGCAATTGGAGAGACATCACTTGACAGAGAGGTATGGGAAGTTTCTCCCAGAAGTCTAGGCCAGCATTTATTTCTTAACTAGTGAGCCCTGTCTAGTGCTCCTCCATGACTTCAGATGCCCAGATGGAAGTTGATGATCAGAACAGTTTTTGGACGATCAGAATGATTTTTGAGACTGGGAGAATTCTTAATAACTGAGAATCCCAGGATCTATCAGCACCATCTCTGCCAATCTGTTGGAACATTTGGAACTGGGTAGCACCTTTCATGACCTCAGGATGGTCCACAGAGCAACTTTACAGCCAATTACTTGTTTTTAAGACATTAAGAAACAGGAACGGGAGTGGGTCATTTGGCCCCTTGAATCTGCTGTTCTTCAATGCATTGCAAGAGATGAAATAAGGGGGAACTAGCCTCAACATACTGGGGGAGCAACTTTAGGACTGAGTTGAGGGGGAATTTCTTCACCCAAAGGGTTGTGAATCTGTGGAATTCCCTGCCCAGTGAAGCAATTGAGCCTACCTCATTGAATGTTTTTAGGATAGATTTTTGAACAATAAAGGAGTTAAGGGTTATGGTGAGCGGGCGGGTAAGTGGAGCTGAATCCATGAGAAGATCAACTAGGTGAACTAGAAGATCAACTGAGGACTGCAGATGCTGGAGATTATGGAGGGCTTTCCTGATGAAGGGCTCCAGTCTGAAACGTCGATTCTGCTGCTCCTCAGATGCTGTCTGACCTGCTGTGCTTTTCCAGCACCACTCTAACCTTGTCTCCATGAAAAGATCAGCCATGATCTTATTGAATGGTGGAGCAGGCTCCAGGGACCAGATGGCTGACCCCTGCTTCTGTTTTTTTATGTTCTTATGTTATGTATGAGATCCTTTTACGACCACCTAAGAGGAGAGACGGGACTTCCGCTGCAAATTTCACCCAAAAGGCAGCATCTCTGACACAAAGTGCCCCCATATGTCTCAACCCTCGCACTGGAATTCCTGATGCCAAGGCAAGAGGGCCACCCTCGACACCTTATTAATCCAGTGTCCATTGTTCGGCATGTCAAACACGATTGTGAAGATGTGCTGTGGCTTCACCATTAAGTGGAGATGGTGAAATAAAGAACGAGACTGAATTCAAATGAGACACTTTGCAAGTGAGCCCGTCGCTACTGTTGCCACCATAAGCTGTGTATTTTCTAAGTAATTAATCAACTCATTATTGCTTATTCCGCAGGGAAAATATGCTCAGACTTCGCAGCCTTGAGCTGGTGGAGCTAAATCTTAGACCAACTGAAGGTTTTTTTTGTGAGGATTTGATTAGACTGAGATGTACAGTGCTTGGCAAAGCCTCAACACTGTTCCATCAGTTGCACTCAAATTGAATAATGAACAACTGGCAGTAGTTTGAGTGTTGCAGATGGCTCAGCTGTATAATCTGAGGAAAGAACGTTAGCAGTAGTTTCTGTCTCAGTCTCTCTCTCTCTCTCTCGCTCTCCCTCTCTCTCTCTCTCACTCACACATTCCTCATTGTTGGGGAGTCAAGACTGGACAGTGCCCAAAGTTAAACACCCATTCCGTCGAAAGTTGCCCCGGGTAACCGTGGAATGTCACTGTGCTCGGAAAGGAGACTTGGCCAACCCTAGGTGAGGGTGGCACTGATGAGAGGGAGACACTGTGACAGTTCATGTTGTTCTCAGATCGTAGCACTTTTGACTGAGGTCTTTAAGATGGTGAGGGTGTTGATGGTTTGGCATAGAGAAGATATGTCTGCCTGTGGGTGAGACCAGGACTTGGGTCACCAGTGCAAGCATGATGACAATGTCAACTGCCCCATCACATATTTTTGTGCTGAAAATGTGTTGCTGGAAAAGCGCAGCAGGTCAGGCAGCATCCAAGGAACAGGAGAATCGACGTTTCGGGCATAAGCCCTTCTTCAGGAATGAGGAAAGTGTGTCCAGCAGGCTAAGATAAAAGGTAGGGAGGAGGGACTTGGGGGAGGGGCGTTGGAATTGCGATAGGTGAAGGGAGGTCAAGGTGAGGGTGATAGGCCGGAGTGGGGTGGGGGCGGAGAGGTCAGGAAGAAGATTGCAGGTTAGGAAGGTGGTGCTGAGTTCGAGGGATTTGACTGAGACAAGGTGGGGGGAGGGGAAATGAGGAAACTGGAGAAATCTGAGTTCATCCCTTGTGGTTGGAGGGTTCCCAGGCAGAAGATGAGGTGCTCTTCCCCCAACCGTCGTGTTGCCATGGTCTGGCGATGGAGGAGTCCAAGGCCCTGTATGTCCTTGGTGGAGTGGGAGGGGGAGTTGAAGTGTTGAGCCACGGGGTGGTTGGGTTGGTTGGTCCGGGTGTCCCAGAGGTGTTCTCTGAAACGTTCCGCAAGTAGGCGGCCTGTCTCCCCAATATAGAGGAGGCCACATCGGGTGCAGCGGATGCAATAGATGATGTGTGTGGAGGTGCAGGTGAATTTGTGGCGGATATGGAAGTGTCCCTTGGGGCCTTGGAGGGAAGTAAGGGGGAAGGTGTGGGCGCAAATTTTGCATTTCTTGCGGTTGCAGGGGAAGGTGCCGGGAGTTGGTGGGGGGTGTAGACCTGACGAGGGAGTCACGGAGGGAGTGGTCTTTTCGGAACGCTGATAGGGGAGGGGAGGGAAATATATCTCTGGTGGTGGGGTCCGTTTGGAGGTGGCGGAAATGACGGCGGATGATACGTTGTACATGGAGTTTGGTGGGGTGTAGGTGAGGACCAGTGGGGTTCTGTCCTGGAGGCAGTTGGAGGGGCGGGGCTCAAGGGCAGAGGAGCGGGAAGTGGAAGAGATGCGGTGGAGGGCATCGTCGACTACGTCTGGCGAGAAATATTTGTGACCAATTTACCTACATTTCTGGTCAGCGGTAATGCCCAGGACATTAATCTGGGATTCCATGATTAATTTAGTGTTTGTTAACTCTCACAAGCTGAATCACTTAAACCCAGATTATTGAGAAGGATGAGGATAGGAATCTTTAACTACTTGGGAACAGGATTCAAATGGCAGCATGGTAGCTCAGTGTTTAGCACTGTTGCCTCACAGTGCCAGGGACCTGGGTTCGATCCCAGCCTTGGGCAACTGCCTGTGTGGAGTTTGCATGCTCACCCTGTATCTGTGTAGGCTTCCTCTGGGTGCTCTGGTTTCCTCACACAGTCCAAAGATGTGCAGGGGTTAGGTGGATTGGCCATGCTAAATTACTACCAGGGATGTGTAGGTTCAGTGCATCAGTCAGGGGTAAATGTAGAGAAATGAGCCTGGGTGGGTTACTCTTCGGAGAAACAGTGTGGACTTGTAGGGCCAAAGGGCCTGTTTCCACATTGTAGGGAATCTAAAAAGCAAGGAGTATTTTTGCAGAGCTCTTCCTCAGATGATGACATGATTAGAGCAGAATTCATGATTAGATAGATGGGAAGCATAAAGTGGCAAGCTGGAAGGAATGTCATTGACATAAAGCATTCTTGAAGCGTAGATTGCATTGCCACAACGAGCTGTTGAAATCAAATCGATTGTAACATTTAAGAGCGGATTAGATGAATCATTAGACTAGGAAGTAAGAGCAGGTAAAAGGATAGTGGAGAATGATGATGAGACTTTGTGCAGACAGTGCTGATAATCTGGAAGGGGAGTGGAAGCAGATCAGGTAATAACTTTCAAATGGAAATTTGGATCAGTCCTAACTCTATATCCACCCCCCCCCTCCCCCCCCCCCCCCCCCCCCCCCCTCCCCCCCCCCCATGGGTGCTACAGTGGTTCAGTGGTTAACACAGTGCTGCCTCGCAGTGCTGGGGACCCAGGTTCGATTTTAGTCTCGGACCACTGGACTTTGCACATTCTCCCTGCGTGTGCATGTGTTTCCTCCCACAGTCCAAAAATCTATAGGTTAGGCTGGATTGGCCTTGCTAAATTGCCCGTAGTATCCAGCAATGTACAGGCAATGTGGACTGGCCATAGTAAATGCAAGGTTATAGGGATAGAATGGCTCTGTGTGGGGTGGTCTTTGGAGAGTTGGCATGGACTCAGTGGACCAAATAATCCAAGGACTATGGGGCAGAAGAACAGGGGAGTAAGTACAGTTGGTTAGTTCTGTCATAGAGCTGTTTTTTCATACTGAAAGTGAGGTGTCTGGAATGTGCTACTGGGCATGCTAGTGAGGACAGATATGATAAAAGCATTTAAGGAGCCTTTGGAGAAGCACATGAATAAGCACGGAATGGAGGGAAAATGGCCAAGGGCAGGCAGAAGTGATTAGTTTAATTTTGCATCATGTTCGGCACAGCATTATGGGCCGAAGGGCCTGTTCCCGTGCTGTACTGTTCTATGTTCTGTGATACATGAGGAGCCAAATGACCTCCTGTGCTACCTGCTGTGTGTTTCCACTAAGTAGAGTTCATCAGACTCTGGTGAAGAGCTAACATCCACAGCTGTGAAATGGATTGAATGGCTTTTTGCTGCATCGAGGTTACAGAGTCCACTATTCAGAAAACAGCAGGCTTAACTGTCCCCCAGCACTTGCTCTTGTTCTTGATATGCCCCTCTTTATTCTTGTGGAAATGTCTGAGTTAGCTGGCATCATGAGATAAGGTAAAAACAAGGACTGTAGATGCTGGAAACCAGAGTCTAGATCAGAGTGGTGCTGGAAAAGCATAGCAGGTCAGACAGCATCCGAGGAGCAGGAAAATCGATGTTTCGGGCAAAAGCCCTTCATCAGGAATAGAGGCAGGGACCCTGCAGAGTGGAGAGGTAAATGAGAGGGGGGTGGGGGTGGGGAGAAAGTAGCATAGAGTACAATAGGTGAATGGGGGTGGGGATGGAGGTGATAGGTCAGAGAGGAGGGTGGAGTGGATAGGTGGAAAGGAAGATAGGCAGGTAGGACAGGTCATGAGGATGGTGCTGAGCTGGAAGGTTGGAGTTGCGGTGAGGTGGGGGAAGGGGAAATAAGGAAACTGGTGAAATCCACATTGATGCCATGATGTTCCGAGGCGGAAAATGAGGCGTTCTTCCTCCAGGTGTCGGGTAGTGAGGGAGCGGCGGTGGAGGAAGCCCAGGACCTGCATGTCCTGGGCAGAGTGGGAGGGGGAGTTGAAATGTGGGGCACAGGGTGGTGGGGTTGATTGGTGTGGGTGTCGCAGAGCTGTTCCCTAAAGCGCTCTGCTAGGAGGCGTCCAGTCTCCCCAATGTAGAGGAGACCGCATCGGGAGCAGCGGATACAATAAATGATATTGGTGGATGTGCAGGTAAAATTTTGGATTTGGAAGACTCCTTTGGGGCCTTGGACGGAGGTGAGGGAGGAGGTGTGGGCGCAGGTTTTGCAATTCCTGCGGTGGCAGGGAAGGGTGCCAGGATGGGAGGGTTGGTTGTTGGGGGGCGTGGACCTGACCAGGTAGTCACGAAGGGAACGGTCTTTGCGGAAAGGGGTGGGGAGGGAAATATATCCCTGGTGGTGGGGTCCGTTTGGAGATCATGAGATAAGCTCCACCCATTATAAAGAGTTGTTCTTGGAAGGAATTAACCATGTCCTGTTTCTTGAGGTGTTGGTGTTTAACACAACATGGGCAAAGTATTGTTTTCTCTTAAGTAGGGCCTGATGTCTCATAGAGATATGTATTTTAGGTGCAACATAAGTGGCTATTAACCAATACATAATCAACCCCTGATATTCTGTCCATCAGGAGTGAACCTATCTTCAACCTGGATGTTGGGTGGGTCTGATGCCTACATGTTGTCAGCATCATGACAGGAAGGGAAATGGCCCAGTTCATTAGACTATTAATCCAGCAACCCAAGTAATGTTCTGGAGACCTGGGTTTGAATCCTAACATGTATAATTTTCATTAAATTTTTTTGAAATTTAGAGTCCAATGATGACAGTGAAATTGTTCTTGATTGTCAAGGAGAAAAAAAAAGCACTTTAGGGAGGAAACGGCCATCTTTACCTTCCCTGGCCCACATGTGATTCCAGACCCACAGCATTGTGGCTAAGACTTGCCCTGTGGCTAATTAGGAGTGGTCAATATGCTGGCCTGGCCAGTGACATCCTCATCCCATGAATGAATTGGCAATAAAGCAGTTTAGATTGATACTAGCAAGGAAAATTTGTGGTGGTGAATCTGCCCAGGGCATTTCAGATGGGTCCAGAGAGACCAGCATTTACAATAAAGATGAGCATTTTGTGATTGAAGGGGAGTGAGGCTGCTTCAGGGAAACTTTTGAGTTTGTCTAATTTCCTGGAGGTAACAACAAGAGCAGGTTCAACAGAGTGGAGAGGATTCCCGTCTGTCATGTTGGTAACCATCATTGACTCCAAGCTGCAACAGGACAACCTCCCTGCCAGTCTGACGAATCGTTATGCTATACTTACACTTCACTTCAAGTGGGAAAAATTGAGACATCCTTGGTGCATGCCTGATCAGCTTCAGTTTATTTACATACCCACTAAACTTTCTCTTGTGAAACAATTTACCAGCAACAGCATTCATTTAAATATGTGTTGATAGCAATAATTAAAAAATGATTAAAGTGCTCACTTAATTTAAGTAAAACTGAAGAAAAGAACTGAGGAAAGATTAGTTTTCAGAGTGTATTGGATAGAATTTGGCAGCTCACCCGTTTCCAGTTTATTGAGTAACAAGTCAGATTGCAAAGATTGGCAGTATTACAGAGCAGGAATAAATGGGAAAGAGTGTTTTTTCTGTTGGAAATCCATGCAACAGGAACAAATGGAAGTAAAGACTTCACTGAGTCACCAATTTGCATTCACACAACCCCTTCGATATCGTGACATACTTCACAGGGATGTTATCAGACAGAATTTGACGCTAAGCCAAAGGAAGAGATGTTAGAAATTGCAACCACAAGCAAACATAGAACATAGGAAACAGCATCGGAAGTGGAACATTTTGCTGCTTGAGCCTGCCCAGTCATTCACTAAGGTCAGACCATAAGACACAGGAGGCCACTGAGCCCATTGAATCTGCTGTGCCATTGATTGACCGATTAATGACCTCAATGCCATTTTCCTGCACTATCCTCATGTCCCATTATGCCATTGGTATTTAGAAATCCATCGATTTCTTCTTTGCGACCACTATCGACCCTGGAGGACTGGTGAGGCTTAGCCATTGAGCATTTTCAGTACAGAGATGGGAGAATGATCTTAAAGGACAGGAGAGGGATGGGGATATCGCATTGTGGTTGTATCAATGCGTCATAAATGCAATGTTTAAGATCTCATCTCATCAATGCCTTCACAACATCATTCAGGACACCAGGCGAAGGCTTAATAGCAATGCCCATAAGTGAGTTGTACAATTAGATGCTGAGAGGCTATTTCCCCTTGTGAGAGACTAGGACCAAACTGGGATTAGTGTAGACAGGTCAATGAAACTTGATGGGCTGAGGGGCCTCTTCTGATTCTATGAACACAGAATAAGGGGTCACACATTTAAGGCAGAGATGAAGAGGATTCTTTTTCTCTCAGAGGGTAGCGTATCTGTAACCGCAGAGGACTGTAGAGGTTAGCTTGTTTATATTCAAGGCAGTGAGAGACAGTAAGGGGATCAAGGGTTATGGAGAAAAGGCAGGAAAGTAAGGATTGTCAGATCAGCCAAAAGTTTTTTTATTCACTTGGGGGGGATGTGACCATCACTGGCTGGGCCCGCATATATTGCCCATCCTTGGTTGCCCTTGAGAAGGTGATGGGCTGCCTTCTTGAACCGCTGCAGTCCATGTGCTCTAGGTTGACCCACAATGCCCTTAGGGAGGGAATTCCTGTGAAAATGAAGGAATGGCGACATATTTTCAGGTAAGGGTGGTGAGTGGCTGAGAGGTGGTGTTGTTCCTATCTCATTAGGGGGCAGAGAAAATTCAATGGACCGAATGTCCCACATTTGCTTAGGGTCTAATTCTCTCAACCTCTGCTAACTCGGCTGAATTCAAGCAATTGACGCCGTCTCAAATGTCTTGGATTGGTTTGTCACTCACTGACTTAACCGATTTCAGTAAGGGGGAGGCACAGGATGTGAACAATCAGTCAGGGGTTTCAATTCCCAGCCCCCATCCAACTGCCAAGCTTGGAAATGAAGTTTGGGCTTGGCTCTGAGGTGCTCAAGGAGGCGTTGTCTTGCTGCCCCTGAAAAAGGGTTACACCTGAAACATCGACTTCTCCACCTCCTGATGCTGCCTGCCTCGCTGTGTTCTTCCAGCCTCCTGCCTGTCTACTTTGGATTCCAGCATCTGCAGAATTTTTGCGTCTAACCCTGTTTAGCGCTGGAGCCGTCAATGTCCAGGGGAACTACAGCCCGGCAGGTTCAGGAGAGAAGGACGAAGAATTGAACATTAGATTATCCTTTTAAGAAGCAGCTGAGAAATGTGTTGCTGCCAGAGCCCCGGTTCCAGCTGCAGATTGCAATTATGCTGTTCACATTCTGGGTTAATGCCAACTGGAGATAACAATCAGCTCATTATTATTTCAAATTAAACCTTCGAACACTGCAAAACCTCTTTCATCCACGATTTGCCATTCAAACACAGGAATTCTTCAGAGGGACAGGGGGTGAAAGAAAGCTTTAAATAATTGGATGCAAATTACAGGAGTGGGTGAATTCTGAGACGTCACTTCTCAGCCACCTCTTCCTGAACATAAATCTCTCCGGCCTGCACGGGGCAATTGAGTGATCCGTTGGTCACAAACCTGAGGGGCTTTTTCCTAATGGAGACCTGAGGAGGTTTTCCGATTGAGGAAAATTGCTCAGTGTGGTTTAACTATTCCCCTGCTGTACTGAAGAGTTGGAAAGATGTTGGTCAGCTGCATTTTTTCATTGAAGGACCTTTCCTCAGTACAGTACAGCACTGAAGGAGTCCATTCAGCCCGTCGAGTCTGTGCAAAAAATAAATCAATCTGTTGTGCTCGTTTCCTATTACCTTTCTTCTTTATTTCTCCCAGTATTTACCTAATCCCCTTTTAGAGGTTGCTGTTGGATCTGTTTCCAATGCTTGGTCAGTGCACTCTGAATCCTGCATGCTTGCTGCATAAAAATATTATTTCTCCTGATTTCTCTGATTTGTTTTCTGTCTGGTATGGATCGTGGAATCTATTTAGAATCATAGAGTCATAGAGATGTACAGCATGACAACAGATCCTTCGGTCCAACCCCTCCAGGCCAACCAGATATCCCAACCCAATATAGTCCCACCTGCCAGCACCCGGCCCATATCCCTCCAAACTCTTCCTATTCATATACCCATCCAAAATCCTCTTAAATGTTGCAATTGTACTAGCCTCCACCACTTCCTCTGGCAGCTCATTCCATATCTGTACCACCCTCTGTGTGAAAAGGTTGCCCCTTAGGCCTCTTTTATATCTTTCCCCTCTCACCCTAAACCTATGCCCTCTAGTTCTGGATTCCCCGACCCCAGGGAAAAGACTTTGCCTATTTACCCTATCTATGCCCCTCATAATTTTGTAAACCACTATAAGGTCACCCCTCAGCCTCCGATGTTCCAGGGAAAACAGCCCCAGACTGTTCAGCCTCTCCCTATAGCTCAAATCCTCCAACCCTGGCAACATCCTTGTAAATCTTTTCTGAACCCTTTCAAGTTTCACAACATCTTTCCGATAGGCAGGAGCCCAGAATTGCACGCAATATTCCAACAGTGGCCTAACCAATGTCCTGTACAGCCACAACATGACTTCCCAACTCCTGTACTCAATACTCTGACCCATAACGAAAGCATACCAAATGCCTTCTTCACTATCCTATCTACCTGCGACTCCACTTTCAAGGAATTATGATCCTGCACTCCAAGGTCTCTTTGTTCAGCAGCACTCCCTAGGATCTTACCATTAAGTGTATAAGTCCTGCTAAGATTTGCTTTTCCAAAAATGCGGTACCTCGCATTTATCTACATTAGACTCCATCTGCCACTCCTCAGCCCATTGGCCCATCTAAACTTTTTTTCCTCATCGTGAACATCTCTATTATAGCTGCTTCTAGCCTCCTCTGCTCTAAGGAGAACGACTCCATCCTCTCAGTTTGTCATAGAATCCTTACAGTGTGGAATTCAGCTATTTGGGTTGTTGAGTCCACACCAACTCTCTGAAGAGCATCCTGCCAGACTTACCTTATCCCTGCATTTCCCACATCCAATTGACCTACCCTGCACATCCCTAGACACAAAGGGGAAATTTAGAATGGCCGATCCACCTAATCTGCACATCTTTTGGACTGTGGGCAGAAACTGGTGCACCCAGAGGAAACACACACAGACACAGGGAGAATGTGCAAACTCTATCTAGACAGTCGCCCGAGGCTGGAATTGAACCCAGGTCTATGGCGTTGTGAGGCAGTAGTGCTAACCGCTGAATCACTATTGGCTATGATAAATTGGGGAAACTTACTGAAAGGGATGAAGTTGAAAAGGCAATGGAAAACATTTAAAAAGAGTAACAAATCTTCGTTTGTGTCTGTTGCAATGGGAATGGTGGTCAAACAGCGGCATACAATAGTATTAGACCCAATGAAGAGGCATACACATTGGCAACAAAAAGACAACAGACCTGAGGGAGTGGAAACAGTTTAGAATTCAACAAAGGAGATTGATTAAGAAAGGAAACGAGAGCACAAGAGTAAGTTTGTGGGAAATATAAAAACTGATTGTAAAAGTTTCTATAAGCATGTGAAGAAAAAGGGTTAGTGGAGACAAGTCTAGATCCCTCACTGTCAGAAATAAGACCATAAGATATAGGAGTGGAAGCAAGGCCATTCGGCCCATCGAATCCACTCTGCCATTTAATCATGGCTGATGGGTATTTCAATTTCACTTACCCGCACTCTCCCTGTAGCACTTAATTCCTTGCGAGATCAAGAATTTATCAATCTCTGCTTTGAAGACATTTAACGTCCCAGCCTCCACTGCACTCCGTGGCAATGAATTCCACAGGCCCACCACTGTTTGGCTGATGTCCGTTCTAAATTGACCCCCTCCAATTCTAAGGCTGTGCCCACAGGTTCTAGTCTCCCTGCCTAACAGAAACAATTTCCCAGCATCCACCCTTTCTAAGCCATGCATTATCTTGTAAGTTTCTATTAGATCTCCCCTCAACCTTCTAAACTCTAATGAATACAATCCCAGGATTCTCAGCCGATCATCATATGTTAGGCCTATCATTCCAGGGATCATCCGTGTGAATCTCCACTGAACACACTCCAGTGCCAGTATGTCTTTCCTAAGGTGTGGGACCCAAAATTGGACACAGTATTCTAAATGGGGCATAACTAGAATTTTATAAAGTCTAGTGGGGGAGTCTATAATGGGGAACAAAGAAATCAATGACCAACAAAACACATTCTTTGGTTGTGTTTTCACAAAGAAGGGCGCAGATAATATACCAGAAATGTTGGAGAACATAGGGTTTAGTGAGAGGGAGGTAAGACAGCACCTTGGAAACCTATGACCACTTCCATCTGGAAAGACAAGGACATCAGATATATGAGAACACCACCAGCTGCAAGTCCCTCTCCAGCCAATCACCATCCCGATGCGGCAATAGATCACCGTTCCTTCAGTGTCGCTGGGTCAAAATCCTGGAATTCCCTCCCTAAGAGCATCCTGGGTCTATGTTCAGCACATGGACTGCAACCTGTCAGGAAGGCAGCTCACTACAACCTTCTTAAGGGCAACTAGGGATGGGCAATAAATGCTGGCAACACTCTTGTTCCAAGAATAAATAAAATAAAACAAACAGGAGGAAATCAGTATTAGTAAGGAAATGGTTTTGTGGAAATTGATGGGATTGAAGGCCAGTAAACCCCTAGGGCCTAATAATGTACAGTCCAGAGTACTTAAGGAAGTGATCCTAGAAATAATGGATGTATCTGTGGTCATCTTCCAAGATTCTTTGACACTGGAACGGCTCCTATCTATTGGACGGTAGCTATTGCAACCCCTCTATTTAAATAGAGAAAACAGGGAAGAATAGACCACTTAGCTTGATGTCAATCATGGGGAAAAATGCTTAAATCCATTATAAAATCATTCAGAGCTGAGCACCTGGAAAACATATTCCCCACATGCTTACTCTAATTCCCTTTTCTTAGTGCAGTACTTTGCCTTTCTTTGCTAAATTTCTTTGCTTCCTTTTATCACATCTCTGTACTTACAAGAGGAAAATCATGTTTAAGAAATCTACTGGAATTGTTCAAGGATATAACCCATGGAGTGGATGAAGGGGAGTCGTGGATGTGGTTTATTTGGAACTTTGAGATGACTTTCAACAAAGAGATTAAAATCAAAGCATATAGCGTTGGGGGTAGCGTATCAAGGTGGATGGAAAATGGTTGGCGGACTGGAAACAAAGGGTAGGAATAAACGGATCTCTTTTCTGAGTGGAAGGCATTTCTAGTGTGGTACCACAGGGATCAGTGCAAGGATTCCAACTATTTATAACATGTATCAATGGAATGGATGAGGAAACTAAATGCAATGTCTGAAAATTTGCAGATAACACAAAGCAGGTGGGAGGGTGAGCTGTGAGGAGGATGCAGAGATGCTTCAGTGTGACTTGGATAGGATGAGTGAGTGGGAAAATGCATTACAGATGGAGTATAACGTGGATAAATGTGAGGTTATCCATTTGCTGGACAAAACAGGAAAGCAGATTAGTATCTGAATGATGATAGATTGGGAAAGTGCTGGTGCATAGAGATTTGGCTGTCCATGTGGACCAGTCATTGAAAGTATGTAGGTGCAGCAGACCGTGAAGAAGGCAAATGGTGTGTTGGACTTCATAGTGAGAGGATTCAAGTACAGGAGCAGGGATGTCTTGCTGCAATTGTACAGGGCCTTGGTGAGGCCGTACCTGGAGTATTGTGTTCAGTTTTGGTCACCTTGTCTGAGGAAGGATATTCTGGTGATGAGAAGGAGTGCAACAAAGGTTTACATAAGAACTAGGAGTAGGCCATCTGGCCCTTCGAGCCTGCTCCGTCATTCAATAAGATCATGGCTGATCTTTTTGTGGCCTCAGCTCCACTTACCCAGCCTCTCAGTGACCCTTAATTCCTTTATTATGCAAAAAAAAATCTCTCTTAGCCTTAAAAATATTTACTGAAATAGCGTCAACTACTTCACTGGGCAGGGAATTCCATAGTTCCCCAACTCTCTGGTTGAAGAAGTTCCTTCTCAATTCCATCCAAAATCTACTCCCCCTTAATTTGAGGCTGTGCCCTCTTGCCCTAGTTTCACCTGCCAGTGCAAACATCGTGTCTACCTCTATCTTATCTATTCCCTTCATAATTTTAGATGTTTCTATAAGATCCCCCCTCATTTTTCTAAATTCCAATGAATATATTCCTAGTCTATTCAGTCTCTCCTCATAAACCAACGCCCTCAACTCTGGAATCAACCGAGTGAACCTCCTCTGCACCCCCTCCAGTGCCGGTACATCCTTTCTTAAGTAAGTGGAATTCTCTATTAAGGAGACCAAAACAGCGCACACAAATCCAGATGTGGCCTCGCCAGCACCCACTACAGCTGCAACATGACCTCCCTGCTTTTAAACTCAATCCCTTTAGCAATGAAGGACAAAATTCCATTTGCCTTCCTAAATACCTTTCCACCTGCAGACCAAACTGATTTCTTGGGGTGACATACAAAGAGAGACTGGATTGGTTAGGACTATATTCACTGGAATTTAGATGAATGAGGAGGGAGGAAATAATCTCAGGAACCTTTAAAATTCTAACAGGTCTAGAGAGAAGGAATGGAGGAAAGATGTTCACAACCAGGCGTCAAGTTTAAGGATACTGGCGGGGGGGATTGGGTGGCAGAGATGGTGGGGGATGGGGTGCTGTGCATTTTAGGACTGTGATGAGAAATTTCCTTACCCAGAGACTGGAATTCTCTTTCACAGAAAGCAGTTGAGGCCAAAGCACTGAATGTTTTAAAGATGGAGTTAGATGTCGTTCTTGGGGCTAGAGAAATCAAAGGGTATGGGGAGAAAGTGGGAACACTTGGATGATCAGCCATGATCCTCTTGAATGTGAAGCAGCTGGAAGGGCTGAATAGCCTACTCCTGCTCCTATTTTCTAAGTTTCTATGCTTTTACCAAAGGAATTTTCCCACTTTCTCTTACAGGTCATACGGGAGCTGAAGGACGAGAGTTACCACATACTTGTGATGCAGCTACGGTAAGAGTTTTCAATCCTTTATGTTTTAGCATTTCAGTAAGACCTGTCTTGGTTCCATCAGTCTGTGCTCCATCATTCGTCATCCCAATTTACCATGCCCCATTGTGGCCAAGGCATGGAGAATTAGTTGGCTTTTTCTCTGATCACTTTGCTGCTATTCATTTGTAAAAGAGGGGGCCCCGGCAGCAGAAACTTGGCAAATCAGACATAAGGAGCATTCACAGAAAAGGGAAAAATGACTTAATGAGGAAGACCCGGAGTTCTGTGGGAAGACTTTGAAAGGTATGATGAGGTAAGTTAAACATCCCACTGTATCCATTGAAATGATTGGTCAGAACCTGAGGCGAAAGAGAAAAATCGCTTTGGGCGAGGGGATTAACAGTTGGAGTTGTGACGTGCTCGTTGTTCAGCTCTTTGTTGTATTTTTGCATCTGTCTCTCTGCTTTCCCTCTCCCACATCTTGTCACAAATGACAGATTACAGATCTATAGGCTTTGACAGCTTTCATATTTATTTCTGTCCTTCGGAGTGAGTGATATTGGTTGATGAGGGTTCAATCATTGAAGGAGCCATCTCTCAGTTGAGCTTAATCCAATTTTTCTACCTTTGATCCTTGCTGGGAAAAGAGACATGTCACTGAGCAGGACACAATCAACAGGACAAATACAAGGATGCCAAATTTCAAATGATCGCAATAATTTTTAGTACAGGGTCCTAATTGGTTGGCAGTTTGACAGAGACACTGCTGTGGACAAAACCATGAGGAGGTCTAAAAATTTAACTTAGTACTAGACATCAACAATAATGACGTGAATTTGTATGTCGCCTTTAGAACATAGAACATAGAAAAGTACAGCACAGAACAGGCCCTTTGGCCCACAATGTGCCGAGACTTAATCCTAATGTAAAATATAATAACTTAACCTACGCACCCCACAATTCACTGCTATCCATGTGCATGTCCAGCAGTCGCTTAAATGTCCCCAATGACTTTGCTTCCACCACCACCGCTGGCAACGCATTCCATGCATTCACAACTCTCTGCATAAAGAACCTACCTCTGATGTCTCCTTTATACCTTCCACCTAATATCTACAAACTATGACTCCTTGTACCAATCAATCCTCTCCTGGGGAAAAGTCTCTGGCTAGATGTTGTGTTGCCTTTAATATTGTTGTTGTTTTGTGAGAGAGAGCACTGACAAGATAGAATTATAGAAATGTACAGCAGGGAAACAGACCCTTCAGTCCAACTTGTCCATGCCGACCAGATAGCTTAACCTAGTCTCATCCCATTTGCCAGCATTTGGCCCATATCCCTCTAAACATTTCCTATTTATATACCCATCCAGATGCCTTTTAACTGCTGTAATTGTACCAGCCTCAACCACTTCCTCTGGCAGCTCATTCCATACATGCACCACCGTCTACATCTAGCCTCTGAATCTCGTTTTCCTTTATCCCTACACTCAACCCATCTCATCGCCTCTCAGCTCATCAACAACAAAAACATAAAAGCACTTGTATGGTAGTGTCACTGAGCTTGCAGCTCAGAAACTCATCAAGTGTTCTAGCTTCCAATCTACAATAGCAGATGGTGAAATTTGAATTCAGGGGAATCTGGAGTAATGGTAGCCATGTTAAGCTCTTTTTAAACAAACCCATCATGCCCCTTTAGGGAAGGAATTCATCAACCATAGAATCCCTACAGTGTGGGAACAGGCCATTCAGCTCAACACGTTCACACAGACCCTCTGAAGAATAACTCACCCAGACCTATTCCCCCTACCCTATATTTCTCCTGACTAGTGCACCTAACCTACACATCCCTGAACACTGTAGGCAATTTTAACATGGCCAATTCACCTAACCTGCACATCTTTGGAATGTGGGAGGAAACCCACATAGACACAGGGAGAATGTGCAAACTGCACACAGACAGTCGCTCGAGGCTGGAATCAAACCCAGGTCCCTGGTGCTGTGAGGCAGCAGTGCTAACCACTGAGCCACCGTGCCACCCATTCTGCAGGACTGACCTGGCCTGCATGTAACTCCAGACTCACAGCAATATCTTCTTAATTGCTCACTGCACAACTAGAATAGCCATTAAATGCAGACCTAGTTAGCAATGCCCATAAGCCATGGACAAATAAGAGATCATAGAATCCCTACAGTGCAGGCAATAGGCCATTCAGTCCACACTGACCCTCTGGCAGCCATCACATTCAGACCCACTTCCCTACCCTACACCTGTAACCCTGCCTTTCCCATGACTAGTCCACCTAGCCTGCGCATCCCTGGACACAATAGACACTTTAGCATGGCCCGTCCACCCTAATTAGCACATCTTTGGACTGTGGGAGGAAACTCACACAGAACCAGGGAGAGTGTGCAAACTGGACACAGACAGTTGCCTGAGGGTATGAATCCAACCCGGTTGCCTGGCACTGTGAGGCAGCAGTGCTAGTCCTGTGCTGCCAATATAGGAAACAGAGCAGCCAGTTTTCTGCAAACAAAACAACAGTCTACTTCTGACCAGGCAATCATTTTTAGTGATGTCGATACAATCCCCCTCCTCTTCTCCAAAAAATCACCATGGGACCTTTTACATACACCCATGAGGCTCATGGAGCTGTGGAGTAATAGCTCATTTAAGAGATAATGCAACGTCATGTCGTCTTTCTGTAGCCGTCTTTCACAATCTCTGTCATAGTCTCTGTTGCAGCGATAATGTATGAAGCACAGCAGCCAACTGATGCACAGCAAGTTCCCACACACCCAGACGAGGTAATGGCTGTTTGGTGTTACAGTAAGATTGGTTGAGGGACGCATATTTGGGAGAGTACGCGTACTGCTGTACATCCACGTGAGACAGAGCCATGGATTCCAATGCCATCTGAAAGGCAGGACCTTCAGTACTGCAGCATTCCTTCTGTACTGCAGTGGGAGCAACAGCTTGGATTAGATATTCTGGCCAATAACTAGCTTCAGTCCAGATTATCCCATATTAGTATGGTGCAGACGCAGGTCATTCAGCCCATCATGCCTGCACCTGCTTTATTATTGAATGCCAATCTCTTAACTTTGCCCCGCATCCCTGTGTACCGTTACTATCCACAAAGAAACAATCCAATGTCCTTGAGTGTCACCACCTTTCCAGACAGTGCATTCCTTTTATTTAATTCATTCTGGGGTGAGGGCATTTATTGCCTATCCAGATTTACCCAAGACTCAACCCCATTGGAGAAATGAGGACCAGAAATTGTAGCCCATCTGATGGCTTGTTACATAGCGTGAGGATCTGGAGTCATGTGTAAGGTTGGCAGTTTCCTTCCCTAAAGGACATTGATGAACCAGCGGAGATTCACACGGATGATCCATGGAATGGTAGGCCGAACATAAGATAAATGGCTGAGGATCCTGGGATTATATTCATTAGAGTTTAGAAGATTGAGGGGAGATAGAACATAGAACATAGAAAGGTACAGCACAGAACAGGCCCTTTAGCCCACGATGTTGTGCGGAGGTTTAATCCTAATGTAAAATATAGTATTTTAACCTACGTGCATGCCCAGCAGTTGCTTAAATGTCCCCAGTGACTCTGCTTCCACCACGTCAACTGGCAACACATTCCATGCATTCACAACTCTCTGCGTAAAGAACCTATCTCTGATGTCTCCTTTGTACCTTCTTCCTAATGTCTTCAAACTATGACTTCTCGTACCAGTCAATCCTGCCCTGAGGAAAAGTCTCTGGCTATTGATTCTATCTATTCCTCTCATTATTTGTACACCTCGATCAGGTCTCCTCTCTTCCTCCTTCTCCCCAGAGAGAAAAGTCCGAGCTTATTCAACCTTTCTTCATAAGGCAAGCCCTCCAGTCCAGGCAGCATCCTGGTAAACCTTCTTTGCACCCTCTCCAAAGCCACTGTATCTTTCCTCTAGTAGGGTGACCAGAACTGGACACAATATTCCAAGTGTGGTCTCACCAGGGACTTGTAGAGCTGCAGCAAAACCTCGTGGCTCTTAAACTCGATCCCCTGTTAATGAAAGCCAAAACACTATATGCTTTCTTAACAACCCTACCTACTTGGGTGGCAACTTTGAGGGATCTATGTACTTGCACACCCAGATCCCTCTGTTCCTCCACACTGCCAAGAATCCTGTCTTTAATCCTATATTCAGCATTCGAGTTCGACCTTCCAAAATGTATCACTTCGCATTTATCCAGGTTGAACTTCATCTGCCATTTCTCAGCCCAGCTCTGCATCCTGTCTATGTCACGCTGCAGCCTGCAGTAGCCCTCTATACTATCGACCACACCTCCAACCTTTGTGTCATCTGCAAATTTACTAACCCACTCCTCAACCTCCTCATCCAAGTCATTTATTAAAACTACAAAGAGCAGAGGCCCAAGAACAGAGCCCTCTGGGACCCCGCTCACCACTGACCTCCAGGCAGAATACTTTCCATCTACAACCACTCTCTGCCTTCTGTCAGCTAACCAATTCTGAATCCAGATAGACAAATATCCATGTATCCCATACTTCCTGACTTTATGAATGAGCCTACCATGGGGAACCCTATCAAATGCCTTACTGAAATCCATATACACCACATCCACTGCTCGACTATCGTCGACCTGTCTTGATACCTCCTCAAAAAACTCAATAAGATTTGTGAGGCATGACCTGCTCCTCACAAAGCCATGCTGACTGCCTGTAATCACGCTATGCTTTGCCAAATAGTCATAAATCCTATCCCTCAGAATTCTTTCTGTGGGCGGCACGGTGACACAGTGGTTAGCACTGCTGCCTCACAGCGCCAGAGACCCGGGTTCAATTCCCGACTCAGGCGACTGACTGTGTGGAGTTTGCACGTTCTCCCCGTGTCTGCGTGGGTTTCCTCTGGGTGCTCCGGTTTCCTCCCACAGTCCAAAGATGTGCAGGGTCAGGTGAATTGGCCACGCTAAATTGCCCATAGTGTTAGGTTACAGGGGTAAATGTAGGGGTGAGGGTATGGGTGGGTTCCGCTTCGGCGGGTCAGTGTGGACTTGTTGGGCCGAAGGGCCTGTTTCCACCCTGTAAGTAATCTAATCTAATTTTCCAAAACTTTGCTGACCACAGACGTAAGACTGACTGGTCTGTAATTGCCAGGGATTTCCCCATTACCCTTCTTGAAAAGAGGAACAACATTCGCCTCCTTCCAATCCTCCGGTTTGGCTCCTGTGGAGAGTGAGGAGGCAAATATCTTTGCCAGTGGCTTAGCAACCTCCTTTCTCGCTTCCTGGAGCAGCCTGGGATAAATCTGGTCTGGCCTTGGGACTTATCAATCTTAATGTTCTCCAAAATTTCCAGCACATCAACTTCATCAATCTTGATCTGATCAAGATGTACCCCAGCTCCTCAAAGTTTTCATTTGCAATAAGTTCCCCTTCCTTAGTGAAAACCGAAGCAAAAAACTCATTTAGGGTTTCCCCTATCTGCTCAGACTCCACGCACAAGTTCCCTACACTATCCCTGATTGGCCCTACCTTCTCCCTGATCATTCTCTTATTCCTCACTTATGAGTAAAATGCCATTGGGTTCTCCCTAACCCTTATTGCCAAGCCTTTTTCGTGCCCCTTCCTGGCTCTCCTGAGTCCATTTCTGAGCTCCTTTCTAGCAAGCCTATAATCCTGTAAAGCTATGATCGATCCTTGCTTCCTCCACCATATGTGAGCTGCCTTTTTCCTTTTGACGAGACGTTCCTCTATTCTCGTCATCCAAGGTTCTTTAATCTTACCCCTTCTGACTTGTCTCAGAGGAACAAATTTGTGCATCACTCGCAACAACTGCTCCTTAAACAGTCTCCACATGTCTGCTGTGCCCTTTCTGTGGAACAGTTGCTCCCAGCCTGTACTTCCCAACTCCTGTCTGATAGCGTCATAATTTCCTTTTCCCCAATTAAATATCTTCCCTCGATAACTGCTCCTTTCACTCTCCAAGGCTATGCTAAATGTGAGGCAGTTGTGATAACTTTCACCAAAGTGCTCTCCCACCGCGAGATCTGACACCTGTCCTGGCTCGTTGCCGAGCACCAAATCCAAAATGGCCTCTCTCATTGTCGGCCTGTCTACATACTGAGTAAGGGTAAAAACAATGATTGCAGAAGCAGGAAACCAGATTCTGGATTAGTGGTGCTGGAAGAGCACAGCAGTTCAGGCCACATCCGAGGAGCAGTAAAATCAACGTTTCGGGCAAAAGCCATTCATCAGGAATAAAAGCTTACTGCTCCTCGGATGCTGCCTGAACTGCTGTGCTCTTCCAGCACCACTAATCAAGAATACATACTGAGTAAGGAAACCCTCCTGAACACACCTGACAAAAATGGCTCCATCCAAACCATTTCCACTTAGGAGGTTCCAGTCCATATTGGAAAAGTTGAAATCACTCATAACAACAACTCTGCTAGTTTTGCATTTTTACAGAATCTGCCCGCCTATGAGATCTTCAATCTCTCTACTGCTAATAGCTGGTCTGTAGAAAATCCCCAATGCGGTGGCTGATCCCTTGCTGTTCCTAACTTCCACCCATACTGACTCTGTAGACAAACCTTCCCCAACAACCTTTGTTTCAGTAGCTGTGATGCACTCTCTGATTAGCAATGCTACACCCCCTCCTCTTTTTACACCCTCCCTGTTCTTTCTCAATGTTCTAAACCCTGGAACATCAAGCAACCATCTCTGCCCCTGTGAAACCCACGTCTCTGTTACGGCCACAACATCTTAGCCCCATGTACTGATCCATGCTCTAAGTTCGTCACTCTTATTCCGGACACTCCTTGCATTAAAGCAGACACACTTTAACCGATCCCTCTGTTTAATTGCGTAGGAAACCTTCCTGATAGATTCAATATATCCTGTCACTGCCCCATCTACAACTGTCCCCCTCTCGGACATGTGGCTTTGATTACCAACCTCCTGCCAAACAAGTTTAAACCCTCCTGAATCACAGGAGCAAATCTCCCACCCAGGACATTTGTGCGCCTCCAGTTCAGGTGCAACCCATCCTTCATGGGCAGGTCCCACCTTCCCCAGCAGGTATCCCAATGGTCTAGGTATCTGAAGCCCTCCCTCCTGCACTAGCCTCGCAGCCACGTGTTAAGCTGCACTCGCTGACTGTTCCTTAACTCACTATCTCGTGGCACCGGTAGCAAACCTGAGATTGCTACTCTACTCGTCCTGCTCTTCGGCTTCCAACTTAACTCTCTGTAGTCACTTTTCAGATCCTCAATCCCTTACCTGGCTATATCATTGGTGCCAATATGTATCATGATTTCTGGCTGCTCACCCTCCCCCTTCAGAACCTTGTAAACCCGTTCGGCGACATTCTGGATCCTGGCACCAGGGAGGCAACGTACCTTCCCGTTCCTGACCACAAGATCTCCAGTCAACCCGTCTAACTATTGAGTCCCCTACCACTAGCGCTTTTCTATTTTCCCCCCTTCCCTTCTGAGGCTCAGTGCCCAAGACCTGACAACTATGGCTTTCCCCTGGTAGGCTGTCCCCACCAGCAGTATCCAAAACGGTATACTTATTGCTGAGTGGAACAGCCACAGGGGATCCCTGCTCTGACCATTGCTTCCTCACCTGATAGTAACCCAGCTATCCTTATCCTGTGTCTGGGGAGTGACCACCTCCCTGTACATCCTCTCAATTTCCCCCTCAGCCTCCCGGATGATCCGTAGTTCATCTAGCTCCAGCTTCAGTTCCCTAACTCGGTTTTCGAGGAGCTGGAGTTGGGTGCACTTCCCGCAGATGTAGTTGACAGAGACATGTGAAGTGGCTCTCACCTGCCACATTCTGCAGGAGGAACATGCAACTGACCTGACATCCATATCCCGTTACTCTGAAAGCCCGCACAGAACTCAACAACTCAGGCGACTGACTGTGTGGAGTTTGCACGTTCTCCCCGTGTCTGCGTGGGTTTCCTCCGGGGGCTCCGGTTTCCTCCCACAGTCCAAAGATGTGCAAGTCAGGTGAATTGGCCATGCTAAATTGCCCGTAGTATTAGGTAAAGGGGTAAATGTAGGGGTATGGGTGGGTTACGCTTCGGCGGGTCGGTGTGGACTTGTTGGGCCGAAGGGCCTGTTTCCACACTGTAAGTAATCTAATCTAATCTAAACAAGGGAAGAGAAGAAAACAAAGAAAAACCTGAAAACTTAACTAGTTTACAAACTCTTAGTAAGGTTAGAGGAGGTGGGTGGGAGGGAGGCCCTACGGTGTAGGGTCTCGGTTTTAGATCTCACCCACTTAAAAACTTCCCAGAATTCCTTTGCTCCTCCCTTGCACCTCTTGGCAAATGGAGGCCCCGACGCCTGAGGTAAGTCTTTTAAACGGTTAGACTCACCTTCCCACAATCCTTCACTCCTCCCTCGCACTTCTCGGCAAATGGAAGCCCTGACGCCTGAAGTAAGTGTTTTAAACAGTTAGTCTCACCTTCCCAGAATTCCTTTGCTCCTCCCTTGCACCTCTCAGCAAATGGAGGCCCCGCGCCTGAGGTAAGTCTTTTAAATGGTTAGACTCACCTTAATAGATCTAATAGAAACTTACAAGATAATGCATGGCTTAGAAAGGGTGGACGCTGGGAAATTGTTTCCATCAGGTGGGGATACTAGGACCCGTGGGCACAGTCTTAGAGTTAGAGGGGGTCGATTTAGAACGGAAATGAGGAGACATTTCTTCAGCCAGAGAGTAGTGGGCCTGTGGAATTCATTGCCACAGAGTGCAGTGGAGGCTGGGACGTTAAATGTCTTCAAGGCAGAGATTGATAAATTCTTGATCTTGCAAAGAATTAAGGAATATGGAGAGAGTGTGATTAAGTGGAATTGAAACGCCCATCCACCATGATTGAATGGTGGAGTGGACTGGATGGGCTGAATGGCCTTACTTCCACTCCTATATCTTATTGTCTTATGGGATTCATCACCCTCCCCCACCGATCCCTCACATTTGGCAATGGAATCATTAGATTCTGAAGTCCAGATTTTCACTGAAATCAAATTCAACCATCTGCCATCGCAAGGTTTGAATGCAGGTACTTGGGTCACTGGATTAACAGAGCAGCGATAATCCCACCAGGCCATTACCCGCCCTTCCTAACCCTAACTACTCGCTGAGTGGAAAAGTCCCACATCACTCTTGCTTCCTTTGTGCGTTATGTAGCAAACCATCAGTGTGCTGTGTAGTTGGAGTGTACGTACTCACCATTTCCCAGTCCCAGTTGGTTTTGCCCCTCTACTACAGTTATTGCATCTTATGGGTAGCCTGTTTGTCCTGCTGCTTAGTTTCCCTCAAGTTACTTCTCCTCGCATAAGGTTGGTGCCAATTGGCCGTTTGTCAATGGGTGGTATCCCAGTTGAACCAATCCTGTCATTGCTAGGTATTTCCATCTGGCAGAGGAGAACCACTTGGGCAAATAATTGGCAGGTGAAGCACAGAAGTCAGTGAAAGAAGAAAACATGGGACGAGTTGTAACATGAGCTGCCAAGTTGTTATTGCCCATTTTATGCTATCTCACCGAGTTAGCGATCTATATCCTTTCTGTCACCAAAACCAAAGACTGCAAGGTCAAAAAGTGTGATGAAATGTGAGTGGGATTTGAGCACGGATTTTGTGGCAGGCCACAAGTGTTTTCTTTTCATTTAGCTGGGTCCTGTACAACTTCATTCATTCCAATTATCCTTCCAAAGCTCTTGGCAATTGTGCAGGTTTCGTGCCAGGAAAAATAACTCAATTGGATTTTATTCTGTGTGTGTGTGTATGTGTGTATGCGTGTGTGTGTGTGTGTTTGTGGAGTGAGGAGGGGAGGTACGATCAAACAATGTGGATAATTGAAAATTGGCCCACTCTCCAATTTAAACAGGGAGTCCAGACTTGCCCAAGACACAGTAGCTGTGGATAGTTAGTATTGCAATCTGAGATTAACCAGTTCAGCATCTCAGGTGTTCCAGAACATTCTTTAGTTGTGTGGTGATCCTCTGAGGAAACCTCTAAAGAGGGGCTTGTCTTCCATTTCTGACACAAAAAAAGAACCATTTGCACTGAGTGACAAGTCACCAATCTTAATGACTTCTGGTATTATGTCAACATTGGGTCACTTGCTGCAGTCTTTTCTTATCTGACTCGGCATGAGGTTTTGTTTGATTATCGCTTCAGAGACGTCCCTTGGGTAGTTAAAGGTGCTATAAAAATGCAAATTGTTGCTATTTCAAGAGTGCACTGAGCTAGACAGTAAGAGAAGGCTAATGAGAACCGGTTATTGATTTTGAGGTCAAAAGCATCACAAAGTTCCTCCTGTACACTGAAGCATGCTGGGATAGCCAGAACAGCTGGAGGACTGCCATAACCCTCCTGAAGTAATCGTTCTACTTCAATTAACTCAGTCTTTATAACTTGAAGCATTTAGATTAGATTACTTACAAAGTGGAAACAGGCCCTTCGGCCCAACAAGTCCACACCGGCCAGCCGAAGCACAACCCACCCAGACCCATTCCCCTACATTTACCCCTTCACTTAACACTAAGGGCAATTTAGCCTGGCCAATTCACCTAACCTGCACATCTTTGGATTGTGGGAGGGAACCAGAGCACCCGGAGGAAACCCACGCAGACACTGGAAGAATGTGCAAACTCCACACAGTCAGTCGCCTGAGACGGGAATTGAACCCGGGTCTCTGGTGCTGTGAGGCAGCAGTGCTAACCACTGTGCCACCGCGCCGCCCATTTACTCCCGTAAGCCATCAATGGAACAAAAGTAACGATTTAAGCAAACTTTCAAAGTTTTCATTTGCTAACTTTTTGCTGAATCTGTGAACTTTTTTAAGTTTTATGGGACACAGGCGTCACTGGCTGGGCATTTATTGCCCATCACTGGTTGCCCAGGAGTAGAGTAGCTTTTATTTGTCATTTCTACCATCTACAACCGATGGAGAGGTGATGAGCTGCCTTCTTGAACTGTTCCAGTCCATTTTCTGGAGGCAGACCCACAATGCTATCAGGGAGGAAGCTGCTGGATTGTGATATATTTCCGAATCCGAGATAGTGAGCAGCTTGGACGGGAGCTTGCAGGGGTGGTGTTCCAAAGTATTTGCTGCCCTTGTCCTTCCAGATGGAAGTGGTCATGAGTTTGGAAGATGCTATTGGAAGAGCCTTGGTGAAATTCTGTAGTGCATCTTGTACATGGTACACACTGAGCATTGATGGTCATAGGTTCATAGAGGTCTACAGCTCAGAAACCGGCCCTTGAAATCAATGCTGGTCAATAAACACCCACCTACTATTCTAATTACTTTGGCGGAGGTTAATGAGGGTTGAAAGTGAGGCAGAGGGGGTCATAGATCGGAGCTTTAGGGAAGTAGTAACTCCAAAGATGGCAGATAGATGGGTGACAGTGGGACTGGGAGGAAGCAGCCAGTGCAGGGACCCCCTGCGGCCGTTCCCCTCAAGAACAAGTACACCGTTTTGGATACTTGTGGGGGGGGAATGACTTACCAGGGGTAAGTAACGGGGCTCAGGCCTCTGGCACGGAGCCTGTCCCCGTTACTCAGAAGGGAAGGGTGGAGAAGAGCAGAGCAATAGTAACTGGGGACTCGATAGTTCGGGGCACAGATAGGCGGTTTTATGGGAACGAGAGAGACTCACGTTTGGTATGTTGCCTCCCAGGTGCAAGGGTACGTGATGTCTCTGATCGTGTTTTCCGGGTCCTTAAGGAGGAGGGGGAGCAGCCCGAAATCGTGGTCCACATTGGCACCAATGACATAGGTAGGAGGAGCGCTGAGGATGTTAGGCAGGCTTTCAGGGAGCTAGGTTGGAAGCTCAAAGTTAGAACGAACAGAGTTGTTGTCTCTGGTTTGTTACCTGTGCCACGTGATAGAGAGTCGAGGAATAGGGAGAGAATGTGTGGCTACAGGGATGATGCAGGAGGGAGGGGTTCCGGTATTTGGATAACTGGGGTTCTTTCTGGGGAAGGTGGGACCTCTATAAACAGGATGGTCTGCACCTGAACCTGAGGGGCACCAGTATCCTTGGTGGGAGGTTTGCTAGTGCTCTTGGGGGGGGTTTAAACTAACTCTGCAGGGGCATGGGAACCCAGACTGTAGCTTTAGGGTGCAGGACCTGGAGTGTAGGGAGGTTAGGAACATGGCATCAATTTCAAAGGAGGGTGCCTGTAAACAGGAAAGTGGCTTGAAGTGTGTATACTTCAATGCAAGAAGTATATGAAATAAGGTAGGTGAACTTGCAGCGTGGGTTGGTACCTGCGACTTCGATGTTGTGGCTATTACGGAGACATGGGTAGAACAGGGACAGGATTGGCTGTTGCAGGTCCCAGGGTTTAAATGTTTTAGTAGGGTCAGAGGTGGGGGTAAAAGAGGGGGAGGTGTGGCATTGCTTGTCAAAGATAGTATTCCAGCTGTGGAAAGGACGATGGATGAAGACTCGTCATCTGAGGTAGTTTGGGCTGAGGTTAGGAATAGGAAAGGTGAGCTCACCCTGTTAGGAGTTTTTTACAGGCCTCCTAATAGTCCTAGAAACGTAGAAGAAAGGATTGCGAGGATGATTCAAGAGAAGAGTGAAAGTAATAGGGTGGTTGTTATGGGAGACTTTAACTTTCCTGAAATTGATTGGGAAAGCTATAGCTCAAGTTCGTTAGATGGGTCAGTGTTTGTCCAATGTGTGCAGGAGGGTTTCCTGACACAATATGTAGATAGGCCAACAAGAGGTGAGGCCATACTGGATTTGGTTCTGGGTAATGAACCAGGCCAAGTGTTAGAATTAGAGGTAGGTGAGCACTTTGGGGACAGTGACCACAATTCGGTGACTTTTACTCTAGTGATGGAGAGGGATAAGTGTGCACTACAGGGCAAGAGTTATAGCTGGGGGCAGGGAAATTGTGATGCGGTGAGGCATGACTTAGGATGTGTGGCTTGGAAAAGTAAGCTTCAAGGCAAGGGCGTAATTGATATGTGGAGCTTGTTCAAGGAGCAACTATTGAGTGTCCTTGATAAGTATGTACCCGTCAGGCAGGGAGGAAAGGGTCATGTGAGGGAGCCGTGGTTTAATAAGGAATTGGAATCCCTTGTTAAACGGAAGAGGGCGGCCTATGTAAAGATGAGGCGTGAAGGTTCAATTGGGGCGATTGAGAGTTATAAGGTAGCCAGGAAGGACCTGAAGAGAGAGCTAAGAGCAGCAAGGAGGGGACATGAAAGGTCCTTAGTTGGTAGGATTAGGGAAAACCCTAAGGCTTTCTATAGGTATGTCAGGAATAAAAGAATGACTAGGGTAGGAATAGGTCCAGTCAAGGATGGTAGTGGGAAGTTGCGTGTGGAGGCTGAAGAGATTGGGGAGACACTGAATGAATACTTTTCGTCAGTATTCAATCAGGAACAGGACATTGTTGTCAATGTGAATACTGAGTCACAATTAAGTAGAATGGATGGCTTTAAGGTATGTAGAGAAGAGGTGTTGGAAATTCTGGAAAGGGTGAAAATAGATAAGTCCCCTGGGCCTGATGGCATTTATCCTCGGATTCTCTGGTTAGCAAGGGAGGAGATTACAGAGCCATTGGCCTTGATTTTTATGTCCTCGTTGTCTACAGGAGTAGTGCCAGAAGATTGGAGGCTAGCAAATGTGGTTCCCTTGTTCAAGAAGGGGAGTAGGGATAACCCTAGTAACTATAGGCCGGTGAGTCTCACTTCTGTTGTGGGCAAAATCTTAGAGAGAATTGTAAGGGATAGGATTTATGAACATCTGGATAGGAATAATGTGATCAAGGATAGTCAGCATGGTTTTGTGAAGGGCAGGTCGTGCCTCACAAACCTTTTTGAATTCTTTGAGAAGGTGACTAAGGAGGTGGACGAGGGGAAAGCAGTAGATGTGATGTATATGGATTTTAGTAAGGCGTTTGATAAGGTTCCCCATGGTAGACTACTGCAAAAAATACGGAGGTATGGCATTGAGGGTGAGTTGGAGGTTTGGATTAGGAGTTGGCTGGCCGGAAGAAGACAGAGGGTAGTAGTTGATGGCAAAGGTTCATCTTGGAGTGCCGTCACTAGTGGTGTTCCGCAAGGATCTGTTTTGGGACCATTGCTGTTTGTCATTTTTATAAATGACCTGGAGGAGGGGTTAGAAGGTTGGGTGAGCAAGTTTGCGGATGATACGAAAGTCGGAGGAGTTGTTGATAGTGAGGAAGGACGTGGCAGGTTACAGCGGGATATAGATAAGCTGCAGAACTGGGCAGAAAGGTGGCAAATGGAGTTCAATGTAGCTAAGTGTGAGGTGATTCACTTTGGTAAGAGTAACAAAAAGATGGGGTACTGGGCTAATAGATGGATACTTGGTAGTGTGGATGAGCAGAGGGATCTTGGTGTCCATGTACACAGATCTTTGAAAGTTGCCACCCAGGTAAATAGTGCGGTGAAGAAGGCATATGGCGTCCTGGCTTTTATTGGTAGAAGAATTGAGTTCCGGAGTACTGAGGTCATGTTGCAGTTGTATAAGACTCTGGTGCGGCCGCATCTGGAGTATTGTGTGCAGTTTTGGTCGCCATACTATAGGAAGGATGTGGAGGCACTGGAACGGGTGCAGAGGAGGTTTACCAGGATGTTGCCTGGTATGGTAGAAAGATCGTATGAGGAAAGGCTGAGGCACTTGGGGTTGTTTTCATTGAAGAAAAGAAGGTTTAGGGGTGACTTGATAGAGGTGTACAAGATGATTAGGGGTTTAGATAGGGTCGACAGTGAGAATCTTTTTCCTCGTATGGAGTCAGCTATTACAAGGGGGCATAGCTTTAAATTAAGGGGGGGTAGGTATAGGACAGATGTTAGGGGTAGGTTCTTTACTCAGCGAGTCGTGAGTTCATGGAATGCCCTGCCAGTAGCAGTGGTGGACTCTCCCTCATTATGGGCATTTAAGCAGGCATTGGATAGGCATATGGAGGATAGTGGGCTAGTGTAGGTTAGATGGGCTTGGATCGGCGCAACATCGAGGGCCGAAGGGCCTGTACTGCGCTGTATTCTTCTATGTTCTATGTTCTATGATGTACTTTTAGGTGGTTTCTGTTGTTCTGGTTGGTACTGAGCTTCTTAACTCTCGTTAGAACTGGTCAAGTATGTTTTTTCCTTCTTTTTGGCTCCCTCACCCCTTTTATTTCTTCATTCATGGGATGTGGGTTCCATTCACTGTGCCAGCATTTATTCTGCAACTGGGGCTCGGAGGGGAATTGTAGACTATGGTATAACCATTCATGTCCTTCTGCAGCGGTTGAAGAAAGCAATTCATCATCCCCTTCTCAAAGGTGAATAAACACTGGCCTAGCCTGTGCACATGTGTGTGCGAGAGAGAGTGTGAGCATGTGTGTAAGAGACAAAGTGTAAGTGTGTGTGTAAGTAAGACTGTGTGTGTGAGGGAATGTGAGTGTGTCAGTGAATGTGTGTTTGTGTACATGTGAGAGAGTGAGCGAGTGAGAGAGTGCATATATGTGAGAGAGTAAATGTGTGTGGGTGAGAAAGGATGTGTGTATGAGAGAGTGTGTGTGAGAGAGAGCATGTGTGTGTTTGAGACAGTGTATGTGTGCCTGACAGAGAGTGTCTTTTGTCTGAGAAAGCGAGTGTGTGAGAAAGAGAGAGCGAGTATGTGTGTGAGAGAAAGTGTGCGTGTGTGAGAGAGTGGGTGTATGAGAGAGAGAGAGAGAGTGGGTGTGTGAGACAGAGAGTGTGGGTATATCACTGAGTGAGTGTGTGAGAGAGTGAGTGAGTGCCTGAGTATGAGAGTGTGTGAGGGCATTGTATAATTTATTAGTAATGATTGGCTGACATTCAGCACATGAGGCAGTACATACCTGGAGCCTGGGTGGTTTAGCGCTTCAGTTCAGGCATGGGTTGGAGATTATTTTACATTCTGCATGGTTTTATGTTTGAATAGGGCAGGGGTTGTGTTTGAGCTGAGAATGGAGGGGAAGAGTTTGAAGTTATTTTTCTATTGAGTGAATGCGCAATTTGGTTGGTGCTAATTTCCCAGGTTTACTGCTCATGTTTACTGTACGAGGGGGCATAACTACAAATTGAGGGGTGATGGATTTAAGACAGATGTCAGAGGCAGGTTCTTCACTCAGAGAGTGGTAAGGGCATGGAATGCCCTACCTGCCAATGTAGTGAACTCAGCCACATTAGGGAGATTTAAACAATCCTTGGATAAGCACATGGATGATTTTGGGATAGTGTAGGGGGACGAGCTGAGAATAGTTCACAGGTCGGCTCAACATTGAGGGCTGAAGGGCCTGTTCTGCGCTGGATTGTTCTATGTTCTATGATTGTATCAGCCTGCAGCAGCTGTATTTTAAGCACTGATGTGCAAATTCCAAATCTCTCCCTAAAGAAGAGGTGGGGGTTGTGTCCGGGTGCAGAGTTTCTGGACTTCTGTCTTCAGAGCCATCTCTCGTTAAATGCAATCCTGGGATTCAGTCCTTCTCTCAGAGATTTAAGAAACTGCAAGGCAGGCACTTTGTTATATGTGACTCCAATGGGTTCACCATGTGGCCAATTCCCCTCCCTACCCTCTCCCCCTCCTGCATCTCACCCTAACCCCCTTGACTCCTTGTCCTGGCTCTGAGTTCAGAGAATTTGATGTAGACGTTATGTTTACAGGTCCCCAGTGAACGAGAATTTATTGTTGAAAAATTGCCCTGTTTTTATTACTTTGTGAAAAAAGAAGTGCTAGAAACAGGCTTTTTGCATTACGAGAAAGGCTAATAAATATTTTGAATATTCCTCTTTCAAACATATATTTAGCTGTGAATGCATGCAGTCATTAAGAGAGAAGCAGGTTATAGAACTGATAATGGTTTGAAATTTCTCAGATACCACAGTAAAAGTTTAATGGCCCTTGCTATATGGTGTTTATATTGAATGATTGAGGGGACTGGAGGTAATGTTGGCCTGTAAGTGCTGAATACTAGTTCTGTCTGTTAGTTTCTGCACAATCCTGCACACATCTCAGAGCCGCTGAATGGATATCAATTTAGTTCCAAACTAAAGCCTATCCACCATCTATAAGACACAAGTCAGGAGTGTGATGGAATTCTCCCTTGTTCAACCCCCTGACTAGACCATAGGGTAGAGGAGCAGAATTAGGCCATTTGGCCCATCGGGTCTGCTTTATCATTTGATCATAGTTGATATTTTTCTCAACCCCATGCTCCTGCCTTCTCCCCATAACCTTTGATCCCCTTACATTATCAAGAACCTATCTATCTCTGTCTTAAAGATACTCAATGATTTGAACTCCACATGCTTCTGCAGCAATGAGTTCCACAGATTCACCACCCTCTTCGCAAATCCCTCCTCATCTTCGTTCTAAAGGTTCATCCAGGTTTCTCATAGAATCCCTACAGTGTGGAAACAGGCCCATTGGCCCAACAAGTCCACATTGACCCACCGAAGAGTAACCCACACAGGCCCATTCCCCAAACCTATTACTCTACATTTACCCCTAACTAATGCATTTAATCTACACATCCCTGAACACTGTGGGAAATTTAGCATGGCCAATCCACCTAATCTGCACATCTTTGGATTGTGGGAGGAATCACATGGAGGGAGCCCACGCAGACACGGGGAGAATGTGCAAACTCCACACAGATAGTTGCCTGAGGCTGGGATCGAATCTTGGTCCCTGACACTGTGAGGCAGCAGTGCTAACCAGTGAGCCACCATGTTGTACTGTTCTCTCCCATTAGTGGAACTATCTCCTCCACAACCACTCTGTGTAGGCCATTCGGTATTCTGCAAGTTTCAATCAGATGCCCCCTCATCCTTCTAAACTCCATCGAGTACAGACCTAGAGTCCTCATCTGCTCCTTATATGCTAAGCCAGGATCATTTTTGTGAAACTCCTCTGGACCTCGTCCAAAGCCAGTGCACCCTTTCTTGGATACACGGCCCATAACTGCCACAATATTCCAAATGTGGTCTGACCAGAGCCTGATACAGCCTCACCAGTACATCTCTGCTTTTGGTTCTAGCCCTCTTAAATTGAATACTCTCTCTAGGTACTTTGTCCAATGGGACAGAAGTGGTAAAATCAAAGGCTCAGTTTCTGACCTGACATAATGTTAAGACAGATTTTTAATCATTAAAGAGAATTGAGGCTCATGGGGAAAAGGCAGGAGAGTGGAGTTGAGGATTATCAGATCAGCCGTAATCTCATTGAATGGCAGAGCAGACTCGATGGGCTGAATGGCCTACTCCTGCTTAGACATCTTATGAATATGTTGTTGCAGCTGAATCAAGGCTAATTTCAAAACCCAAACAAACATTCAGTTGCCACAATATCCACCAAAATGAGACTTTGACTGCCTTTATGTCCGCTTGTTCTTATCAAACTGTGGTTTTTACACAAAACATTATGATTATTTTTGTGCTGATCAAGTCAAGGTTGCCAGCTCTGATTGCGCATATTCCTGGAGTTACGTCTCTCAACCTTTTCCCTTGGCCCCTCCTCAGTGAGAAAACCTACTCATGTTCCTTGTTAATATGCTCCAATAAGCTCAATGTCTAGATGAGGAACATCAGTGCTGGAGAATTGAGCTTTATGAATTAGGAGCAAGTACTCCTAGGAGTACAGAAGAGGCCTACAGCCCCATCGGGTCTGTAATACACTGCGACTCATCCCACATAGAGTCATAGACTCCCGACAGTGTGGAAGCAGGCCCTTCAGCACATCGTGTTCACACTGACCCTCTAAAGATTTCCCACCCCATCTCTGTAACCCTGCATTTCCCATGGCTAACCCACCTAGTCTGCAAATCTCTGGATACTATGGGGCAATTTAGCATGGCCGATGCACCCTAACCTGCACATCGTTGGACTGTGAGAGGAAACCGGAGCACCCGAAGGAAACCCACGCAGACACAGGGAGAATGTGCAAACTCCACACAGACAGTGACCTGAGGCTAGAATTGAACCTACGTCCCTGGCATTGATGCTGCAATGCTAACCATTGCCATCCCACTGCTCATACTAGGCCCATAGCTTTGAACATTAAGACACTTTTTAATACTTTTTATAGTTGTGGGGTTTCCTGCCTCAGTGTATTCCAGACCCCCACTGCCCTCTGAGTATAAAAACCCTTCCTCAAATCCCCTCTAAACCTGCTGCCCTTCACTTTGGGACACCTTGTTCTTCTCCCTTCAACTAAGGGGAACAGCTACCTCTGTCCATGTCCCTCAGAATCTTCTACACCTCGAGTTGGTAGCCCTCTCAATGGTAATTGTGAGGCAGGAGACTGTGTGTTCACACCCCACTTATTAGTGCAGGCTCTAGACGGACACTCCCAGCGCAGCTCTGAGGGAGTTTCAGGTGAGGCCCCGTACATTGATGCTAGATGCCTCACACCAACACTCCTGGAAGAGTGCCAGTGTTGGCCCTGCTCTCCTGACTCATGTCACTTAACCAACATTGTTGGAATTGACAATCTGGTCCTTGCTCACCTTGCTGTTAGCAGGACTGGGCATGGTTTGAGCTTTGGTTAACAGCAAGGAAACAGAATATGGGAATGGATGGGCTGTTCTCGGGTTGGCAGACTGGGACAACTGCGAGGATCGATGCTTGGCCCCAGCTCTTCACCAGCCCATGACAACAACTTGGATGTTGGAACCAAATATAATATTTCCAAATTTTTGGATGTTGGAAAACTTCTTTCCGCAGTGAAGAATTTCACAGATTCACAACCCTCGTGAGAGAAGAAATTACCTCACACGTGTCTTAAATGTGTGACCTCGTATGGTCCGAATTTCTCTGAAAAGGGAAAACAATCTATCTGCATCTACCCTGACAAGTCTCCAAAGAATCTCATATGTTTCAATAAGGTCTTCTATTTCCAATGAGTATAGGCTCAATCTACTCAGCGTCTCCTTATAAGACAGTCCCTCCACATCTGGTATCAGCCAAGGGAACCTTCGCTGTATTACCTCCAATGCTGGTATATCTTTCCTTGGATAAGTGCCCCAAAACTGTTCACAGTGTTCCGACTGTGGTCTGACTACCACTGTATTGGACTGATCTTATTTTATAACCAGTTGGCTACATATGTCAAGCGTCTTTTTCAATCGATGTTAGGCGGTTGTCTGAAAGTTGAGGCTTTTCCTGTAGCTTTTCCTGTTGTGTTTGTCTCCCTCCTAGATTGATGGTTTCCTATGAGTGCCCATAGGGTGCTCCAAGTCTGGCAGCAATTACTGGATATGTATCTCTTTCCAGGCAGCTCCGTCACCCTGTGGCATGTCCCAGTTTTATTCTAATGGCTCCATTTATTAATGGAATCTTTGTGTCCTGTAAAGGAAGCTTGTAGCAGACTGCCCAGTTATTGACCCTTGTGCTCGTAATTCTGTGGAGCGAGATTGTCTGTGGGAAGTGTGCCTATAATTTGTTGGGCTATTCACTGCCCTCTGGGCTGCTGTGTGTTGTTTGGTGGTGTAATTTTATCAGTACTTGGGATGGGGGTGGATAATGAATGGGTAATTAGAAAGGGAATTGCATTTCTTGTTAGAGGAAAAAAAAAAGAAGCACTCGCAGGCCTGTGGGGAATAAATAGGGACAACTAGAACTAATTGGGTAGCTTTCTCAAAGAGCCAGCAGCAGTCCAGTGGGCCAAATGACCTGTTGTTTTGACTTCTGTTTCAAAGGAACTGGAGTCTCAGCTGGGTTATTGTGTACAGTTCTGGGCACCACATGATAAGAAGGATGTGAACGGGTTGGAAAGAGAGCAGAAGTGATTGACAAGAATGGTCTCCGGAATGAGAAACTTCAGTTATGGGGATAGATTGAGGTCAAAAGTCACAAGTCACTAGGTTTATTTGAAGTCACAAGCTTTCTGAGCATTGCCCCTTCACCTGTTGGGCTATAACCTCGTGTTGTGTGACGTTTGACCTTGTCCACCCCTGTCTAACACCGGCACCTTCACACCAGGGATAGATTGAGCAAGTTAAAGAAAGAAAGAAATAGGACCAGGATTAGACCATGGCTAATCTACCTAGATTGCACATCTCTGGGCATCCAGGCACTTTAGCATGGCCAAACCACCAAACCTGCACATCTTTGGGAGGAAACCGGAGCACCCGGAGGAAACCCACACAGACACTGGGAGAGTGTGCAAACTCAACACAGACAGTCATCCAAGGCTCCAATTGAACCAGAGTCCCTGGTGCTACGAGACAGAAGTGCTCACCACTGAGCCATCATGAGAGGTTGAGAGGTTGTTCAGTTATGTCATGTGTAGAACCTAAAGTAGATGGAGCGCCTGTCCTTGAGCAGAGAAGGCTAAGGTGAGTTTTAATAAGGGCTTTCAAAATCACAAATGGTTTCGATAAAGTGAGAAGGGCTTTGCTGCTATTCAAGAAGGCAACTGAGTTCTGAGGAAGGGTTGCTGGACCTGAAACATTAGCCTTAATCTTGCTTCACAGATGCTGCCAGACCTGCTGAGCTTTTCCAGCAACTTCTGTTTTTGCTACTATAGTCCTGGTAGGCCTTAGTTACTGGGAGTTCACCTAATTTGCTCTGCTGTATCCCATCTTGCCCCCAGTCTCATTTGCCCATTGCCCCAGTGCTCTGCTTTGATTTTGCACTCGTCATCCTGGGTTCAAACTCCCCCATTGCTTTGCCACTCCCTGGACTGAATTCTTCAAACCTGATGGGAGCAGGATTGGAGTTTGCCTTGCCCACCTCCGTTTAACATGCTGGTTTGTTTTTATGTCTTTGTTCACAGTCTAGGCCAGCATTTATTGCACGTCCCTCACTGCCCAGAGGGCATTTAACAGTCACTGGTCTGGGTCTGGAGTCACATCTGAGCCAGCAGCAGATTCCCATTACCAAACTGGGCAGGTTTTTACAATTGAATTCAAGTTCTACCGGCTGCTGTGGTCGGGATTAAACATGTGTCTTGTGTGTGTGTGTGTGTGTGTGTGTGTGTGTGTGTGTGTGTGTGTGTGTGTGTGTGTGTGTGTGTGTGTGTGTGTGTGTGTGTTGGTGATGTAGTGACCAGGGCTTTTCTCTGGAGGCGTGGGTTTAAATTTGAACACGACAGTTGCTGGAATTTAAATTATAAAAATCACTCTTGGTAGTGGTGACCGGAACAACTTTCATTGATGGACATGAAAACCCCAGGTTCCCTCTGAAATGGCCTGTTCCATGACAGCTAGGGATAGGCAACAAATGCTGGCTTTGCCCTTGGTGCCCACATGAGGGTGACCTTATAGAGGTTTATAAGATCATGAGGGGCATAGATAAGGTGAATAGGCAAGGTCTTTTCCCTGGGATGGGGGAGTCCAACACTAGCAGGCATAGGTTTAAGGTGAGGGGGAAAAGATTTGAAAGAGACCTAAGGGGCAACTTTTTCACGCAGAGGATGCTACATGTGCGGAATGTGCTGCCAGAGCAAGTGGTGAAGGCTGGTACAATTACAACATTTGAAAGGAATCTGGATGGGTATATGAATAAGAAAGGGTTAGAGGGATAGTGCTGGCAAATGGGACTAGATTAATTTAGGGTATCTAGTCAGCATGGAAATGTTGGACTGAAGGGTCTGTTTCTGTGCTGTACTTCTCTATGACTCTATAAAAGCAGTGATCAGATGACAATGGACAATTTGGTTTGGGTTATGGAACAATAACAGAAAGAAAAACTGGGTGCAGAAGAGGTGCAAGTGGCAACACCACAATCATGAACAGCTCACACCGTCTGAAAAGAAAGGAATGGCGATTTGGTTCTAAAATCGCTGAATTCAGGGTTGAGATTGCAACTGTTTAAATCAGACAGCACTTCTTATATTCCTGTCGAGTTTCATTGGAACAGTGTGACAGACCAAGGCCAGAGCTGTCAGGGTGCTCCTTATTAATGTTCTTAAGTAGACAGTGATGACATAGAAATAAATGCAAAATGTTACAGATGCTGAAAATCTGAAATGAGACTCAAACAGTTTTGGCAGAATCTGTGGAGACTGAAAGTGTTTCGTGGACTTACCTAGAATGCAAAAAATACATGTGATCTAATATTTATATCTATGTATCTCCCATATTGATAAGATCATAAGGCACAGGAGTAGAAGTAAGCCATTCAGCCCATCAAGTTTGCTTTTGCCATGTAATGAGATCCTGTCTGATCTGATAATCCTCAACTCCACTTTCCTACATTTCCCCTCATTTTCCCCTTGACCCCCTTCATGATTAAAAATCTGAATATCTCAGCCTTGAATATATTTAATGATCCATGCTCATCAGCCCTCTGTGGTAAACAATCCCACAGATACACTATCTTCTGAGAAGAAATTCCTCCTCTTCTCTGTCTTAAACCTGTGAGCACTTACTCTGAGATTATGCCCTCTGATCCGAGACTCTCCTCCATGGGGAAAGCAACCTTTCAACATCCATCCTGTCAAAAATCTTGAACATTTCAATAAGATTTCCTGCCATTCTTCGATAATCTAACAACTACAGGCCCAACCTACACAACTTCTCCTCATAATACAGTCTCTCCATGCCTAGGATCAACCTAGTGGATCTTCTCTGGACTGCCTCCAATGCCAGTTATGTCTTCCCTCACATAAAGGGACCAAAACAGTTCAGTGTTCCAGCTGTGATCTGACTACTTGTATTGTTTTAGCAAAACCTCCTCCATTTATGTTCTTTCCCTTTGAAATAAAGGGGAACATTTCTTTTGCCTTCCCTATAACCAGCTGAACTTGGATGCTAGCTTTTTTCTGATCCATGGACAAGGAATCCCATATCCCTGTGTTCTGCAGTTCCTTTTAAATAATCTTTGTCCTGCCAAAGAGCATAACCTCACATTTACCACATTATATTTCATATGCAAAGTTTTTTTTCATTAAGCCCATCTATATCCCTCTGCATTTCTATCACCTTGACCCTCTGATCAATGTACTGTTTTCTAAATGGGGAGAAAGTTCAGAGGTGTGAAGTGCAAAGTGACTTGGGAGTTAGAACATAGAACATAGAAGATAGAACATTACAGCGTGGTATAGGCCCTTGATGTTGCACTGACCTGTGAAATTAATCTGATGCCCATCTAACCTACACCATTCCATTATTATCCTTATGTATGTCCAATGCCCAGTTAAATGCCCTTAACGTCAGCGAGTCTACTACTGTTGCAGGCAGGACATTACACGCTCCTACTACTCTCTGAGTAAAGAAATTATCCCTGATATCTGTCCTAAATGCATTACCTCGCAATTTAAAGCTATGTCCCCTCATGTTAGCCTTCACCATCCGAGGAAAAAGGTTCTCACTGTCCACCCTATCTAACCCTCTGATTATCTTATACATCTTGATTAAGTAATCTCTCAACCTTCTTCTCTCCAACAAAAACAGCCTCAGTTCCCTCAGCCTTTTCTTGTAAGACCTTCCATCCATACCAGGCAACATCCGAGTAAATCTCAGCTGAACCCTTTCCAAAGCTTCCACATCCTTCCTATAATGTGGTGACCAGAACTGTATGCAATACTCCAGATGCGGCCTTACCAGTGTCTTGTACAGCTGAAGCGTGATCTTGTGGCTCTGAAACTCAATCCCTCTACCAATAAATGCCAACACACCATATGCCTTCTTAACAACCCTATCAACCTGGGTGGCAACTTTTAGGGATTTATGCACCTGGACATCAAGATCTCTCTGTTCATCTACACTGCTAAGAATTTTACCATGAGCCCAGTACTTTGCATTCCTGTTATTTCTTCCGAAGTGAACTACCTCACACTTTTCCACATTAAACTCCATTTGCCACTTCTCAGCCCAACTCTGCATCTTATCTATATCCTCTGTAAACCACAACATTTTCTACACTATCTACAACTTTGCCTACCTTAATGTCATCTGCACATTTACTAATGTATCTTCTATGCCCACATCCAGACCATTTATAAAAATGACAAACAGCCATGGTCCCAAAACAGATCCTTGCGGCACACCACTGAGCTCCAGGATGAACATTTCCCATCGACCACCATCCTCTGTCTTCTTTCAGCTAGCTAATTTCTGATCCATTAAATCACCTTCAATCCCGGAACTCCGTATTTTGTGCAATAGCCTACTGTGTGGAACCTTATCAAACGCCTTACTGAAGTCCAAATATACCACATCAACTACTTTACCTTCATCCACTGTTTTGTCACCTTCTCGAAGAACTCAATAAGGTTAGTGAGGCACAACCTGCCCTTCACAAAACTGTGTTGACTACCCTTAATCAAATTATTCTTTTCCAGATGATTATAAATCCTATCTCTTATAACCTTTTCCAACACCTTAGTGTTCCACAACCGAAGTAAGGCTCACTGTCCTATAATTACCAGGGTTGTCCCGACTCCCCTCCTTAAACAAGGGAACAACATTTGCTATCCTCCAGTCTTCTGGCACTACTCCTGTGGACAATGATGACATAAAGATCGAAACCAAAGGCTCTGCAATTTCCTCCCTGGCTTTCCAGAGAATCCGAGGATAAATCCCATTCAGCCCAGGGGTCTTATCTATTTTCAGATCTTCCAAAATTGCTAAAATTTCCTCTTTGTCAACCACAATCCCATCTAATCTTGTTGTCTGTATCTCCATATTCTCACTAACATTGCCCTTTTCCAATGTGAATACTGACGAAAAGTATTCTTTAAGCACTTTCTCTATGTCCTCAGATCCACACATAACTTCCCACTTCCAGTTCTAGTCCAGGATTCTCTCGAGGTAAACTTGCAGGTTGAGATGGCATTTATTTTGAGAGGATTTGAATATAAAAGTAGGGATGAACTTCTGAGGCTCTATAAGGCTCTAGTCAGGCCACATTTGGAGTATTGTGTGCAGTTTTGGGCCCCATATCTCAGCAAGGATGTACTGGCCTTGGAGTATGTTCAGAGGAGGTTCACAAGAACAGTCCCACTAATGAAAAGCTTAACATTTGAGGACTCTGGTCTATACTCAGTGAAATTTAGAAAGATGAGGGGGAATCTAATTGAAACTTACAGAATGCTGAATGGCCTAGACAAAGTGAATGTTGGGAAGATGTTTCCTTGGTAGGAGAGACTAGGACCCGAGGGCACAGCCTTAGAGTAAAGGGAAGACCTTTAGAATGGAGATAAGGAGAAACTTCTTCAGCCAGACAGTGGTGAATCTATGGAATTCATCGCCACAGAAGGCTGTGGAGGCCGGGTCATTGAGAATCTTTAAGACTGAGATGGATAAGTTCTTGAGTATCAAGGGCATAATGGTTATGGGGAGAAAGCTGGAGAATGGAGTTGAGAAATTTATCAGCCATGATTGAATAATGGAGCAGACCGGATGGGCTGAATGTCCTAACTTATGCTTCTATGTCTTATAGTCTAAGTCTCTCCTGAGCTATATCTGCATTCTTCACTATGGACGCTGCCAAGGGTCACAGGCTCCGCATTCTCACCCTCTCTGAGTAAAGATATTGAATGGATGTATTGTGAATAGATCTTTGGAATCAGGAGATTACCTCGCGAGTAAACCAATCTGTTCCCTTTCAGGCACTCCTCCCAAGTCCCACCACCCTGGTTGCCAAGCCGCTAGGACAGACACCATGGGTGTATCGCAGCTGGTGACCTGCTGTCTTTCCGTCCCATGTTGCCTGCTCATCATCAGGTGCAATTCCATGGCCTCACAGAGTTCAGAACGCCTTCTCGAAAATGAACTTCAGTGTGACCGAAAGGATCATCCAGTTGTGAATTTTAACGGTAAGAGGACTAACAGCAAAAGAAGCTGTCAATGACATGTTTTGGAAGATGTTGAGATGAGTGGTCACTGTTGCTGTAAACACAGCACAGTTCTGAATGACTTAAATAAGAACAGAAAGTGCTGGAGAAACTCAGAAACTACTTCCAAAATAGAGTCATACGAGACTCAAAATGCTCGTTGTGTTTCTCTCTCCACAGAAGCTACCAGACCTGTTGAGTTTCTCCAGCATTCTCTGTTTTTATTTCTGATCTCCAGCATCCACATTATTTTGCTTTTATTTCCACGTTTCTACTGAACTCACTCGATATTAATGACTATTGCATATTCACCTAAAGTTCCACTCGAAACATCTGCTCAAAGTTCAAATAGGGAGCATCTTTAGACAGTTTGCTATCTGTCATGCTAGTGAGTACTTCGGAAAGTGCAACTGGATTATTCAGACATGATATATCCTTTCTAAATCCACACTGACCCTTTCTGTTCAACTTATACTTGTTCAGTCACTCTGTCTCTGTTGATAAGTACTGGTGTCCCTCTCAAAATTGATGTTTCAATTATATGTTTCTAGTTAACTGTTTTCTCATTTCCCGCAATCCGTATTAAATAAACGGGTCACATCTGCAGTTTCCCATTTCGAGTGCACAATTTCTGAATCTAGAGAGGTTTGAAAATTTTTGGCAATGTGCCTGTCTGTAATGGTCTTGACTTTTTCTTAAAATATTCTGATGTGGAAACAGTCATGGCCTGGCATTTTAAACAGGATGGAAGGCCAGCACAACATCTAGGGCTGAAGGGCTTGCACTGTTCTATATTCTATGTTCTAAATCCCATTATTTTCTCCATTACCATTCTTACTTGTATCATATTATTAGACTTGCTTGTACCAGATTTTTTTTTAATCCCCTTCCTCCATTGTGATCACGAACTGCAAATCTCGAATTCGTCAAGCCTGCCATTTCCTTATTTTCCTAAGTTCTCCAGTGATCTCTCCCTTGGAGTGAGAAGATTGTGAGTTCAAGTCCCACTACAGAGATATAGTCATGAATTGGAGATGCCGGTGTTGGACTGGGGTGTACAAAAAGCTAGTGTGCTTCCAATTAAACCTGTTTGACTATAACCTGGTGTTGTGTGGTTTTTAACTTTGTACAGAGATATAAATAGATAATCAAGGCTCAAGTTGTAGTGCTACACTGTTAGAAATGTTGTCTTTCTAGACGAGGCTTTAACCCAGGTCCTAGCTGCCATCCCTGACAGTGCTATTTTGATTCGAGATTAGAATGGTTGCCAAGCCGCTAGGACAGCACAGCAGGTCAGGCAGCATCCGAGGAGCAGGAAAATCGATGTTTTGGGCAAACGCCCTTCATCAGGATTCGTCCATTTTCCTGCTCCTCGGATGCTGCCTGACCTGCTGTGCTTTTCCAGCACCACTCTAATCTTGACTCTAATCTCTAACATCTGCGGTACTCACTTCCTCCTAGTGCTATTTTGGAGTAGAATGGGCAAATTAACCCTGTTGACTCAGCCTTTATTTATCCCTCAACTAGTTCCACTAAACTATCTGGTCATTATAATATTGCTGTTGGTGTGAGCTTACTGGGGACAAATTAGCAGCAATGTTTCCAGTTTTCACAACAGTGACTATATTTCAGAAGTTCTGCATTGGCTGTAATGCAATAAGGACATCCTGAAATTAGGGAAGACACAATGCTAATGCAGTTTTATCACTATTTTTTCATCTCATCCTGCACACTTGCTCTGATACCATCCCTCTGCTAAATTGGTCACCTTTAACACACTGACTGTGGTTTGAAGCAGTAGGGTTTGAGGAGTGGGAGTTAAAGAGATAAAAAGGAAATAAGCTCGAGGTCACAAATCCAACCTTTACGAGAAAGGTTGAAATCTTTTAAATCCTTCACAGGCCATAAAGCAGTAACACTTGCTGTCTAAACGGGAACATGAGCATTGACTGTCGTAAATAGTTCAGAACTTATCTTGGGGATTAGTTCCAATCGGAAGAAAGTTCTGTAGCTTTGCAGCAGTGTGATGATGTGAGATTGATTTCAGATTATTGATGATGGGTCAAAATATGTTGTTTTTGGTGCTTGTTAAAAGCATTCTGTTGCCTTGGTAACGTGCCTTGAAAGACACAGCTAATTTTTTTAAAAGGCAAAGTGTTGATTTCTACATCATGAGGATGATTTGACTTTCTCACCAAGTTCTTTCTTCATGTTTCCTGATGGTGTTTGGTGAAAGCTTGCATTGAGAAAATTATTCGCTCATCTTCACATTTGGTACTCGCTGTCAACATGAGGGATAGTGTGTTCTTTGTGTGTATGTGTGTTTTTCTATATGTGTGTGTGTGTGCATGCATATGTGTGTTTCTGTGTATGTATGTTTATGTGTGTTTCTCCATGTGTCTGAATTTGTGTGTATGTGTGTGTTTCTCTGCATCTGTATTTGTGTGTGTACATGCGTGTTTGTGTGCATTTCTGTGCATGTCTGTATTGGTGTGTATCTGTGCATGTCCATATTTGCCTGTGTGTGTGGTTTGTGACATGTATATATGTTTGTACATGTCTGTCGTTTGTGTGGTGTGGCTGGGTGCATGCATGTAGCTTTGTGTGTATTTGTCTTTGTACATGAGCACTGAGTGCATGCATGCATGCCTGTCTTTTTGTGTTTGTACGTCTGTTTGTGTGTCCGCGTAGGTGTGTCTTAGAGCATATATCTTTGTCCATTTGTACACGTGTATGTATGTGCATTGTGTGTTGATTTTATTTTCTTAGCCCATCCCTTTATAGTCTAAAACTGGTGTGAACAGAGGAAATGATTTCTCTCTATCCAACTTATCGACCTTGTTTAATCATCTTAAAACAGCCCAAGTAGATCACACCATTATTTTCTATACTCAAAGGACCACATGCCTTGTAGGGGGCAGCCCATTTAACCTCAGTATCATTCTGGTGAAACTGTGTTTGATCCCTTCTGAGACTCAATAGATCCTTCCTGAGGTATGTCTACCTCAACCGAGTATGGTTACTTCTAATATACGACACAACGTGAAAGTCCCCAGCAATGAGCCTGGTGTGAGGTAGGTATTATTTGCTGGGCCAAGTGAGTTGCGTGCCCCTGCCATTCATGCGATTGATGTTATAAAGGGAGAAGGGAATTTAATGCTGTAAATGTGCTGACGATTGGCAGCTGATAGGCTGAGACTTTAAGAAGGCATTGTTTCCTTGTGATTGCCCGAAGGTGCTGACTGAGACTTGGCAGCCTGCTTTCAACCGTTGCCACGGTAACCCGAGAATCCATCAGAATTACAAACCCCTCACCCCCCACGATAAAAGCAGAAAGTTAAGTCTTGGCATTGAGTTTCAATTCGTTTTAATTTAAAACCGTGACATTGACAGATACCAGACTGAGCTTCCCACAGCCGGAGGGTCTCATAAAACTAATGACAGCAAAGGTTAAACTTTGATGGGAAGGGTTTTGGTCTGGTTATAAATTAACTGTGCCATTTGAACTTTCCAGTTCTTTCTCGCCTCATGAAATACTAAGGTAGGGACAGGACCACTGCGATCTCTTGTTCAGTGGTTCAATTAATACATTTACTGCCCTGTGTGTAACAATTTATTCCTGGGATGGGTAGGATGGTGGCAAGGGCATATTTATTGTCTTTTCCCTTATTGCCAGGAGAAGGTGATTGACTATTCCAGTGCTTGTTTGGCCCAGCTCCAACCTTATGTTCTCTGTGAACTTCAGCTGATCTACGACTCTGCAGCACAGATTCCAACTCACACCCATTCCCCTGTGTTCACTGACCTACATTGGCTCTTGGTTTGGCAATGTACTGATTTTCAAATCCTGATCTCTGTCTTTAAATCTCTCCATGGCATCTCCCTATCCTTATTGCTGTGCTCTGTTCCAGCCCTCCCGTATCCTAAAAAATGTCTGTGCCCCTCCAGTTCCGACCTCTTGCACACTCTGGATTTTCCTTACTCCACCAAGCTCAGCAGTTAACTGTCAGTCAGCTTTAACTGGGGCATTACCCATGGCAATGCCTTGACCAATCAGCATCCATTTGCTAACCAATCAGCATCCGCCTTTCATATGGCATGAATATTGTTTTCCTTTTATATTGGTAGTTCTTGTGAATTGTCCTGTACAGTTGTCATTGGTCCATAGATCACGAAGTTTTTGAATAAACCTCACACAGTGTGTGGACTCTCTGGTCATTCATTCCATTAACATCACTTCCTCCATTGACATCTCTTCTTCTCTAGTCTTCAGTGGTTGACTAGTCTACTCTGATGGGAGTCCCATATGCGGGAAATAGTAACCCCTTTAAGTCTAATTTCTGGCTCTGTACCATTCCTCTCTGAGAGCAAGATTCTGACAATTACGAGAATCTTAGAATTGATGCTCACAGAATGAAGGGGCATCAATTTAAGACTGAGGTGAGGAGGACTTCCTTCTCTCAGAGGGTCATGAGTCTTTGGAGCTCCATGTTACAGATAGCTGTAGGGGCAGAGTGCTTTAAGGCTGAGATTGATAGATTTTTGATCAATAGAGAGCTTACAAGGGAAGGGCAGGAATGTGGCCGTGAAGAATGTCGGATCGGTCATGATCCTATTCAGGCTTGATGGGCTGAATAGACAACTCCTGTTCCTATTTTCTATGGTCTCATAGAGCCATAGAAGGTCATAAAGTCATGCTGCATGGAAACAGACTCTTCGGTCCAACAAATCCATGCTGACCATAATGCCAAATTAAGTGCACCTGCCTGCACTTGGCCCCTATCCCTCCAAACATTTCTTATTTGTGTACTTATCCAAATGTCTTTTAGACATTGTAACTATACCTGCATCCATTACTTTCTCTTACGAAAACAAATCACTCTTTAAAAAAGTTGCCCCTTGTGTCTTTTTTAAATGTTTATCGTCTTGCCTTAAAACTATGCCCCCAAGGTTTGAATTCCCCGACTCTCGGGAAAAGACACCTGCTATTCACCTTCTGCATGCCCCTCATGATTTCATAAACTCCTATAAGGTGACACTTCAACCTCCCACACTCAAGTGAAAAAAGTCCCAGCCAATTCAGCCTCTCCCTGTAACTCAAACCTCCATTCCTGGCAACATCCTGATAAATCTTTTCTGATCATATCCTTCCAATAACTGGGACATTGAACTGGACGTAGTGCTCCAGATGAGGCCTCACTAACATCCTATACAACCTCAACATGATATCCTAACCCCTATACTCAGAGATCTGAGCAATGAAGGCAAGCGTGCTGAACACTTTCTTAACCCTGTCTACATAGAGTCATAGAGATGTGCTGCATGGAAACAGACCTTTCGGTCCAACCCGTCCATGCCGACCAGATATTCCAATACAATGTAGTCCCACCTGCCAGCACCCGGTCCATATCCCTCCAAACCCTTCCTATTCATATACCCATCCAAATGCCTTTTAAATGTTGCAATTGTACCAGCCTCCACCACATCCTCTGGCAGCTCATTCCATACAGGTACCACCCTCTGCATGAAAAAGTTGCCCCTTAGGTCTTTTTTATATCTTTCCCCTCTCACCCTAAACCTATGCCCTCAAGTTCTGGCCTCCCCGACCCCAGGGAAAAGACTTTGTCTATTTATCCTATCCATGCCCCTCATAATTTTGTAAACCTCTATAAGGTCACCCCTCAACCTCCGATGCTCCAGGGAAAACAGCCCCAGCCTGTTCAGCCTCTCCCTGTAGCTCAGATCCTCCAACCCTAGCAACATCCTTGTAAATCTTTTCTGAACCCTTTCAAGTTTCGCAACATCTCTCTGATAGGATGAGACCAGAATTGCACGTAATATTCCAACAGTGGCCTAACCAATGTCCTGTACAGCTGCAACATGACCTCCCAACTCCTGTACACAATACTCTGACCAATAAAGGAAAGCATACCAAAAGCCTTCTTTACTATCCTATCTATGTGATGCAAACTCCAGAGACCTATGTACCTGAATCCCTAGGTCTCCCTGTTCTACAACATTACCCAAGGCCCTACTTTTAATTGTATTAGCCCTGCCCTCGTTTGGTTTGTCCAAATTAAACTCCACCTGTCACTCCTCAGCCCAGTGACCCAATTGGTCAATCTTTGTAATCTTAGATATCCTTTTTCCCCCACTGACTACATCACCAATTTTGGTATAATCCCCAAAATTACTAACCATGCCTCCTATATTCTCATCCAAATCATTCATATAAATGACAAACAAAAATGGACCCAGTACTGATCCCTGTTGAACACCGCTGGCCACAGAACTCCAGTCAAAAACCAGCCCTTCACCCACTGTCTCCTGCCTTCAGCCAATTTTGTATCCAGTTTGTGAGCTCACCCTGAATCCCATTACATATGAAATTTTTATGAAAGTCTTATTAAATTTTCCTCACAGGCACACGGAGTATTGTAGACTTGAGCACCTCACAAATCCTTTTAATGGTGTTTCCCATCCAACATCAATCAGGTTATACTGTTCATCAATTAAACTCCGTGTCATGAATCTACACAGTAGTTGACTCCCCATCTATAAAGTGATTCATTGTCCGAATTTGAATTCAGGGAGGCTTTCTTTAATCTTTCATGCGACGGAAGGATTGCTGATAAGTCCAGCATTTATTTGCCTGACCTTAATTGCCCTTGAACTGTGTACCTTGCTGAGCTACTTCAGAAAGTTGTTAAGTTTCAGTTAAGAGTCAACCACATTGTTGTGGATTTGCAGTCATATGTAGGACAGAGTGGGTGAGGATGGCTGACTTCCTTCCCAAAGGGACATGAGTGAACCAGGTGCCTTTTCAATGATAGTGAAAGTTTCAATGTTATTATTACAGAAACTAGTTTATAATTGCAGATTTATTCATTGAATTTAAACACCACAGGAAATAACATCGCCACAGGAAATGACATCACCAACCCAAAGAAACCTAAACATATAAACAGAAAGCAGGAATTTTCAGCATTGCTTCACATGAGGTCCACTGAAGATGTTACCTAGTAAGGTAACGAAACGTCTGGAAATGAACCTTTCAGCTCAGCGAGCAAACCTACATCCAAACCTTACCATTTGTCATGGTGGGATTCAGATGCATGCCCTTAGAGCGTTAGACTGGGTCTATGGATTATTAATCTAGTGACATTACCACTGCAACACCATATCGCCCCATTATCAAATAAAGTTAGACCATGGGTCATTTAAAAATATATTTGTTTATTGCATATGGGTCGCACTGGCCAGATGAGCATTTATTGTCCATCTCTACTTGCCCTTGAGCTGGGTAGCTTGCTAGGCCATCTGGAGTCACATGTCGGCAGATTTTCTTCCCTAAAGTTTTGATCTGATTTGATTTATTATTGTCACATCTACCTAGGTAGAGTGAAAAGTTTTGTGTTGTGAGCAGTACAGGCAGACCATTCCATACAAAGTGCATTATGATAATAGAACAGAGCAAGGAATACTATGTTACGATTGTAGAAAATGTGCATAGAGAACGAGGTCAACATTAAATTTTGAATTTAAGAGGTCCATTTAGAAGTCTAATAACAGCGGGAATATGCTTTTCTTGAACCTGTTAGTACATATATTTAAGCCTTTGTATCTTCTTTTCTGACAGAAGAGATTGGAGGAGATTATAACTGGGGTGGGAGGTGTCTTTGATTAAAGGCCGTCAGTGAACTAAATATGCCATTACAAGAATTGATAGTAATCCCATGGTTCACCATTTGGCTAAATTCTTATTGAATTCAAATTCCACCATGGGATTGTGGACCTATGTACTTAGAACATTAGCCTGGACTCGGGGGTAACAGTCCAGTAAACATCTAGAGCACTGTGAGTAGTTTTGGTCTCCTTATTCAGGGAAAGATATCATTTCATTAGAGGCAGTTCAGAGACGTTTCACAAGTATGATCCCTGATATGGAAGGATTGTCTCATGAACAAAGAACGGGACTCTACTCATTGGAGTTTAGAATAATGAAAGGTGATCTCATTGAAACATCCAGGATTCTTAAGGGGCTTAATAGGGTAAGTTCTGACATGATGTTTCCCCAGTCTCGGGCTAGAGGGCATTGTCTCAGAATAAAGGGACACCAATTTAAGACTGAGACGAGGAGCAATTTCTTCTGTCAGAGAGTTGGAGAGTCTTTGGATCTCCTTGCCTCAGAGTGCTGTGGGAACAGAGTCCTAGGGTATATTTGAGGCTGAGATTGATAGGTTTTTGATCAGAGGAATCAAAGGTTATGTGGAAAACACAGGAAAGGGGATGTGAGGAATGTTGGATCAGCCATGATCCTATTGAAAGGTGGAGCAGGCTTGAGGACCCAAATAGCCTACTCTGTTCCTATTTCTTACAGCCTTATTGCCGCCTCCCCAAACTTTATTTTAGTGAATCGAGCAAGAAGAAAAGAAAAACAGTACTTCAGACAAAATGACAAAATTGCGAAGGAGTCCTTGGCAGAACGAAACAAGTCTACAGTTAATCTTATTACAATTGATCACATACTTGATTCATAACTGAATGTCGGCAAGATAACTTTTTAAAAGTTCAATGCGGGGTGTCTTAAAATCTGAAACAAAACAATAAAATGAAAATTTAAAATTGCAGGAATTGGTAATTGTGGGCCTTTAGTCCGCACAAGTGATGTGTTAAACTGAAACCATGTAGTTTGGTGTGTATATTTCAAAAACAAAAGAGCAGCCAATATTTATCCCTCAACTATCACTTAACCAGGCGTACTGGTTATTATCTCATTGCAGTTTGTGGGAGCTAGCTGTGCACTCATTGGCTGCTGTCTCCCCTACATTACAATGTGAAATGCACTTTATAATTCCGATGCTTCCTTTTCTTTATGTATGAGGTATCAGGCAGAGCTTCCCTGGAGTAGATAGTTCCAAGTGTTTGCTTTAATTAGCTGCCTCCTGTGCTCATTCATTAACCTTGTTAGAAACTCTCATTTGCCCTTATTATCCTAATTAAGCAAGCATTTAAATTTTGGTTCCTTTAGCGCACTGTAAATATTATTTTGGAATGCATTTCACTGCTTACAAACTAACTAAAGGAAAACTAGGTTTCTGTTTGGCAATTATGCCCCTCAATTCTGCTCGGCCATTCGTTAAAATTAGGTCTAATCCTATCTTAGATTCACGGTTCCTTATAGTGTCGACTCTCTATGGTTCAAATATCAGTGTTTCTCAGCTTATATTAAACCTTTGTAAAGTACTGGTTCGCTCTCACCAGGAAAATGGCATTCAGCGATGGACACCACACTTTAAGAAGAATGTCAAGGCCTTAGAGAGTCTCAGAACAGTGTGGATAAATGACACAACCAGCTGGTACCATCTTATCATGTCATCCACTGATACCATTGGAGAATCTTCTGGGTAGATGTATTGCCACTCGTCCAGCTCAACTTAAGAATGAGTACACCTCACTGTCACTAACCCAACTGAACAGCGTATTCATTCATTCATTGGTGGTCCCTCACAGATGAGGATCACTTTCTTCCACTCTCAGGGTGAGTCTGTAGGTGGCTGTATAGACTGATGGGGCTACCGCAGGCTGTGTTACACTGGGATAAGAAGGTGGTCATGGGAAGGGTGGGGTGTTGGTGAGGCAGCGCACCATGTTTTCCCTGGCTTCTGCTTTTTCCCAGTGGCAAGTCTTGAGGTGCTTGACGCCTTTCTGGATGATCCTCCTCCACTTTGGACAATCTCGGCCCAGTGATTCCCAGGTGTCGGTGGGAATGCTGCATGTCCCCAGTGAGGCCTTCTGGGTATCCCTGAAGCACTTCCTCTGTCCCCATGTGGGGCTTGCCTGCTGTTTTGGAGCTGGGAGTAGAGTACCTGCTCGGGGAGTCTCGTGTCGGTCATGGGGACGATGTGCTCAGCCAGCCGATGAAGCAGGGTTCAGTGCCTCAGAATGGTGGCCTGGTTGAGGACTCTGGTGTTGGTGTGTCTGTTTTCCCAGTGAATTCTCAGGATCTTTCACAGGCAACATTTCTGGTACTGCCCCAGCACCTTGAGGTGTCTGCTGTAGATAGTCCACATCTCAGACCCATATAGGAGGGTGGGAACCACCACTGCTCTGTAAACTATGATCTTGGTGTCAGATTTCATGTTGTTGTCCTCAAACACCCTTCTCCTTAGGCAGCCGAAGGCTACGCTAGCACACACTAGAGACGATGTTGGATCACCTCATCAATAGCTGCTTTGGCTGACAGAACACGGTGGCACGGTAGCACAGTGGTTAGCACTGCTGCCTCACAGCGCCAGAGACCCGGGTTCAATTCCCGCCTCAGGCGACTGACTGTCTGGAGTTTGCACATTCTCCCCGTGTCTGCGTGGGTTTCCTCCGGGTGCTCCGGTTTCCTCCCACATGTGCAGGTCAGGTGATTTGGCCATGCTAAATTGCCCGTAGTGTTAGGTGCAGGGGTAAATGTAGGGGAATGGGTCTGGGTGGGTTGCGCTTCGGCGGGTCGGTGTGGACTTGTTGGGCCGAAGGGCCTGTTTCCACACTGTAAAGTAATCTAATCTAATCTGTAAAACACTCCGAGGTATTGAAGTGGTCAACGTTCTCTAAGGTTTCCTGGTGGACCTTGGTGATGGGGGATTTGCTCCACAATACTGGGCTAAGTTGGTGGAGGACTGTCGTCTTGTGGATGTTCAGGGTGAGACCCATGCTCTTATATGCCTCTGCAAAGGTGCCGATGGTCTGCAATACATCCTCTGAGGTTGTATGTATGCAACTGAACACCCAAAACTCAATTGACGTACTGGTTTGCTCCTTCCAGGAGTACTCCTTTTGTCCTGATGGCCAAACCTCATCTAATGGAGTCAGTTAACATTCTCAAACTGGTCTCGATGATTCCGTACCACATGGCAACTATTGGCAACCCATAGAATTTCACCAACAGCAGCATCGAAGCCTAAACTGGAAAGAGAAAGGAAATGCTATGCTCTCACTGAATGGCTGAGAGTAACTCACACTCTGTGTGAAACGAATTCCATTTAATCCATCAAATTGTCAGCAAGTTCACTGTAATACTTGAGGGCAAGAGCAAGGGATGGGAAATGATGCTGGCCTAAGGCCATAACATCATAAGACGTAAGAACTGAAGTAGGCCATTCAGCCCATTGAGTCAGTGCAGCCATCCACTGAGATCATGATTGATCTGATAACACTTAACTCCAGTTTCCTGCCTTTACCCCATCACCCTTGATTATTTTACTAATTAAAAGTCTGATTGCCTCAGCCTTGTGTATACTTAATGACCCAGCCATGTAAGAATTCCACAGCTTCTGAGAGAAGAAAATCCTCCACAGCTCTGCCTTAAACATGTGATTCCTTATTCAGAGATGATGCCCACTGGTCCTAGCCTCTTCCATAAGGGGAAACATTTTTTCTGCACCAACATGTCAAGTTCCCTTATAATCTTGCATGTTTTAATCAGGTCCTCTCCCATTCCTCTAAATTCCAATGTGTACAGTCCCAACCTACTCAACCTCTCCTCATAAGACAGTCTCTCCACCTTTCCTAAGATAACTGTTCACAGTATTCCAGCTGGGGTCTGACTAGTACCTTGTATAGTTTTAGCAAAACCTTCTTCCTTTTACACTGTATTTCCTTTGATATGAAGACCAACATTCCATTTGCCTTCCCCCTTCCACACTACACTTGGATGTGAGCTTTTTGTGATTCATGAACAAGGAGTTCCAAATCTCACTGTTCTGTAGCTTCATTCAATCTCACTTCTAGTCCTGAAAAGATTAGATTACATTACAGTGTGGAAACAGGCCCTTCGGCCCAACAAGTCCACACCGACCCGCCGAAGCGCAACCCACCCATACCCCTACATTTACCCCTTACCTAACAATATGGGCAATTTAGCATGGCCAATTCACCTGACCTGCACATCTTTGGACTGTGGGAGGAAACCGGAGCACCCGGAGGAAACCCACGCAGACACGGGGAGAACGTGCAAACTCCACACAGTCAGTCGCCTGAGGTGGGAATTGAACCCGGGTCTCTGGCGCTGTGAGGCAGCAGTGCTAACCACTGTGCCACCGTGCCACCCACTATCTCCGATTACCTCAGAAGGTATCTCAAACTAGCTGTTTCATGCTGCTGCTACATAGTGTTCACCATGAACAGGAATACTGCCGTCAAGTCAAAAGCATGTTCTGCCTATCACACAATTAAGTAATGTGGTATATGAATTTCAGTGACATGTGATGCCAGATATACAGACTGTACATCCCCAAAATCAGTGGATCTCATCAAACAAGGCTACTCACAGCAAGCAAGGTAATGACCAGACCCAACTGGCAAGCTCACAGCACACCACCCAACACTTGATATGATTCTGCAATTGGACAACACTTGCTGAGTGTGTGACTGACAAATGATTTTGAGTATGATGCACTTGCATGTACTGGAACCTACATGTAGGGCCCTTTCTTTGTAGACAGAAAAAACATAGCATCATAAAGTCATGTAGCATAGAAATAGGCCCTTCGGCCCACCATGTCTGTGCCAACCAAACACCAAACTACAGTAATCCCACTTATCTGTCCTCGGCTCCAGTGAATCACAGCGCAAGTTAGAGGCACAACGTCGTATCTTCAGGCTAGGCACTTTACAACCTTCGGGATTTGAGTTCACCTTCAGATTGTGAACTCACTCCCATTCCTTCCCTTTCTTTCAGCTTTCTTGTTGTATCTCTGTCACCACGTCCTCTCTCCCCTCGCCCCCACTCCAGTGGGACCATCTGGTCTTGCCATTTAGGCTGTTGGATACAATATTATTTTGCCATTCTCACATTCCCATCACTTAATCCGCACTATCAGTGCCGTTTGTGCCCCAGCACTCCACCCCACTACTGCCCCGCCTATACTTCACAACAGCTCTGATGAAGAGTCATTATTTAAGAGCGACATGGTGACTCAGTGGTTAGCACTGCTGTCTCATAGTACCAGGGACCTGGGTTTGATTCCTGCCTCGGGTGACTGTCTGCATGGAGTTTGCACATTCTCCCTGTGTCTGCGTGGGTTTCCTCTGGGTGCTCTGGTTTCCTCCCACGATCCAAAGATGTGCAGGTTAGGTGAATTGCCTATAGTGTTAGGTACATTGGTCAAGGGTAAGTATAGGCTAGGCGAATCGGTCAGGGTGGGTTACTCTTTGGAGGGTTGGTGTGGACTTGTTGGGCTAAAGGGCCTGTTTCCATACTGTGGGTAATCTAATGTAGATTTGAAACATGGGTTTGCTCTCATGGATGCTGCTTGACCTGCTTTGATTTCTAGTGTTTTTTGTTTTCAGTACAGATTCTAGCATCTGCAGTAATTTGCTCCTACATTAATCCCATTTACCTGCACTTGGTTCTATAACCCACTGTGCCCTGGCATTTTTAAAGAGAGAGAGAGAGAGAGACAGACAGACAGACAGATAGTGTGTGTGTGTGTGTGAGAGAAAGAGAGAGAGAGAGAGAGAGAGAGACTGTGTATGTGTGTGTGTGTGTGAGAGAGAGAGAGTAGCTTTTTCTTTGTCATTTCTACCATATACAAATGATATAGTAAAAAAGGAGACAGCATTCCTCCAGGACTGAGGGTGCTTTTTAAATGTTGTGAGAGGATCTGCCTCCATCACTCTCTCAGGCAGTGTGTTCTGTATATCCACCACAGTTTAGGTGAAAAATAGCTTTCTCAGATCGCCTCTAAACTAGTTTCTTGTTACCTTAAACCTCTGTCCTCTTAGACATATTTGTCTAAATTTCTCCCAAGATTATCACGACTTATCCTACCTATGCCTCTTGGAAATTTGTATATCTCAATCGAATTCCCCCTCCCCCCCACATCAGCCTTCCCTCCTCCAATGAAAACAAACCTAGCCTATCCAGTCTCTCCTCATAACCGAGCCTTTCCATCCCAGACAACATCCTGGTGAATCTCCTCTGCACTCTCTCCAGTGCATGTACTGCACATGTCTCAACTCAACAAAGTCAATGTTAGCTATCCTAATGCCTTCACCAATTGGAATCAACTAAATTCAATAAAAATTTGGCAGTTAATTGTCAATCATAATTAACTGGCGCATTCTCCATAGCAACACCTCTACCAAGCAGAGCCCACTTGCCATCCAATCAGCACTTTCCTCTCTTTTAGTATCAATGTTGGTTTTCCCCTTGAATTGGTATTCTTGTGATTGGTCCTGATGTTTGCAAGTCATAAATCTTTGACAAAATGTGCTTTGTCAGTAATACTCAAACTCTGTTCTACAAAGTGAGTACTTAATTACAAATGTGTTTTTCACCGCTTTCTTATTTGTCCTTCAAACTTTCAAAGATTTATTCACATACTCCCCCAGCACCTGCCTCTCTAATCCTGCTCCCTCAGCACTCTGCTCTTTGCATTATCTTATCTCTCCTCAAATTTTCTGAACGGAATGCATCATTTTTCACTCCTCAGTCTTCCGTTTCATCTGCCTAGTGTCTGCTCATTTTGCCAGCCTGTCTTCCTGAAGTCTGTTGCTATTTGCTCCATAGTTCATTATCTTGCCAGAGTCAAATATGCTTGAAAACATTAAAATTATGCCCAATGAACCCAAGGCATTAATATATATTAAAAAGAGCAGTGAGCCAAATTGAACCTTCAGGGAAATATCTCTCACCAGTCGAATAAATAATGCTTCATCATTACCTTTCTTATTTCTGTCCCCTTAGTCAAATTTATGAGCACACTGCTACTCTACCTTCCATCCCATGGGCTTTGATTTTTGCGAGAAAGTTGATTACAGGCAGCCAGTTCACTCAGTGCGATAGATGGTCTATGTATAGTTCAGAATAATGCCAACAACACAGATTTAATTCCTTTTCTGGCTGGAGCAGGCTAGATACTTACCCCTTTGCCTACTTGCTGTAGAGTAATGCCCTTAACCTCTATAATCAATTATCTCTCTCTCTCTCTCTCTCTAGAATCATAGACTCCCTACAGTGTGGAAACAGGCCTTTCGGCCCAACAAATCCACACCAACCCTCTGAAGAGTAACCCACCCAGATCCAGTTCCCTACCCTATTATCCTTCATTTACCCCTGACTAATGCACCTAACCTACACATCCGTGAACAAAATGGGCAATTTAGCATGGCCAATCCACCTAACCTTTGGATTGTGGGAGGAAACTGGAGCACCTGGAGGAAACCCACACAGACACTGGGAGGATGTACAAACTCCACACAGACAGTCGCCCGAGGCTGGAATCGATCCCAGGTCCCTGGCACTGTGAGGCAGCAGTGCCATCCACTGAGCCACCGTACCACCCCTCCCTCTCTCTCCCTCTCTCCAAAGACAACATGATGCTCATTGTCTCCCATTTGGACCCAGCTGCCTATTACATGATAACTTTACCTTTCAAGAGTAAGTCAGGAAGTGACTCTTCATCATCAGCTGAGGGAATGACGGTGCTGAGCTACACATTGAAAAAGCATGCCAGGTCCTTTTTTAATTCATAGGATGTACACACCATTGGTCAGGCCAGCATTAATTACCCATCTCTAATTGTCCAGACGGCAGTTAAGAGTCAACCACAATGCCTATAGATCTGGAGTTTCATGTAGACCAGACCAGATAAGGATGACAATTTCTTTCCCTAAAGGACCTTAGTGAACCATTGATGTTTCCATTGATCATGGTCATCCAATTCCAGATTTGTATTGAATGAAGATTCCACCATCTGCCATGTCCTCAGAACAGTTTAGGATACCTGGTCAGCACGGATGAGTTAGACCAAAGGGTCTGTTTCCATGCTGTATAACTCTATGACTCTATAAATGCCCAAACAGACAGGACGCTGAGCATTCTCAAGGTGTAAATCAGAGTGGGTGTCGGGTGACTCCATCTCACTGCTCGCACCAGTGGACCTCCATGTTGGACATGGCATAACAACATCATGGTGGACACTCTTCATAGACACCATCCATACATACCCCACATCTACAGGCATTGGCATCTGACATGTGCCAGTCTTTAAGAACCTACATAGCATGTGTCTAATTTCCTTACCTCTGCTCTTCAATGCAGCATTTGGGTTGTACTGGCACCTTCCATTGCAGTGATGCAGCCAGGATGCTAATGTTCTCCTTCAGCTGTACTCTGATGTTCTGCATTCAGCCATCTGCATGGGCATGCCAATTGTGGCATTGACCTCTGCTTCCAAAAGCCATTGCCAGGCATTGGCCAGCCCAGTCAGAAACAGCTATGGACTGGACCAGACTGCCTTTCAGGCTTTTCACTCACTGCCATAGCCTCCTTGGGTGCCCATCGCAGCCTTGTCTTGCCTTCTGTGATTTTCCCTCAGTCAGGTTCACACCGTGTCGTTAGCACAGACGCAAAGGCAGGAGGGAGATAACCATCAGCCGGGATTCCCCACACAGCAAGTCAAGACCAGCTCTGATACCAGCCCAGAAGCTTGGAGATGGTCAGTCAGCCACTTGGGGCAGTCAGAATAAAGAGGTGAGGAGCTGACTGTTGGGCCGCGCACCATCTTCCTTGACTCTTTCAGCCCTACTGCTTTCTCCCTGGGGTGAGAGAACCCATTTATTAAGGTGGGTGTCGCCATTGGTACTGTTGGTGGAAGTGGGGAGGTGTCCAGAGCGAATGAGTACTCAGCTCAGAGGACATGCGGAGGGGTTGAGTATTGTTGGGGTAGGGATGTGGGACAGAGAGTGGGGGAAGATGTAGCAGGCAATATTGAGACTGGTAGAGCATGAGTCTTGGTGGGAGGTGGGTACAGGAGCACAGAGATAGAGGGAGCTTGGGTTTCAGAGAGAATTTGGTAGCATTTACACAGGTGATGTGGAGGAGATCATTGACCTTCTTCCTACTATGCTGGGCTTTCCTCCAGACAGCTGAGACTGCACCGACCTGGGTGGTAACCTCGGACCAGGCAGGCATGGCCTGGTGCATGCTGATCCTGAGGGCTGAGGAACTCCACCATGATACCACCTCACCCAGTAGGATCTCCACGACTCCACCCGCAAAGCGGGACACCAGACTTCCATTGTCTCCCTCGTCTAGGAAAATACCAGGAATTGTGCAGGGCAGCTCTGGACTGACTTTGCTTGTCCAGGTTCAAAAAAGCCATTTGAAGATGTCAGGATGGCAGTGAGTGCCAGGAATGGCAGTGAATGCCAGGAATGGTACGTGGTGAGACTCAGACGGATGGAACCGGACGAGAGGGGCAACATTGGGGTGGGGTAGTTAATCAATGAGATGCCGTTGTTAAGATACGACGAGAAAGTGCGTCAAGCCTCACTACAAGAAACCCTCCAAAACACTTGACGCAGCTGCCACTTGGCTAAAGGCGCGTAAGGTCAGTGTGTAACAAAGGGAAAGTGGTACATCCTGACCATTATTTCTTCCTATAAAGAGATTATCTGATCATAGAACATAGAACATAGAACAATACAGCACAGAACAGGCTCTTCGGCCCACGATGTTGTGCCGAACATTTGTCTCCTTATTGCTAATGCAATCTGGTGTATACAAGAAGGCCACCATTTTCTTTGGATAGTGATGGTGTGCAGGAATACGGGGCATTGGCACTGGATATTAAAGCCAGTGCAGGCAGGTTTGGCCAAGTGATCCCCTTCTGCTCTGTAATAAATCCATGATTCTGTGATCACTGAAGCACAGTGACTGTTTTTATATAAACAGCACAATTTACTGCGTGCAAAGTTTCTTTTTGAGATATACTTGGGAGTCATGGAGTACTGTGTGAGCAGAAACCTCTGATTGTAGTTTTCCAAAGTGAAGCTTGAACCTAAATTGGAGCTTATAGTTAACATTTGTATCAGTGTTTTAATGTTCTGGTTTTATGTTTGAAGACATTTACCCACAACAAGATAACGCAGACTGCGGGTCATCGGCTTACATGGAATATCTGACAATACAAATGTTTTGTCCAGAACTAGCATGAGTAAAAAGGAGACGTACGTCTATGTTTCCTTCATTCCGTTTTAGCGGTGCGTATTCATTTTGTGTTATTGCTGCTGTGTTGAATACCACAAGCATCAGCGCCAACCTTGAAGAGATATGGACTGGGTACATTGATTCTGGGGACATACAGTGCTGCATTTCACTGATAACACCATGGTTCATGGCTCAGAATTCTAATGGAGCCAATCCCTCCCTATTAATTCCCATTCTGTTGAATTCTGATCGATCAAAACGCTTTCAGTCCTCCCCTCCTCTGGAATAAAGACTGTGTGGCAACAAGGATTTCAATAAACTGTCAGGGAGGGTGAGGGAAATTTTCATTCTCTGTCATTCTGAGGAAGCATCAGGTTAGTCGGCGACAGAGGTCGTCTCTCGGATTGTGGCTTATGTTTGGACAGTGAAGAGATGGACTGGTTATTGCAGCTCGGGGCAGGAGTGCGAGACTTGCATTTACGTAGCACCCTTCACAACCTCAGGACATTCCAAAGTGCTTTACAGTCAGTCAAGCCCTGGTCAAGTTTCGTCACTGTAGATCAGCTCCCTGATGGCAAGGCCAGTTTGAGGGTATAATGTGAATAAGAAGGTGCCTCAACCTTCATGGATTTAATCTGATTTGGCCACACTCCTTTCATTATCCAAATGTTGGCCATTAAATTGGGGAAGTAGTGATGTAATGTCAATGGACTTGTAATCCACAAGTTCTGGGGCACGTGAATCCAAATCCCACCTGGGTGGGCGGTTGATGGAATTTGAATTCAATAAAATCTCGAATAATTGTAACCATTGTTGTAAAAGCCCATCTGGTTCACTGATGCCCTTTAGGGAGGGAAATCTGCTCTCCTTATGTGGTCTGGCCGAAGTGTAACTGCAGACCCATAACAAGGTGTGGATAAACCCTCTGGTTAATGAGGGATAGGCAAGAAATTCTGGTTGAGCCAGCAAAACCCACATCCAATGAATTAAAAAAAACAAATAAGGAATATCTGAAATTCAGCAGTGTGACAAGTTTTTGAATGTTATTTTTCCATTCTGTGTTTGTCGTGATGAGCAAAACGCATCAGCAACACATCTGTCTTTCGGGCAATTTTCAAACTTTAGAAACATAGAAAATAGGAGTAGGAATAGGCCATTCGACCCTTTGAGCCTGCTCTGCCATTTACTATGATCATCCATAAGACTATAAGAAATAGGAGTGGAAGTAAGGCAATTTGGCCCATCCAGTCCACTCTGTCATTCAATCATGGCTGATGGGTATTTCAATGCCACTTATCCCCGCTCTCCCCGTCGCCCTTAATTCCTTGTGAGATTAAGAATTTATCAATCTCTGCCTTGAAGACCTTTGACGCCCCCGCCTCCATTGCGCTTCATGGCAATGAATTCCAAAGGCCCACCACTCTCTGGCTGAAGAAATGTTTCCTCATTTCCAATATAAATTGACCCCCTCTAATTCTAAGGCTGGGCCCATGAGTCCTAGTATCCCCTGGTCCTGCTTTCTCCTCACATGGTTTGATTCCTTCAGTTCTGAGAGCAATATCTAATTTGTTCTTGGAAATATTCAATGCTTTGGCCTCAACTGCTTTCTGTGGCAGAGAATTCCACAGGCTCCCCACTCTCTGGATGAAGAAATTTCTCCTCATGTCAGTCTGAAATGGCCTAGCCTATATTTGCGACCTCTCGTTCCGGACTCACCGCTCATCATTTTTTGTAACCTACACTGCCATTTATTTGTCTCCTACTGCGTTGTCTTCTTTTAATCCTTGAACATCCTGGCCTATATCAGTCACTGTGCAATGCACTGAATTCCCAGTTATGATCACTGAGATAGGCCCATTGCACCACACAGATGTATTAAGCTGAGGAGATTTCATGACATTGCTTAATTTGGATCAGCAAATGCAGGAGATGAGGGTCTAATAAATTTCTCTGTTGAAGGCTGTAATTAATCAGCTGGACTGTTTAGTTCTTCAGAAGGCTACAGCTCAGCAGCAAGTTGATGGAAGCAGTTCTTGGAAGTTTTGCCGATTAATTCCTCTGGGCTAATTCAAAAACAAAAGGATTGTAGGAGTAACAAAAGGCCCTTTTTCTGACTCTCCTCTTTCTGGAAGGGTTATTGCTCCTTATTGTTTTTGCTTTAAGCCTGGCTGTGTGTGCACTGCATGTTGGCAAGCTCTTCGGCCGTACAGGGGCTGTGACTGTGGAGCTGAGTCGCTTCCTGTCCAAAGCTAGCAATACGCCAGGAGTCTGACACTTGGCAAGAGGCAGGATCTTGGACTGAAGCCAATGTCAACAGAGTATCACATTATCATCGAAGAGTTACGGTGCAAAGGAAGGCCATTCAGCCTATCATGCCTGTACTGGCTCTCCAAACAAAGTGTTACTGAGTCCCAGGCTCTTCTTTTCTCCCTCAAAGACCTTGCCAATTATTTTCATCCAATAACCATCCAATGCTCTCTTGAATGTCTCAATTGAACCTGCATCCTCCGCATTTGTGGTGGTGCATTCTATACCCTAACTAGAGTTCTAGAAGTTCAGCTACATAATTCTTTGAAGTTTGCGTCACATGTACATGGGGTGGTTAAGAAGGCATTTAGCATGCTTGCCTTCATTGCTCATACCTTTGAGTGTAGGAGTTGGGACACCATATTGAGGTCGTACAGGACATTGCCTCGGTCTTTTCTCAAGTACCATGTCAAGTTCTGGTTGCCCTATTACAGGAAGGATATTATTTAGCTGGAGAGGGTTCAGAAAAGATTTACCAGGATGTTGCCAGGAATGGAGAGCTTGAGTTATAAAGAGAGGCTGGATGGGCTGGGACTTTTTGTCTGGAGTGTGGGAAGTTGAGAGGTAAGGTTTATAAAATCATGAAGATGAGGTGAAAGACAGGTGTCCTTTCCCTGTGATGAGGGATTTCAAGTCTATGGGGCATATTTAAAGGCGAGAGGAGAGAGATTTGAAAAAGACATGAGGGGCAACATTTCTTCACAGAAAGAGGTTCGTGTGTGGAGTGAACCTCCAGAGGAAGTGGTGGATGCGGGTACAGTTACACCATTTAATAGACATTTGGATAAGTACATGAGTAAGAAATGTTTGGAGGGAACATGTAGGTAGGTGGGACTAGTTTAGTTTGGTATTATGGCTGGCATGGGCTAGTTGGACTGAAGGGTTTGTTTCCGTGCTGTATGACTCGATGACTTTATAACTACTCGCTGACTATATAACTACTCGCTGAGAGAAAAAGGTTTTCCTCACTTCACCCTTGCTTCAATGTGAATCACTTTAAAACAGTTCCGCTTTATTCTTGATCCTTTGATGAGATGGTAGTTTTTCTGATCCGCTCATGATTTTGAAACCCTCCATCAGGTCTCCCCTTATTTCACTTTTCTTCAAGGAGGACAGTCCTAACGTCTTCAATCAATCCTCATCACTGAAGTTTCTGATCCCTGAAACCATTCTTATAAATCACTTTTGCACTCCCTCGAATGTGTACACATCTTTCCTATAATGTGGTGCCTGGAACTGTGCACGATACAGGTTGTTCTGCTATAACGTGCATTTTGTTAATGTGAATTTGCTATAACACGATTGACGAATTTGGTAACACTGTTTCTGTTGCGCGAACCTTTAAAGCGCATATTGAATATAACATGATTCCGCCCTGATTAGTTTAAATGGTGCTGCTATAACGTGATTTTTGTATAATGCGGTGTTGCATGAGAACGAACTACTGTGTTATAGCAGAACCGACCATGCTTCAGCTGAGGCCTAACAGGTATTGCAGTCAAGTTCAACATCACCCCCTTCCTCTATGCCCCTGTTAATAAGTTGGAGGATGCTCTGTTTTATTTACTATTCACTCTACCTGTGCTGCCACCTTCAACAATCTGTGCACATATACACCCAGGTCCCTCTGCTCCTGTACTCCCCTTAGAATTGAACCCTCTATTTTATATTTTATTTCAATGTTCTTCCTACCAAAATTCATCACCTCGTACTTAAGGCTGTGAGGTATAGGAGCAGGGGGCCATTCAGCCCATTGAGTAGAAAGCGAGGAGAAAACAGATGCTGGAGATCAGAGTCAAAAAATGTGGCGCTGGAAAAGCACAGCAGGTCAGGGAGCATCTGCAGAGCAGGAGAGCTGATGTTTCAGGAACATTCCTGATGAAGGGCTTATGCCCAAAATGTCGGTTCTCCTGCTCCTCGAATGCTGCCTGACCTGCTGTGCTTTCCCGTTGCCACACGTTTTGATTCAGCCCATTGAGCCTGCTCAGCTATTCAGTGAAATCATGGCTGATCTGTTAATCCTCATTTCCACCTTCCTGCCTGTTCTCCATAACCATTGACTCACTTAAAATTAAAAATCTGTCTCAGCCTTAATGATCCAACCTTAACAGCCCTCTGCATTGAAACTCATCTGCCACATTCCTGCCCACTCCACTGACTTGTCAATGTCCTTTCAGAGCTCCACACTGTTATCCTCATAGTTTACAGTTCTCCCAAGTTTTGTGTCCAGGCCGGGGTTCGGAGGTTTGACCAAGGTGTGTCATAACATGTCTGTGCAGGTTGATCAAAAATATCGACCATGGAGATTGGCATTGAGGAGAAGCATAAATGTTACAAACTAATCAATCTACACTAGAAATTGTTTATTTGAACAGTGATTGCAGAGTCATACAGCACAGAAACAGTTCAACTGGTCCATGCCGGCCAAATTTCCCAAATTAATCTACTCCTACTTCCCTGTGTTTGGTCAATATCCCTGTAAATCTTTCCTAATCATATATCTGTCCAAATGTCTTTTCATGTTGTAACTGTATCTGCATCTGCCACTTCCTCTGGCAGTCCATTCCACACACGAAACACCCTCTGTGTGGAAAAAGTTGCCCCTCAGGTTCCTTTTAAACCTTTCTCCTTTCACCTTAAAAATATGCCCTCTAGTTTTGAACCCTCCACACCCTAGAGAAAAGAATTTTGACATTCACCTAATCCATGCCCCTCATGATTTTATAAACCTTTATAAGGTCACCCCACAACCTCCTATGGTCCAGTGAAAAAAGTCCCAACCGATCCACGGACTCCATATATCTCAAATCCTCCATTCCTGACAACATCCGGGCACAGAGGGACTTCAATTATCTGAATATCAATTATCTGGACTTCAAATTATCTGAAGAAGATCTCAAGGTCCTGATAAAAACATTATTGTGCATCAAAGATGTGTTATCAACACTGATCTTTTATTTACTGTGATTAAAAGAGAATTTGGCTTACTGAAATGTTGCCGAGAACAGTCCTGGACATCGATGGGAGCTCAGGCAACGTGTCCAAATGACTGACCTCCCACCCTCTCTCTCTCTCTCTCTCTCTCTCCCCACATTTTCCCTGGAGTTCTCCGAAGGGGTGTGCCCTAAACCCCCCTTCCCCAGATAATCTCTCCAAGTGGAACTTGTCAAAAAGGTGTGTGTGTGTGTGAGAGTGAGTGAGTGACTCACCCCCAGCAGCAGTCTTGCTGTTGGTGTCGAGGCTGGCTGCCCCTTGGGGGGGGGGGGGAAACGGAGTGGAGGGTGGCTGGGTCAGGGAGGGGGTATAGTGCGTGGATGGATAGGGTTGGGATTGGAGGTGGGTGCAGATTGGGGGGTGTGGGGGCGGCATGGGATCGCGTGCAGTGTCCTGAGCAGAGATCCGACTTAGCAAGTGCTCACTATGTCAATCCCATTGAACTGATGGGTGGGGGGTGGGTGAGGGAGGGCGGGCAGGAGGTTTCAGCAATGCTGCTGGTCCCTTACACACAAGTGTGTGTCTGCTCAGAAACAGAGCCTGAGACAGAGAGAGGGAGCAAGGCAGGCAGAGAGTGGAAACATGAAACTTTTTTTTAAGAGTCCCAGAGGAGAGGCATTGAATCAGTTATCCAAATAATTAGCCGAACGAAATACTGCCCTCCCATCTCGTTCAGATAATTGAGGTTCCTGTGTAAATCTTTTCTGAACCCTCTCCAGCTTAATAATATCCTTGCTCTAACACCGCGACCAGAACTGGACACAGTACTCCAAAAAAAGGCTGAAGAAGCTGGGTTTCCCTCTGAGAACAAAGGAGATTGAGGGGATGTGTAACAGAAGTGTGTGAGATTATGACAGATCTGGATGAAGGAGACGTGAAAGAATGGTTCCCTGTAGCTGATAGCAGAAAGACAGGGGGGCATATGGATTTAGTTGGAAGGTGGATGGGTGGGTGGTTGGTCTGTGAAGAAGATCTGTTTGATGGTAACAACTTAACTCCGAAAGGAGCGTGGACATGCATTTAACACTGTGCTTCCAGTAAGAATGGGGCAATGGAGTTAACTTGATTGTGGCATAAAAAGCTATATGGACTCAATGGGCTGAATAGTCTTGCTTTGTGCCATTACAGCACTGTGACCTTCTGAAGATGAAGTGATGCTCAATTCAAACTGGCCATTTTATTACTTTTCTGATGAAGCAAATCACGAAAGCTGATTTGGGTGAACCCCCTGATGTAACGATTATTCCTAACAGTGTCAGCAGGACTCTGCTTCAGTGATGATTCCCAGTGGGGAGTACTCCCAGTCTCTGAATCTGAAAGAAATGCATTCAGGTCCTATGATGATGTGGTGGTACTGTGGTAGTGTCATTGGGCTTGCAATCTAAAAGCTCCAGCTAATGGTTTGGGGAGATGGAGTTCAAATCCAATCACTGTGTCCAGTGGAACTTAAGCTCAGTTAATAATGTCTGGGATATAAAGCTAATTATATGAATGCTAACAATGCCCTTTACTGATTGTCATCTGGTTAACTTATGTCTCTTTAGAGTGTGGCCGGCACAGTGGCACAGTGGTTAGCACTACTGCCTCACAGCACCAGAGACCCAGGTTCAATTCCCGCCTCAGGCGACTGACTGTGTGGAGTTTGCACATTCTCCCCGAGTCTGTGCGGGTTTCCTCCGGGTGCTCTGGTTAGGTGCAGGTTAGGTGAATTGGCCATGTTAAATCACCCGTAGTGTTAGGGGCAGGGGTAAATGTAGGGGAATGGGTCTGAGTGGGTTGCGCTTCGGCGGGTCGGTGTGGACTTGTTGGGCTGAGGGGCCTGTTTCCACACTGTAAGTAATCTAATCATGGTATCTGCTATCTTTACCCAGCCTGACCTGCATATCACTGTAGACCATCAATAATTTGGTTGAAACTTAACTTTCCTCTGGGCATTAAATGGTGGTCTAGCCCATAATCTCTACACCCCATGAATGAATAATAATTAAAAACTCACCTTTCACTTCTGGTAATTTCCTCATAAAAATGTCTTCACTGTCTCCACATCCTTTTCATCGTAAAGGTAGTGTCACCATAGTCCTACTGTAATGCTCTCTCATTAGAGAGGTGGTGGTTCAATCTGACAGTCACTGTGCCTCAGGTGAGGGGGAAAGGGGCAAGGTTGAGAAGTTTGGGCCTTCGTGGTGACGTCGGCTGGTGTGGTCTTTTAGGCTTTTTGTCATATGGAAATACTGGAAACTCTTGATCCAGCTCTTAACTGCCCTCTGGGGAACTGGGGAGAGTCAATATTGCTGTCCTACCTAGTGATGCACACATCCCTTAAAAATAAAAAGGGGGGAAAGAGAAACATTGGAGAACAAAGTCTAATGAGCCTGGTGCCAGATTATGGATGTTGAAAGATAGAATAGAATCCCTACTGTGTAGAAACAAGCCCTTTGGCCCAACAAGTCCACCCCAACCCTCCAAAGAGTAATGCACTCAGGGTCATTCCCCTACATTAATCCCTGACCTATACAGACAATTTAGCACGACCAATTCACCTAACTTGCATACCTTTGGATTGTGGAGGAAATCCACACAGACATGGGGAGAATGTGCAAACTCCGCACAGACAGTTGCCCAAGGCTAGAATTGAACCCAGGTCCCTGACACTGAGAGGCAGCAGTGCTAACCACTGAGCCACCGTACCTTTAACAACAGTGGGTTTGGATGTGTGGGGAATGAAAGGATATGAGTATTGCATGTGAATGTGGATTTGAGGTAGAAAATCAGCCGTGATCCTTTTGAGTCATGGAGTATTGGTCCCATGGCCCACTCCTATTCAGATTTCTTGTGTCCTTAAACTCTCGGGTCCTGTGAAAGAGTGTGACACGACCAATGGTGTGAAATTCAGGTGAGGCGTTAAGACCAAGGGCCTATATAAAGCTGCCATTCATTTTACTTTCAGGGAACTAGCTAGCTGCCATTTCTAGGCTTTGGGCCAATGAGGAATTGCTGACTCTGCAATAACTGGATGAGCTCTTCACTTTGCTGACTAACACGAGTGGTTTTGCTCATTTCGCTGGCATGATTTATAGCCTCATACTTTACAGCAGGGATCTGAACTACTTTGGGTGGTGTTGGACGCCAACTGGTCCTCTCAGGTTTACACCATCCCTTCTGATTTGGAGATGCTGGATTAATAACCCTGAGACTGCAATTCACATCCCAACTCTGTGGTCACTTCTGAAGCTAAATGAAGATGTTTACGACAGAAAAGAATGACTGTATGAACATGTGAAAATTGATCACAGGAAGACGCAGAGTTATCTTGCACTCAGGATGCCTGGATGTGATTATTAGATCCTCACAATCTCACTCAATAGGCGCACACACACGCACACACAAAACTGCACATTCACCCAGAGGCGCACACACAAAACTGCTCATATGGTCACAAATTCAGAATCATCAAGAAACATACTAACACACATTTTCACAGAAAATCTTTTTTGCTCTCTTTCTCTCTCACACACACACACATACACAGGCACAATCTTACATGCACACAATCACATACATACACTCACATATAGACAGACACAATCTCTCTCTTACGCCCACACCCATACTCACACACACATTCTCCCTCTCACACACACAGACACATGTGCATGCACACTCACTCACCCACTCACTCATTCACTCTCTCTCTCTCACAGAAACTTACCAAACCTCCTTCAAGAGCACATTCCAAATCCACAACCTCGAACATCTAGAACGACAAGGGCAACAGATACATGGGAACACCACCCCCTGCAAACTCCCTTCAAGCCACTCACCATCCTGGCATGGAAATACATTGCTGTTCTTTGCTGTTCTGGGTCAGAATCCTGGAACTCCATTCAGAACAACATGGTGGGTCTATCTACACACCAAGTGGACTTCAGCAGTTTAGGAGGGCTGCTGACTGTCACTTAATTGAAAACAATTAGGGATGGGCAAAAAGAGCTTACCTGATGGGTATCGGGGGCAAACTCTCTGAGGAGCTCCTCTGGGTAATATCCTAGGCCCAACCATTTTCAGCTGCTTCATCACTAGCCTTCCTTCCCTCCATCATAAGGTCAGAAGTGGGGATGTTCACCCATGACTGTGCAATGTTCAGCACCATTCATGACTCCTCAGACACTGAGACATGTCCAAATGTAGCAAGATCTGGACAATATCCAGGCTTGGGCTGACAAATGGCAAGTAACATTCACACCACACAAATGCCAATAAGAGACAATCTAACCACCACCTCTTGACATTCAATAATGTTACTATCACTGAATAACTCACTATCATTATCCTGGGAGTTATCATTGAATAGAAACTTAACTGGACTCACTACATAAACTTAGTGGCTACAAGGGCAGGTCAGAAGTGAGGAATACTGCAGCGAGTAACTCACCACCTGACTCCTGAAAGCCTGTCCATTGTTTGTAAGGCACGGGTCAGGAGTGTGATGGAATACTTCCCACTTGCCTGAATGAGTGCAGCTCTAACAACACTCAAGAAGCTTGACAGCAACCAGAACTGAGCAGCCCACTTGATTTGCACTGCATCCACGAGCGTGCACTCCATCCACCAGCGATGCTCAGTAACAGCAGGGTGTATTATCTACAAGATACATTGCACAAATTCACCAAAGATCCTCAGACAGCGCCTTTCAAATGCATGATCACTTCCATCAGAAGGGCAGCAGACATAATGGAAACACCATCACCAATTTCCCCTCTAAGCCACTCACCATCCTGACTTGGAAATATTCCTTCACTGTTGCTGAGTCAAAATCCTGGAATTCCCACCCTAACGGCTTTGTGGGTCAACCCACAGCAGGTGGACTGCAGCGGTTCAAGAAGGCAGCTCACCACCACCTTCTCAAGAGCAACTAGGAATGGGCAATAAATGCTGGCCTGTTTAGTGACACCTACATCTCACTAAAAAATCAATTAAAAAAAAAATCAAGTCACAAATGCCCTAAAATCAAAAATGAATAGGGTTGCTTTTCAGACTGGAGGCCTGTGACCAGTGGTGTGCCACAAGGATTGGTGCTGGGTCCACTGCTTTTCATAATTTATATAAATGATTTGGATGTGAACGTATGAGGTATAGTTAGTAAGTTTGCAGATGACACCAAAATTGGAGGTGTAGTGGACAGCCGCAACATGATCTCCCAACTCCTATACTCAATGCACTGACCAATAAAGGCAAACATAACTAAACACCTTCTTCACCATCCTATGGTGACCTCAGAGTATAGCAGGATCTTGATCAGTTGGGTTGAGGAGTGGCAGATGGAGTTTAATTGAGATAAATATGAGGTTCTGCATTTTGGAAGGACAAATCAAGGCAGGACTTATACACTTAATGGTAAGGTCCTGGGGAGTGTGGCAGAACAGAGATCTTAGTGTGCAGGTTCATAGTTCCTTCAAAGTAGACTTGCAGGTAGATAGGATAGTGAAGAAGGCGCTTGGTATGCTTTCCTTTATTGGTCAGAGTATTGAGTACAGGAATTGGGAGGTCATGTTGCGGCTGTACAGGACATTGGTTAGGCCACTGTTGAAATATTGCGTGCAATTCTGGTCTCCTTCTTCCTATCGGAAAGATGTTGTGAAACTTGAAAGGGTTCAGAGCAGACTTACAAGGATGTTGCCATGGTTGGAGGATTTGAGCTATAAGGAGAGGCTGAACAGGCTGGGGCTGTTTTCCCCGGAGCATCGGAGGCTGAGGGGTGACCTTATAGTGGTTTATAAAATCATGAGGGGCATGTATCGGGTAAATAGACAATGTCTTTTCCCTGGGTGGGGGAGGGCATAGAACTAGAGGGCATAAGTTTTGGATGAGAGGGGAAAAATTTAAAAGGAACCTAAGGGGCAACTTTCTCACACAGAGGGTGATGCGGGTATGGAATGAATCGCCAGAGGACGTGATGGAGGCTGGGAAAATTGCAACATTTAAAAGGCATCTGGATGGGTATATGAATAGGAATGGCTTAGAGGGATACAGGCCAAATGCTGGCAAATGGGACTAGATTATTTTAAGATATCTGCATGCATGGACCAAAGAGTCTGTTTCTGTTTGACTTTATAACAAGGGCAACACAAATGGGAACAAGTAGCATCACAGGACTATTACAGTGTGCACAAGGCCAATTGGCCCATTATGCCAGCATCAGTTCTATGGTCTAGTGCCTTATATCCCTGCTCACCATTTCTTCCAAATTACCATCCAATGCCCCCTCAAATATCTCAATTGAACTTGCCTCCACTGTACTCCACTGTATGGGCGGCACGGTAGCACAGTGGTTAGCACTGCTGCTTCACAGCGCCAGAGACCCGGGTTCAATTCCCGCCTCAGGCGACTCTCTGTGTGGAGTTTGCACATTCTCCCCGTGTCTGCGTGGGTTTCCTCCGGGTGCTCCGGTTTCCTCCCACAGTCCAAAAATGTGCAGGGGTTAGGTGAATTGGCCATGCTAAATTGCCCGTAGTGTTAGGTGAAGGGGTAAATGTAGGAGAATGTAGGAGAATGGGTCTGGGTGGGTTACGCTTCGGCGGGTCGGTGTGGACTTGTTGGGCCGAAGGGCCTGTTTCCACACTGTAAGTAATCTTACTCCTAGGCAGTGCATCCGCTACGATGGTTGTAGAACATAGAACATAAAACAGTACAGTACAGGAACATGCCCTATCGCCTATAGTCTGGTGCCAAATTAAACTAATCCCTTCTGCCTGCCTTTGGTCCATATCCCTCCATTCCTTGCATATTCATGTGCTTATCTAAACACCCCTTAAATGCTCCTATCGTATCTGCCTCCACCACCACCCCTGGCAGTTTGTCCCAGACCCCTCCTACTCTCTGTGTAAAAAAACCTGTCCCTCACATCTCCTTTGAACTTTTTCCCTCTCACTGTAAATGCATGCCCGAGTATTAGACATTTCAGGAAATAGATTCTGACCGTCAACCCCCATCTACACATCTCCTAATTTTCTGGACCTCTATCTTGCCTCCCCTCAGCTTCCACCACTCTAGAGGAAACAACCTGAATTTATCTCACCTTTCCTTTTTGCTTTTGAACATTCTCAAGTGGCTGTTCAAAGAAGCTGGACTGTTTGAGGGTTGAATGGGGCTACATCAGACAGATTAGCGAAGGAGATGGTGGTAAATCAATGAATGGACCACAAACCAGAAATATCCTTCCATTTAATCGCAGGTTGGGAATTGCATGAGGGTGTGATGAGATGCCACAGAGATGCAGTTTCCCTCAGAAACAAGAGTAGCTCAAGCCTGTTTCCCCATTTAATTGTACCATGGCTGATTTGCAATACAAGTCCATTTGTCCTATTTGTTTGCTCTACCCTTAACCAACAAAAATCCCCCTGTCTTGGAAAGTTTCACTTCATCGTCTTGGGGGAACAGGGTTTCAGATTTCCATGTCCTTTGACAAGGTTCCTGCTTTATTCCTGAAGAAACTCTCTTTGATTTGAAGATTATGCCCACTGACTTTGGTTTCCCTCATCAAAGCAAATGGCTTTGCTCTATTGACCTTTTAATTAAATATTTCAATTCAATCAACATGAAGTAATGATTGAGTTAATAAGAGAGTACAGAGTTGCCGTTCAAACATGATAATGGAGACTGCAAATGATGGTAGACTATAGGCAGTGCATTGTAATAAGGAAAGAGTGTGAATGGGAATTAGGTTTAATTTGTATGTGAGGAAAATGTGGTAATTAGAATGAAGAATAATGCACAATGTTTAACAATGATCCATACCTCACCCTAAGACAACCAGGAATAACTAGACATGTTGTTCTCCATTATATTGCTGTAATGCTGAAGGAAGATTGATTAGGTTGGAGATTTAACCATTAAGCTGACCAAAGAATATAGCAGTCAAGAGCAAGAGGGCACTGTACAACCTTTCAGCTCTGCTCTGCCATTTAGGAGGATCATGGCTGTTCTTTGTCCTTAACTGCACTTTCACACCAGATTCTTATATCCTCTGATAACCTCAGAATCCCAGAGTTCCACTTGAAAGGGTGCAAAAAAGATTTACAAGGATGTTGCCAGGGTTGGAGGATTTGAGCTATAGGGAGAGGCTGAATAGGCTGGGGCTGTTTTCCCTGGAGCGTCAGAGGCTGAAGGGTGATATTATAAAGGTTTATAAAATCAAGAGGGTCATAGATAGAAAGAACTATAAAGGTCTTTTCCCAAGGATAGGGGAGTCCAAAACAAGATGACGTAGGGGAAAGATTTAAAATGGACCTAAGGAGCATGTATGGAATGAGCTGCCAGAGGAAGTGGTGGAGGCTGGTACAATTACAACTTTAAAAGGTCCTTTTTGTATTTGCATACCTGCTTTGGAAAGTCAGGAGTGCGGTGGATCTGGATGAGTATATGAATGGGAAGAGTTTAGAGGGATATGGGCCAAGTGCTGGCAAATGGGACTGGATTAATTTAGGATATCTGGTTGGCATGGACGAGTTGGACCAAAGGGTCTGTTTCTATGCTGTACACCTCTATGACTCTGTGACTGTATAAGTCTATAAATCTCAGTCTTGAATACTCTGAATGACTGAACATCCCCAGTCCTCTGGAGAGTGCTGAAGATTCACGATTCTCTAACTTAAGTTCCTCCTTCTCACAATGACTGTACATACCACCCTCTAGGGTTTGAGAAGGCAGCTCACCTGAAGGGCAGTTAGGAATGGGTAATATATGCTTGATATCCACTTGTCAAAAGCAAATAAATACAGCAAATGCAATATAATGGGTGGAAGTAGTGAAGAAAAATGGAGATAAAAAGCAAAGGTAGGCCATTCAGCCCCTTGAGCCTGCTCCACAATTCAATAGGGTTATGGCTTACCCACTTTCTCAATGCCTTATTCCCCCCTTCTCTCCTTATCAGTCTCATTCTTGAATGTATTCAGTGACTTGGCCTCCACAGCTTTCTGTGATTGAGAATTCCACAGGCTGATCAGCAGCTTTGATTAGATTAGATTCCCTACAGTATGGAAACAGGCCATTTTGGCCCAACAAGTCCACACCGGCCATCCGTAGAGCAACCCACCCAGATCCACTCCCCGACACTGTATTTAACCCTGACTAATTCACTTAACATTATGGACAATTTAGCATGGCCAATCTACCCTAACCAATCCAACACCAGCATCTCCAAATCATGTCACCCTAACCAGCACATTTTTGGATTGAAGAAATGTTTAGTTTAGTCTGGGGTTATGGCTGTTTGGAGCGAAGGGTTTGTTTCTGTGCTGTATGACTCCATTGACCCACGTGTTGCTGAGATTCTTGAGAGTTTTTACTGTTGCCTTCACCAGTTAGTGAGAAATGTGATCCACCGCACTCCTGACTTTCCAAAGCAGGTATGCAAATACAAGAAGGACCTTTTAAAGTTGAGTGAAAGGTGATTATATGGATTTCTTCCCCTCTTGCCTCGTGTCAAATTTCCAGAGAAAGAATTTCAATGCTGACAGAACTTTGCTGTATCATATTGAAGTAGTGACAAACCATTTGTTAGATCTGACACATACGATGTGCTAACAACCACTTGTCCACGATCCTTGCAACTCCCTATCTCCATAAACATCTCTAGCCTTAATTTCTGAAATTTCTATGTTCAACTAAACTTTGTGCATCCAATTTTTTTAACCTCTCCAACCACTGACCAGGATCTGAACACTGTCCAATCGTCCCTAAAATTTCAACCTCTCTACCTCTCCCCGCTCCTTAAAACCATGTCCAAGCCTTTGGTCTTTTAAAGTATTTGTAATAGTTTTTTTGTCATATCGATGCAAGTTGTTGTTCAAGGGTCATTCTGAAAACATTCCCACTTCACTCTCTCTCTCTCTCTGTCTCTCTTCACAGATTTGAGACCCTGGGTGTTGAATTTTAGCTTTCCAGGAGTGTATGACTACTCTCAGTTGGCAATCGACCTCAGCAGAAAGCAGCTGGTCATTGGAGCCAGGTACAGTACAACAATGTCCATGGTGATTGTATGAGTTGGTATATGCTTTCTTCTAAGTTCCTTTGGTATGCTCCTATCCGGGGGTTTGTTTATTGACAAACTTACAGTTTCATCATTAACGTAACAAACTAACACAATTCCAGATTTATTTAATGGTCTCTACGTAAATTCCGTGTGTAAATAAACTCACATCTCACAATCTTCCAGCACTGGCTGAGGTTATCATGATAGACTCTCCTTCCAACCTCTCCCCTCGCTTGAGGCGTGGTGACCTTCAGGTTAGGCTCAGCAGTGGTCATTCCTTTCAAATGGGAGAGCAGCCCTATGGTCATAGTTGTGGAGTCATAGCATGAAAACAGGCCCTTCGGCCCAACTTGCCCATGCTGTCCAGTTTTCACAATGAGCCCCATTTAGAACATAGAACATAGAACAGTACAGCACAGAACAGGCCCTTCAGCCCACGATGTTGTGCCGACCACTGATCCTCATGTATGCATCCTCAAATTTCTGTAACCATATGCATGTCCAGCAGTCTCTTAAATGTCCCCAATGACCTTGCTTCCACAACTACTGTTGGCAACGCATTCCATGCTCTCACAACTCTCTGTGTAAAGAACCCGCCTCTGACATCCCATCTATACTTTCCTCCAACCAGCTTAAAACTATGACCCCTCGTGTTAGCCATTTCTGCCCTGGGAAATAGTCTCTGGCTATCGACTCTATCTATGCCTCTCATTATCTTGTATACCTCAATTAGGTCCCCTCTCCTCCTCCTTTTCTCCAATGAAAAAAGTCCGAGCTCAGTCAACCTCTCTTCATAAGATAAGGCCTCCAGTCCAGGCAGCAACCTGGTAAACCTCCTCTGAACCCGCTCCAAAGCATCCACATCTTTCCTATAATAGGGCGACCAGAACTGGACGCAGTATTCCAAGTGCGGTCTAACCAAAGTTTTATAGAGCTGCAACAAGATCTCACGACTTGGGCGGCACAGTGGCACAGTGGTTAGCACTGCTGCCTCACAGCGCCTGAGACCCGGGTTCAATTCCTGCCTCAGGCGACTGACTGTGTGGAGTTTGCACATTCTCCCCATGTCTGCATGGGTTTCCTCCGGGTGCTCCGGTTTACTCCCAAAGTCCAAAGATGTGCAGGTCAGATGAATTGGCCATGCTAAATTGCCCGTAGTGTTAGGTAAGGGGTAAATGTAGGGGTATGGGTGGGTTGCTCTTCGGCGGGTCGGTGTGGACTTGTTGGGCCGAAGGGCCTGTTTCCACACTGTAATGTAATCTAATCTAATCTAGACTCTTAAACTCAATCCCCCTGTTAATGAAAGCCAAAACACCATATGCTTTCTTAACAACCCTGTCCACTTGGGTGGCCATTTTAAGGGATCTATGTACCTGCACACCAAGATCCCTCTGTTCCTCCATACTGCCAAGAATCCTATCCTTAATCCTGTACTCAGCTTTCAAATTCGACCTTTCCAAAATACATCACCAAAATGCATCACCTCAATCACATCCAGGTTGAACTCCATCTGCCACCTCTCAGCCCATCTCTGCATCCTGACAATGTCCCGCTGCAGCCTACAACAGCCCTCTATACTGTCAACGACACCTCCAACCTTTGTATCGTCTGCAAACTTGCTGACCCATCCTTCAATCCCCTCATCCAAGTCATTAATAAAAATTACAAACAGTAGAGGCCCAAGGACAGAGCCCTGTGGAACACCACTCATCACTGACTTCCAGGCAGAATATTTTCCTTCTACTACCACTCGCTGTCTTCTGTTGGCCAGCCAATTCTGTATCCAGACAACTAAGTTCCCCTGTATCCCATTCCTCCTGACCTTCTGAACGAGCCTACCATGGGGAACCTTATCAAATGCTTTGCTGAAGTCCATATACACCACATCCACAGCTCGACTCTCATCAACCTTTCTAGTCACATCCTCAAAGAACTCGATAAGGTTTGTGAGGCATGACCTGCCCCTCACAAAGCCGTGTTGACTGCATTTAATCAAGCCATGCTCTTCCAGATGGTCATAAACCCTATCCCTCAGAATCCTTTCTAACACCTTGCAGGCGACAGACGTGAGACTGACTGGTCTGTAATTGCCGGGGATTTCCCTATTTCCTTTCTTGAAGAGAGGAATTACATTTGCCTCTCTCCAGTCCTCAGGTATGACTCCAGTGGAGAGTGAGGATGCAAAGATCTTCGCAAGTGGCGAAGCAATTTTATTTCTCGTTTCCCAAAGCAGCCGAGGACAAATCTGGTCCGGGCCTGGTGACTTGTCAATCTTAATGTTTGACAAAATTTTCAGCTCATCAGCTTCCTCTATCTCTATCCATTTCAGCATGCACACCTGCTCTTCAAAGGTTTCATTCATTACAAAGTTCGTTTCTTTTGTAAAGACAGAAGCAAAAAGCTCATTTAGGCTTCCCCTACCTCCTCAGACTCCACACACAAATTCCCTCTGCTATCCCTGATCGGCCCTACTCTTTCTTTGATCATTCTCTTATTCCTCACATAAGTGTAAAATGCCTTTGGATTCTCCCTAATCTGTTCTCCCAAGCCTTTCTCGTGCCTCCTCCTGGCTCTCCACAGACCATTTTTGAGCTCCTTCCTCGCCTGCCTGTAATCCTCTAGAGCTGAGCTTGACCCTAGCTTCCTCAACCTTATGTAAGCTACCTTTTTCCTTTTGACAAGAAGCTCCACCACTCTCGTCACTCAAGGTTCCTTTATCTTACCCCTTCTTGCCTGTCTCAGAGGGACATAATTATTCATCACTCTCAACAACTGTTCCTTAAACAGTCTCCACATGTCTATAGTGCCTTTACCATGGAACAATTGCTCCCAGTCCATGCTTCCCAACTCACGTCTGATAGCATCATAGTTTCCTCTTCCCCAATTAAATATCCTCCCATTTTGCCTAATCCTCTCCTTCTCCATAGCTATGTAGAATGTGAGGCAGTTGTAGTCACTATCACCAAAATGCTCTCCCACCACAATACCTGCCCCGGCTCGTTTCCGAGCACCAAGTCTAGAATGGCCTCTCCCCTCGTCGGCCTGTCAACGTACTGAGTTAGGAAACCCTCTTGAACACATCTTACAAAAACAGCTCCATTCAAATCTTCTGCTCAAAGGAGGTTCCAATCAATATTGGGAAAGTTAAAGTCACCCATTACAACAACTCTACTATGTCCACACTTTTCCAAAATCTGCCGACCTATGATTTCTTCAATCTCCCTGCTGCTATTGGGGGGCCTATAGTAAACCCCTAACGAGGTGACTGCTCCCTTGCTGTTCCTAATTTCCACCCATACTGACTCGGTAGGCAGACCCTCCTTGACAATGGAAGCTTCTGTGGCTGTGATACCCTCTCTGATTAGCAGTGCTACACCCTCTCCTCTTTCACCCCCCTCCCTATTCTTTTTAAATGCTCTAAACCCTGGAACATCCAGCAACCATTCCTGCCCCTGAGAAACCCATGTCTCTGTTATGGCCACAACATCATAGCACCAGGTACTGATCCATGCTCTAAGTTCATCACTTTTATACCTGATACTCCTTGCGTTAAAACAAACACACTTTAACTGATCCCTTGGTTCCTTCCCAGGAAAGTCCTTCCCACTAGCTGGTCTACCTCTTGCTATTGCCTCATCTTCATCAACTCTCACCTCCGGTATACAGCTCAGGTTCCCACCCCCCTGCCATACTAGTTTAAACCCTCCTGAACCACTTGAGCAAACCTTCCACCCAGGATATTGGTCCCCTTCCAGTTGAGATGCAACCCGTCCTTCTTTCACAGGTCCCACCTTCCCCAGAAGGCACCCCAATTATCTACATATCTGAAGCCTGTGTTTATCTCTCCAGACTGATCTCATCTATGTACCTGTCCAAATGTATTTTAAATGACAAAATTGTACTTATTTCCACCACTATCTGTGGCAGCCTGTTCCAGACACTTACCACCCTCTTTGTGAATAAGTTGCCCCTCTGAACCCTTTTCTATCTCTCCCCTCTCTCTGTAGGAATATGGCAACTTGACCTTTACCTTCATTCCTATCTCTGTTTTATTTGCCCAGTACCATAAGCAGTATGTCACTATTTCCCATCGTCTTCATCTTTCCATGCCCCTGCAGCCCTGGTTTTCTAGATTGAGGGTGGTGGTGGAGGGTTGTTTTTCAGACTGGAGGCCTGTGACCAATGGAGTGCCACATGGATCGGTGATGGGTCCTCTACTTTTTGTCATTTACATAAATGATTTGGATGCGAGCATAAGAGGTACAGTTGACCAGATGGGTCAATGAGCTGAGAAGTGGCAGATGGAATTTAATTCAGGTAAATGCGAGGTGCTGCATTTTGGGAAAACAAATCTTAGCAGGACTTATACACTTAATGGTAAGATCCTAGGGAGTGTTACCGAACAAAGAGACCTTGGAGTGCAGGTTCATAGCTCCTTGAAAGTGGAGTCGTAGGTAGATAGGACAGTAAAGAAGGCATTTGTTATGCTTTCTTTTATTGGTCGGAGTATTAAGTACAGGAGTTGGGAGGTCATGTTGTGGCTAAACAGGACATTGGTTAGGCCACTGTTGGAATATTGCGTGCAATTCTGATCTCCTTCCTATTGGAAAGATGTTGTGAAACTTGAAAGGGTTCAGAAAAGATGTACAAGGATGTTGCCAGGGTTGGAGGATTTGAGCTATAGGGAGAGGCTGAACAGGCTGGGGCTGTTTTCCCTGGAGCATCGGAGGCTGAGGGGTGACCTTACAGAGGTTTACAAATTATGAGGGGCATGGATAGGGTAAATAGGCAAAGTCTTTTCCCTGGGGTGGGGGAGTCCAGAACTAGAGGGCATAGGTTTAGGGTAAGAGGGGAAGATATAAAAGAGACCTAAGGGGCAACTTTTTCACACAGAGGGTGGATGTATATGGAATGAGCTGCTAGAGGAAGAGGTGGAGGCTGGTACAATTGCAACATTTAAGAGGCATTTGGATGGGTATATGAATAGGAAGGGTTTGGAGGGATGTGGGCCAGGCGTTGACAAGTGAGACTGGATTGGGTTGGAATATGTGGTCGGCATGGACGGGTTGGACCGAAGGATCTGTTGTCATGCTGTACATCTCTATGACTCTATGACTCTCCTAATAGAACAGAGAACAGCACAGTACAGCACAGGCCCTTCAGCTCTCGATGATATGCCGACCTTTTATCCTACTCTAAGATCGGACTAACATACATACCCTGCATTGTACTATCATCCATGCGCCTATCCAAGAGTTGCTTAAATGTCCCTAATGTATCTGACTCTACTACCACCGCTGGCAGTGCATTCCACACACCTACCACTCTCGTTGTAAAGAACCTACTTCTGACATCTCCCCTAAACCTTCCTCCAATCACCTTAAAATTATGCCCCTTCATGATAGCCATTTCGTCTCTCAGAAAACCTCTCTGGCTATCCATTCTATTTATGCCTCTCATCATCTTGTACACCTCTAATCTTTTGCAAACCTCTGAAATATATGCCTGCCTCTTCCTATGTCTAATTTTAAATTTCTTCTTAAAGTCACTCTCTCACCTGAATAGTATTCATAGTTGTGACATTGAACCAAGAATGGGAGGTGATTTTATCTTGAGTATATAGGCTACCAGGGGAAATGATAGAGTGTTTATCAAAGGGATGTTCCCCATTTGGGAGAGTCTAAATATAGAGTACTGTATGTAGTTTAAAAATAAAGGATCTCCCATGTAGCATGGAGGTGAGGAGAATTTACTTCTCCCAGAGGGTTCACAACACCATAAGACATAGGAGAGAAAGTGGACCGTTCAGCCCATTGAGTCTGCTCTGTCATTCGATGAGATCATGGCTGAGTTGACAATCCTCAACTCCATATTCCTGCCTTTTCCCATAACCCTCAATTCCGCTACTGATTAAAACCTATCTCAGCCTTGAATATACTAAATGATTCAGCCTGTACAGCCCTCTGTGGTAAATAATTCCATAGATTCACAACCCTCTGAGAGAAGAAATTTCTCATCTCCGTTTTAAATAGGTGACCCCTTATTCCGAGATGATGCCCTCTGGTCCGAGATTCTCCCACAATGAGAAATGACCTTTCTGCATTCACTCTGTTAAATCCCGAAGAATTCTGGTCTTGAGTCTTTGGAACACTCTTGCCCAGAGTTCATAGAACATAGAACATAGAACAATACAGCACAGAACAGGCCCTTCGGCCCACGATGTTGTGCCGAACATTTGTCCTAGCTTAAGCACCCATCCATGTACCTATCCAATTGCCACTTAAAGGTCACCAAAGATTCTGACTCTACCACTCCCACAGGCAGCGCATTCCATGCCCCCACCACTCTCTGGGTAAAGAACCCACCCCTGACATCTCTCCTATACCTTCCACCCTTCACCTTAAATTTATGTCCCCTTGTAACACTCTGTTGTACCCGGGGAAAAAGTTTCTGACTGTCTACTCTATCTATTCCTCTGATCATCTTATAAAACTCTATCAAGTCACCCCTCATCCGAGAAAAGGCCTAGCACTCTCAACCTATCCTTGTACGACCTATTCTCCATTCCAGGCAACATCCTGGTAAATCTTCTCTGCACCGTCTCCAAAGTTTCCACGTCTTTCCTAAAGTGAGGCGACCAGAACTGCACACAGTACTCCAAATGTGGCCTAACCAAAGTCCTGTACAGTTGCAACATCACTTCACGACTCTTGAATTCAATCCCTCTGCTAATGAACGCTAATACACCATAGGCCTTCTTACAAGCTCTATCCACCTGAGTGGCAACTTTCAAAGACCTATGAACATAGACCCCAAGATCCCTCTGTTCCTCCACCTCACTAAGAACCCTACCGTTAACCCTGTATTCCGCATTCTTATTTGTCTTTCCAAAATGGACAACCTCACACTTGGCAGGGTTGAACTCCATCTGCCACTCCTCAGCCCAGCTCTGCATCATATCTAAGTCTCTTTGCAGCCGACAACAGCCCTCCTCACTATCCACAACTCCACCAATCTTCGTATCATCTGCAAATTTACTGACCCACGCTTCGACTCCCTCATCCAAGTCATTAATAAAAATTACAAACAGCAGAGGACCCAGAACTGATCCCTGCGGAACTCCACTTGTAACTGGGCTCCAGGCTGAATATTTGCCATCTACCACCACTCTCTGACTTCGACTGGTTAGCCAGTTTTCTATCCAATTGGCCAAGTTTCCCTCTATCCCATGCCTCCTGACTTTCCGCATAAGCCTACCATGGGGAACCTTATCAAATGCCTTACTAAAAGCCATGTATACTACATCCACTGCTCTACCCTCATCCACATGCTTGGTCACCTCCTCAAAGAATTCAATAAGACTTGTAAGGCAAGACCTACCCTTCACAAATCCGTGCTGGCTGTCCCTAATCAAGCAGTGTCTTTCCAGATACTCATAAATCCTATCCCTCAGTACCCTTTCCATTACTTTGCCTACCACCGAAGTAAGACTAACTGGCCTGTAATTCCCGGAGTTATCCCTATTCCCTTTTTGAACAGGGGCACAACATTCGCCACTCTCCAGTCCCCTGGTACTACCCCCGTTGACAGTGAAGACGAAAAGATCATTGCCAACGGTACTGCAATTTCCTCTCTTGCTTCCCACATAATCCTAGGATATATCTTGTCAGGCCCGGGGGACTTGTCTATCCTCAAGTTGTTCAAAATGTCCAACACATCTTCCTTCCTAACAAGTATCTCCTCTAGCTTATCAGTCCGTTTCACACTCTCCTCTTCAACAATACGGTCCCTCTCGTTCGTAAATACTGAAGAAAAGTACTCATTCAAGACCTCTCCTATCTCTTCCGACTCAATACACTGTCTCCCACTACTGTTCTTGATCGGACCTACCCTCGTTCTCGTCATTCTCATGTTTCTCACATACGCATAAAATGCCTTTGGGTTATCCTTGATCCTGTCCGCCAAAGATTTTTCATGCCCTCTCTTAGCTCTCCTAATCCCTTTCTTCAGGTCCCTTCTGGCTATCCTGTATCCCTCCACTGCTCTGTCTGAACCCTGTTTCCTCAACCTTATGTAAGCCTCCTTCTTCCTCTTTACAAGACATTCAACCTCCCTCGTCAACCAAGGTTCCCTCACACGACCATTTCTTTCCAGCCTGACAGGTACATACATATCAAGGACACGTCGTATCTGTTCCTTGAAAGAGTTCCACATTTCCACGACATCCTTCCCTGACAGCCTATGCTCCCAACTTATGCTCCTCAGATCCTGTCTTACAGCATCGTAATTACCCTTCCCCCAATTGTAAAACCTACCCTGTTGCACGCACCTATCTCTCTCCATAACCAAGGTGAAAGTCACAGAATTGTGGTCACCATCACCAAAATGTTCACCCACTAACAAGCCCATCACTTGTCCCGGTTCATTACCAAGTACCAAATCCAATATGGCCTCCCTCTGGTCAGACAATCTACATACTGAGTTAGAAAAGCTTCATGGACACACTGCACAAACACCGCCCCATCCAATCTACTTGATCTAAAGAGCTTCCAATCAATATTTGGGAAGTTGAAATCGCCCATGACTACTACTAGTTCAGGTACAGCCATTTTTAGGGTAGAGGTGGACAAGAAGGCAGCTCACCAATACCAGGCTGATTACAGATGGGTAATGAATGTGGGCCCAGCCAGCAAAATCCACATCCCATAAATAATTACAAGTATTGATTGGCAGAGGAGACAAATGTTATCAGGAGTAAGTAGGGAAGTAGAGTTGAGGCCACCAACAGGTCAACCATGATCATGTTGCACAGCACAGCAGGCTAGAGGGGATGAGTCGAAGAGCGTGGTGCTGGAAAAGCACAGCAGGTCAGGCAGCATCTGAGGAGAATGATTCCTGATGAAGAGCTTGTGCTCGAAATATTGATTCTCCTGCTCCTTGGGTGCTGCCTGACCGGCTGTGGATTTCCAGTACCACACTCTGCGACATCTGCGGTCCTAACTTTCTCCTAGAGGGGATGAGTGGCCTCCTTCTGCTCTTAATAATTGTATGTCAATTCAATTATCTACCTCGTGTGTTTCTAAGAAATGGTTGGCTCCTCATTGGCTTGTCAACTGGCCTAACATTACAGTGAAGCCTTTCAAAATACAATCACCACGTTAGAACAGTACAGACAGGGCAGGTTTTACACACAGTGGTTGTGCATAGAAAGAGTCGAGAGTGTGGTGCTGGAAAAGCACAGCAGGTCCGATTGTAAGACCATACAACAGACAGTGAGGACAGCTGAGAAGATCATCGGGGTCTCTCTTCCCTCCATTACAGACATTAACGCCACACGCTGCACCCTAGAGCCTAAGAGCATTGTGGAAGTCCCCACACGCCCCTCACTCAAACTCTCCTTTCAGTTTCACCTTCCTCATTTCTGACCTCTTTTGTTCCTTTTGTTTGTTCTGGATTGTCATCTTGTCCTTTACTTGACTTTTCTCTCTTCAATTTTGCCCTCCTTACTTTTCTGCTCCTTTTCTATGCTTCTGCTCTTTCTTTCGCTTTTCATGATCTAACGTTTACACATTTTCTTCTGTTTATTCCTATCACTTCTCTCTGTCTCTCTCACTAATTGCACTCTTTTTCCCTCACTCTTTTGCTTCCTTGCTATTTTCTTATGTTTTTGTTTGCCTCCCTATTCGATTCCCCTTCTCTCTCTGTCTCTCTTTGCAAGCAACAGATCTGGCTTACTCAGTCTCTGCCAAATTTCCCTCTGTGCAATATGCTCTTCGGACTTTGCATTTTCATCATCTGTTTTGCACACTTTCAGATCTTCCCAGAAGTACAAACCAGGGTTACCCATATTGGTTGTGGAATTTCTCTGGTTGAATTCATAGAAACCTTGTAAGAACAGATAATCAGTGAGATTTGTTTCGCTTCTTAATATTAACACGTTCATATCTGTGTCTGTCCTTTTACAGAAACTACCTCTTTCGCCTCACTCTGAATAATATCTCTCTTATACAGGTAAGATCTTCTGAAAGAATTACGGATGCTGTAAATCAGAGACAAAAATAGAAATTGCTGGAAAAGCTCAGCAGATCAGGCAGCAGCTTTTTAAATATAGATTAGATTCCCTACAGTGTGGAAACAGGCCCTTTGGCCCAACTAGTCCACACCGACCCTCCGAAGAGTAATTTACCCAGGCCCATTCCCCCTAACTAATGCACCTAATTCTACGGGTAATTTAGCATGACCAATTCACCTAACGTGCACATCTTTGGACTGTGGGAGGAAACCCACGCAGACACAGGGAGAATGTGCAAACTCCACACAGACAGTCGCCTGAGGCTGGGATCAAACCCAGGTCCCTGGTGCTGTGAGGCAGCAGTGCTAACCACTGAGCCACCGTGCCACCCTAGTTATCTGTGGAGAGAAATCAGAGTTAATGTTTCGGGTCAAGTGACCCTTCCTCAGAACTCACTCAACCCAAAATGTTAACTCTGGTTTCTCTCCACAGATGCTGCCAGACCTGCTGAGCTTTTCCAGCAATTTCTACGTTTGAAATACTGGCCTTGATTACAGTACCAGCCCTGTAACATAAAATATGGTACTTATTGTAAATTACTTGAACAAATCAGTAAATCACTCCACTTTTATTCAAAAGCAACCCTGCATGAAATAAAGCCAGAAAATGACTGAAATAATCAATAGATCTGGCAGGATCGTTAGAGAGAGAAACAGGGTTAATGTTTCAGGTCAATCATCTTTCATTTGAACTGAGGTAAATTATTTGACCCAATTGGTCCTTCTCCTCGATTAATATATCCTTCTATTTCTTTCTACGTCGCACAGGGCGGCACGGTGGCACAGTGGTTAGCACTGCTGCCTCACAGCGCCAGAGACCTGGGTTCAATTCCCGACTCAGGTGACTGACTGTGTGGAGTTTGCACATTCTCCCCGTGTCTGCGTGGGTTTCCTCCGGGTGCTCCGGTTTCCTCCCACAGTCCAAAGATGTGCGGGTCAGGTGAATTGGCCATGCTAAATTGACCATAGTGTTAGGTTAAAGGGGTAAATGTAGGGGTCTGGGTGGGTTGCGCTTCGGCGGGTCGGTGTGGACTTGTTGGGCCGAAGGGCCTGTTTCCACACTGTAAGTAATCTAATCTAATCTAATCTAATCTATGTTCACCGTCTTTCCCCTGGGCAAGATGATACATAATGGAAAGTCACTGCATTAGTAATCCACAGGCCCAGGATAATCCAAAGATGTGCAGGTTAGGTCAATTGGCCATGCTAAATTGCCAATAGTGTTCAGGGATGTGTAGCTAGGTGTATTAGTCAGGGGTAAATGTAGTGTAATAGGGTAGGTGGATGGGTCTGGGAGGGTTACTCTTCAGAGGGTTGATGTGGACTTGTTAGGCCAAATGGCCTGTTTCCACACGTAGTGATTCTATTCTCTATAATTCTCTGGGATTGTAGGTGCAAGTCCCACCACCAAAGCAACCTGTGGAATTTAAACCTAAGTAATAAATCTGGAGCTCATCGGGTTAAATATTTGCCATCTAACTATTCTGCTGCCCTTACCCCTGGCGCTATATGTAATTCCAGACACACAGAAAAGCACATGACTTCTTATCTACCCTCTGGAATGGCTGAACAAGCCACTAAGATCAAAGGCAGTTAGGGGCGAGTGAAAGGAATGAGGGGGATCTTACAGAAGCATATAAAATAATGAAGAAAATAGGTAAGAAAGAAGCAGGGAGGTTGTTTTGCCTTGTGGGTGAAACCAGACCTAGGGGGCATAGCCTCAAAATAAGGGGGAGCAGATTTAGGATTGAGTTGAGCAGGAATTTCTTCACCCAAAGGGTTGTGAATCTGTGGAATTCCCTGCCCAGTGAAGCAGTTGAGCCTACCTCATTGAATGTTTTTAAAGCAAAGATAGATTTATGCAGAGTAAAGCAATTAAGGTTTAGGGTAAGTGGACAGGTAAGTGCAGTTGAGTCCACAAAAAGATCTGCCATGATCCTTTTGGATGACAAAGCAGGCTCAAGGGGCCAGATGGCCTACTCCTGCTCCTATCTCTTATGTAAATATTGATCTTTCTGGTGATTCCCATATCCCGTGAAAGAATAAACTAAAAAATGGTCACACTATTTCCTCTCAATTGCTCCATGTGATAGTACATTTTGGGATTTTAACCAATGTCTGGGTGAGTAGATTTCTTTTGAATTCAATTCTGGCTTCATCATTGGATTATTTTGTTTATTAGATTACATACAGTGTGGAAACAGGCCCTTCGGCCCAACAAGTCCACACCGACCCGCCGAAGCGCAACCCACCCATACCTCTACATTTACCCCTTACCTAACACTACGGGCAATTTAGCATGGCCAATTCACCTGACCTGCACATCTTTGGACTGTGGGAGGAAACCGGAGCACCCGGAGGAAACCCACGCAGACACGGGGAGAACGTGCAAACTCCACACAGTCAGTCGCCTGAGGCGGGAATTGAACCCGGGTCTCTGGCGCTGTGAGGCAGCAGTGCTAACCACTGTGCCACCGTGCCGCCACTATAACTCTATAATTATGACCTCTAATTTTGGGGAAGTCTGTGGGACTGGAACGACTCTGCTGATACCATTCCTAATTTTAGAGACTACTTTTAGGTAACCCCTCGGCTTGCCTTTTCAAACTTTCCTGGTGGTATTCTTGTAAATATATTTTGTACCTTCTCCAGAACTCCTAAGGGAACAGTACAAGGGGAAGTTAGTTGAATGTTAAGTTTTTGTGAGGGCATGGTACATAGTTAAACTGGTCAGTGACTGATTGCTTGTTCAGATACAGGTCTAATGCCTTGTCTACCTTATTTATCCACCTCTCGGCTATAAGCCAGACCTTTTAATTCAATGTTAATAAGGTTTTAGTTTCACTGGTGGGAAGAATCTCTCTCTGAATGATGAATGGTATTGTTCCAACAATTTTGTCTGGAGGAGAGAAAATCAAAAACTTTATAGTTTGAAGCTTGGAAACCACATTCAGGTCACAAAATCAGGAGGAGGCAGTAAGATCATTGGCAGTCTCCCAGCATGCACTTGTTTTAGAGCCGCCAGTTCTGATAGAATGCAATTGTTGAGGTGTCGTGATGTCATTGCCAGCCTCTGACTTGTTTATGCAGGTTTTTGAGTAAAGCCTGGGAAGGGTTGGTTAGCTCAGTCAGCTGGATAGCTGGTCTGTAACGCAGTGTACTTCAACACCACAGGTTCAATTCCCACACCGGCTGAGGTTACCATTGCAAGGTTCCCACCTTCTCAATCTCTCCCCTTGCCTGAGCTATGGTGGCTCAGTGGTTAGCAATGCTGCCTCACGGGTGCCAGGGACTCTGGTTCACTTCCAGCCTTTGTTGGCTGTCTCTGTAGAGTTCGTGCATTCTCCTTGCGTCCATCTGTGTGGGTTTCCTCCCACAATCCAAAGATTTGCCAGTTTGGTGGGCTCGCCATGGGAAATGCAGGGATGGGGTGGGTCTAGGTAGGCTGCTCTTCGGAGGGTCGGTGTAGACTCAGTGGGCAGAAGGACCTGCTTCTACACTGTAGGGAGTCTGTGACTAAACTCTCTCTGATGAGAGAGTGGTCCTCTGTAACAATGATGAGGAGGGCTAGTGCTTCCAAATAGACTTGTTGGACTATAACCTGGTGTTGTGTGATTTTTAACTCTATAATAAGATAACTTTATCTTTACCCAAACCTCCCCACACACACCAACACCTTCTTGACAAGGGGATGTGAAAAAGATGATTCCTCTTGTTGGACAGTCCAGAACTAGCAGCACTGTTTAAAAATTAACGGTCATCTTTTCAAGACCAAGATGAAGAGAATTCTTTTCTCTCAGAGAGTCTTGCAACTTGGGACCTCTCTGTCTCAGAACGCCATGGAAACGGAGTTGTTGAATATTTTCAAGACAGGAATAGATGCATTCTGTTAGGTAGGGCACTCAGGGGATAATTGGGATAGATAGGAACTTGAAACTCAAACAGTTCATCCAGGATTTTAGTGAATGCTGCAGCAGTCGAGAGGGGCTGAATGGCCTACTGCTGCCCTGTTTCACAAGTTCCTTTGTTTATGTTTACTTTTATCGCTTTTATAAGTAATAAGTAAAAAGAAAATTTGAAATGCCTGTGGATTTTTGACATGGAACTTCCACTCAGCAGTTTCTGAGAGGTTGAAGTTGTTTTTATTTATCTGTGGAACGTGGGTGTTGCTGGCTGGCCTTTGGGTACAGCCTGCTCCAGTATCTGTGGAGTCGTGAATGGTGCTAAACATTGTGCAATCATCATTGAGTATCCCCATGATCTTATTTGAATGTTGGAGCAGGCTCGAAGGGTCTGCTCCTGTTCTGGATCTTATGTCCGTGTGGGAGGGAATCGCATATTTCCACAGTTGGTTGCATGAACAATTGCTTCTTGATTTACCTCTGAAGTGGCCCAGCTACCGGCTACCTTCATAATGGAGGAGAAACAGCCTCTATGTAAGTCGGGTTCAGGGGGGAATGAGGCAGAGACCAGAGAAACACGGTGAAATCGCTGACTCTGCACCAGTGTCTCCCTGTCTTTTTAAAATAAGTGAAAGCAGGAAGTATTAAACAGCTGTCTGTTATTTACAAAATTGTAATTCAATCAAGTGTTTCTGGTGACTGTATATGAAACCACCTGGACTTTGATCTCTCTGTTCATTCGATTCAGGAATAGCTCAGGATTCAATTACTACCTTTGACCCATGCCAAGTCTTGGTAAAGCACTGTTCACTGTTCCTCTCAGTGAATGGTTCCGAACCCAGTATATTTGGATGAAGGAGCAATAAACTGGTCGTGAACCAGGAGTGGAGAGTGCAGCACCTCCCAGCAGCCAGAATTCCATTGCTCTTTGTTCTGTAACCCCGTCCTGCCCAGATGAGTGCGAGGTGTCAGCTGCACTCAGTTGACAGCACACCAGCCTCTGAGCCAGTAGTTTGTGTGTTCAAACCACAGTCATGTCTGAGCTGAAATGAGAGCAAGTCAGGAACAAGGCTATAAATACACCAATCACTAAAGGTTAGCAAGACCGTAAATAAACAAGCCAAGCAGCAGGCTGTATCTCCATTAGGATAGGATTCAAAAGTAGAGGATTTATGCCAAACCTGGATGGAACATTAGTTAGACTGCTCTTTGCTTATTACATGCAGTTCTGGTCTCTTTGTGGTGAATAGGATGTGGATGGGCTGTAGAATGGAATCACAAGGACATAACCTGCAAGCTGTGGGTATATGTCACATTACAGACAGGATATCCCAAATTGCTACCCTCCGGGGTACGGAGCAATGAACTTACTCCCCTTCAGCCATCCCTCAGTTGGTTTCAACAAGTTTAATTTAGCAAAAAGATCCTTTATCTTTCTCCTGGACCCAAGTGGACCAAACATTTTCAAAGAAGCAAGTTTGACTCGGCTTTCTTGAATTAACAAGAAGAGTGGGTTCAGTCATTACTAAACAGGGGAAGAATTAGCAACACAACACAGAGATTAGAAATAAGAGATGAGTCCTAAAGGGTAAAAATTAATGAGATACAGAAATATGGATGGGTCTCGAACTGTCTGGGAAAATGGAGACTTGAATGTTTGAGCTGTTGCAGTGGAGGTGATAGATAATGTTGACATGGATATTTGAGCTGTCAGTTTCACAGCACTTGGTTTGTAGGTTGATCGAAATTCACTTTTTAATCTGGTTTGTGGCCCTCACACTGTGAGAGGAACTCCTTTTTGCTGTCCTTCTAGCTGATATCTAGCACGCAGTGTGCAAGAGAAAGTGCAGTGCATGGGGGGGGGAAGCTAGTGGGTAGTTTTCCACTTGTGAACTTCCCAACATGCTAATGCTCAAATGCAGACTAGTATAGAAGTGAATGACCTCTCCCAGGAAATGTTTAACACCAGTTCTGACTCCTGGGTAACTATGCAACCACATTTCACCCAATCCTACCCTCTAATGTCCCCATTGTCCATTCCCTGTTTTATGACACATGATGGCCTCATGACCCTGCCACCCTACCTAGCTGGCATCCTATAGACTTCTCCCATTCACACATTCACTAACACAATGGAAACCACCTGATGAAGGAGCAGCACTCTGAAAGCCAGTGCTTCCAAATAAACCTGTTGGACTATAACCTGGTGTTATGCGATTTTAACTTTGTCCACCCCAGTCCAACACCAGCACCTCCAAATCACAATGGAAACCTACTTAAATGCTCCAGTTTGTTAATGAATGAAGATTTACCAGAATGTGGTAACCGGTGCCATAAAGGGGAGTGTGGTTTGGATTGCTGCATCCCCCAACACTGACCATCCATTGCCATGATGAACGACAGTTTCAAAGGGGGCTGACAATGGAGGTCTGGGCCAGAAATGCAGAGCTGTCCATGGTTAACAGAACTGGAGTGGACTGACATCTGACAGGCACAACCGTTACTTCCATTTGTAGGGAAGAGCACAGCTAGGAGCCATCAGTGTCAGACAGTCACCAATACATCCAACCCAGGAATTGAGAAGACATTTTTTTCCTCCAAGAGTAGTCAAAATGTGGAACTCTCCATGACAGAGAGGGTTTGTGGTGAATAGTCTGGATGCAGTTAAAGGGAAACTTGTCAAGCACGGAGGGAAATGGGAATTTACAGTATCGATGGGAGATTTAGGTAAAGAAAGATGACGGCTTACTTGAGTGGAGTCAATGAGCTGGTGGGATATTATATCTGTGCTGCAAAATCTATCAAATTCCAGTTATTTTAAATTATTTGTGGGAGCCGGGCACAGCTGGTTAGGCCAGCTTTTATTGCCCCTCTCTAGGTGCCCCTTGAGAAGGTTGTGATGAGCTGCCTTCTTGAACCATTGCATTCCATGGGTTGAAGGTAAACCCACAAAACTTTTAGGGAGGGAATTCTAGGACTTTGACCAGCGACATATTTCCAAGTGGCTTAGAGGGGAATCTTCAGTGTAGTATCAATGTAATATCAGTGCTGTATTATCAGAGGGTCCTGTCCTTTTGGATGAGATACCGAGGTTCTTTCTCATCAATCAGTTCATTGGGGTGTTAAAGAGAATCAGTGTTCCGCTCCTGCCCCATAAAGTAATGAATCTGTGACATTTGGCCAAATGGATCAAATTCTTTGTGCTCTGGGTCTACCTACAGCACATGGACTGCAGCGTCAGCTCACCACCACTGTCTCCAAGGCAACCAGGAATGAACCAGTGATATCCATAACCAATTAACATACTGGCCCAATCATTGCTTCATTGTAACTATGGAAAAGTGAATGCCTGATTCATCAATGTCGCTCTCTCCCATTTCTCTCAACAACGGTCCAGCTCCCCCCTGTGCATGGATTGCAGTCTTGCTATTTTCTTATTGATTGATGGATTAGGGCAGGTTTCCATCAGAACAGCAACTGACACTCTCTGCATCCTTTTGTGTTTGCAGTCAACTTATTTCTGTTTTCATTAAAACCAGATTTATGTTTCTCTAACAGTTTGACATAAATGTATATGTAGTCAATTCAACTGTAACAGGCAGCTTAAGGATGCCAAGATTGTAAGGTGAAGTAATTTACAGGAGAGGTGATGGCCTAGTGGTATTAACGCTGGACTGTTAATCCAGAGACTCAGGCAATGTCCTGGGGACCTGGGTTCGAAACCATGGCAGTTGGTGGAATTTGAATTCAATAAATACCTAGTTTTGAGAATCTAATGATGACCGTGAGTCCATTATCAGGAAAAAAAAAGCCTATCTGGTTCACTAATGTCCTTTACTGAAGAAAACTGCCATCCTTACCTGGTCTGGACTCCATACTACATCACATCAATGTGGCTGACTCTTGACCGATCTCTGGGATGGGCAATAAATGCCGGCCCAGCCTTAACACCCTCATCCTGAGAATGAATTAAATAAAATGTAGGATATCAATAACAAAAGGGCCTAGTGACCCGTCTTCAGAACCTAGCTTCTTTAATACTGATCTGTTGTTCTTTTGGCCTTTGTTTAGGATATTATTAATGTAAATGTAATTAATAATGTAACCAGTGGCAAAAGCAACAGCTTTAGGAGTTGATTTATCCTTTGAGGACTTATTGAGTTATAGTGCAGTACAAATTATTGGTTACTCCATTAATATACAGTCACAGAGTCATACAGAATAGAGAAAGACCCTCAGGCCAACCAGTCCATGCCGTGTTCCCGAACTAAACTAGTCCCACTTGCCTGCTCCTGGCTCATATCCATCCAAACCTTTCCTATTCAAGAACTTATCCAAATGTCTTTTAAACATTGTAACTGTACCTGCATCCACCACTTCCTCTGGAAGTTTATTCCACAAACTCTGCATGAAAAAAATTGCCCCTCGTGTCTTTTTAAAACTTTCTCCTCTCACCTTAAAAATGTCACCTAGTTTTGAACTCCTCCACCCTTGGGAAGAGACTTGTGATTCACCTTATCTATGCCCCTCATGATTTTGTAAACTTCTGTAAGGTCACACTTCAACTTCTAAGCTCCAGTGAAAAATGTCCCAGCCTATCCAGCCTCTCCTTATCACTCCAACCTTCCATTTCCAGCAACATCCTGGTAAATCTTTTCTGAACCTTCACCAGATTAATAATATCCTTCCTATAGCAGGGCAACCGGAACTGCACACACTACACAAAAAGTGCTCTCACCAATGTCTGTACAATCTCAACATGACGTCCCAACCCCTATACTCAAAGGTCTGAGCAATGAAGACAAGCGTGCGAAACACCTTCTTAACCACCCTGTCTACCTGTGATGCAACTTTAAAACAACTATGCACCTGAACCCCCAGGTCTCTCTGTTTGACAACACTACGCAGGACCCTACTGTTAATAGTATAAGTCTTACCCTTGTTTGTTTTTACCAAAACGCAATACTTCACATTTATCTAAATTATCTCCATCTGCTGCTCCTCAGCCCATTGACTCAATCGCTCAAAATCTCTTTGTAATCTTAGATAACCTCCTTCACTGTCGACTATACTACCAACTTTGGTGTCACCAACAAACTTACAAACCATACCTCCTTAATTTTCATCCAAATCATTTATATAAATGACGAACAAAAGTGGACCCAGCGCTAATCCCTGTCAAACACTGCTGGCCACAGGCCTCCAGTCTGAAAAACAAGCCTCCACCACCACCCTCTATCTCTCCCCGTCTAGACAATTTTGTATCTAATTGGCAAGCTTTCCTTGAATCCCATATGAATCTTATCAAAAGCTTTTGTAAAGTCCATATAAACAATGTCTACCTCACTGCCCTCATCAATATTTTTGGTTACTTCTTCAAAAAAACATAATCAAGCTTTTGAGAGACAACTTCCCTTGTACAAAACCTTGCTGACTATCCCTAATTAGTCCTTGTCTCTCCAAATGCCTGTAAATCCTACCTTTCAGAATCCCCTTCAACAACTTACCCAGCACCCAGCACAGGTCTTTAATTCCAAGGCTTCTCCTTAAAGCCTTTCTTAAAAAGAGGTTTTACTAAGAAGCTGGGATGGGGGCTTGTTGGTTTACAGTGAATGGTTGGATAGCCTGTGTCCATTGGAGCTTATGACAGGAGGAATTACTTGGGCTGAAGCTTCACAAACTCACTCCACTACTGGAACCTTGGGATACTAATGCAGGAAACCAGACGATGAAGGAGGGAGTCAGAGGGAAAACAATTCACACACACCATATGCTTGGATCCATTCACGTGAAACGCTAATGATGAGCGATTTCATGGAGCTACAGTGCCAGATTATTTGATCATTGTCACATTACTATCAGGGCAGGGTATGTCAATTCAGCTTCTGTGCAACCTACATTACATTGAAGATCCTTTTCGTCAACTAAGTCCTTTCAGCCCGTTCTTTGGCCCTGTGTCCGTTCCTTTGTCCAAAAGGCCTGCAACAGGTGCTACATGAATGTGGCTTTTTGTTGGAAGGCGTGATTGAGGGAAGGGCTGGTTCTGGATAAGTTTTCACCCTCTCTTGCCAAGGCCTTATCTGAATCTGAGAGCTGCAAGTTTTGAAGAGACTTTCAAGGCCTTTGGGAAAAGGATGCAACGGAGATATTTCCTGAGAGGATTTGTGACGAAATAGGCCTTGTCCCAGAAATTGACTTTTGACATTGCTCCTACCTCAAGCGAGTGAGACCAGGAGGTCTTGGTGGGTGGGTGGCCAGTATTTCTTTGTGGAAATCAATCATTCGCACCTCACAGCACACCACTCAGTGCTGACACTGTTAGGAAAACAAAGCGGGTTTGACTGGGTGTGGGGGAGGCTTACGGAAGAAGGGAAGCTGAACAATAAAAGCCACTTCGCTGTGACCAATGTTCACTCACTTTGAAACAGAACACTTGGCTCTATTCTCGCTCACCCCTCCCCCCTGTCTCAGGCAAACTCTGCAGACTCCCAGCGAACAGCAAGAAAGTTGGAAACATAGAAACGTAGAAAATAGGAGCAGGAGGAGGCCATTCGGCCCATTGAACCTATTGCACCATTCAGTATGATCATGGCTGATCATCCAGCTTAGTCCCTGTTCCCACTTTCCTCTCCATGCCCTTTGATCCCTTTAGCCCTCAGAATTATATAATTCCTCTGAAAACATTCGATATTTCAGTCTTAGCCACTTGCTGTGGCAAATAAGAAGTATTCAGATGTACATTTGTGATGGCAAGGCATACAAGACATTCCTGATGAAGGGCTTTTGCCCAAAACATCGATTTTCCTGCTCCTCGGATGCTGCCTGACCTGCTGTGTTTTTCAACTCTAATCTTGACTCTAATCTCCAACATCTGCAGTACCCACTTCTACCATACAAGACTTTGGGCCAAGTGTTGGGAAATAGGTGTGGAATGGTTAGGCGGTTGTTTTTGACTAGTACTGACATGATGGGTTTAAGAGGCTTTTTCTATGCTGTTAACATGTCGGACTCTCAATTAAATGAGTTCAAGACAGAGATTGATAGATTTTTAGTTACTAGTGATATGAAGGGCCATGGGAATGACATGGCGATATGAAAGGGTTCAGAAAAGGTTTACAGGGATGTTGCCAGGTTTGGAGGGTTTGACTACAGGGAGAGGCTGAATAGGCTGGAGCTGTTTTCCCTGGAGCATTGGAGGCTGAGGGGGGATCTTGTAAAGGGTTTACAAAATCATGAGGGGCGTGGGTAGGATAAATAGACATCGTATTTTCCCTGAGTGGGGAAGTCCACAACTAAAGGGCATAGGTTTAGGGTAAGAGGGGAAAGATATAAAAAGGACCTAAGGGTCAACTATTTTTGTGCAGAGGGTGGTGTGTGTATGGAATGAGCTGCCAGAGGAAGTGGTGGAGGCTGGTACAATGACAAATGTAAAAGGCACCTGAATGGGTAAATGAATAGGAAGGGTTTAGAGGGATATGGGCCAAGTGCTGGCAAATGACACTAGTTTACTTTAGGATATCTGGTTGGCATGGACAATTTGGACTGAAGGGTCTGTTTTTGTGCTGCATATCTCTATGAATCTATGGCATTGAGGTGGATGATTAACCATGACTTGGATTGGTTAGATAGTCAGTGGCTGAATGGTCTAAACCTCCATTCCCATGTTCCTCCTGATGTTCATTGACCAAGCTGATGGGCTCTGGCTAATGATCGGTTCTTGTTGAACTGTACCCTAAAGTGAATCAACCCTTTCAGGGCAATAATTGGGAGAGAAATCTTTCTTGAGGGAAATAATCTTGCTTTACTCCAAACCACTTATGTCATCAGCCTGAGAGATCAATAGTACTGGAAGTAGAGGAGGAAAAGGCCTTGCCAGGGATGACCTTGATTACTAGGCTTTGTCCACCCTTTTTCTGCTTTACCTACATACCGTTAATCACTCTATGACCATCGATGCTCAATGTGTACTATGCGCAAGATGCCCTGCAGGATTGCACCAATATTCCTCCAATAGCATCTTCCAAACCCAGGACCGCTTCCATTTAGAAGGAAAAGGGCAGCACTTACCTGGGAACATCGCTACCTGCAAGTTCCCCTCCAAGTCACTTGCCATTGTGACTTGGAAATATATCACCATTCCTTCACTGTCACTGGCTCAAAATCCTGGAATTCCCTATCTCAGGGCATTCTGGGTGTATCCTCCTCATGTAGATTTCAAGAGGGAGCTCACCACCACCATCTCCAGTGTAGTTGGGCAAAAGACGTTGGCCCAGCTAGCTCCGGTTACATCTGATAAAAGAATAAAAAGGAATTAGACATACACTTAGCATCTCATTTGTGCCTGATCCTATTTGACTGGCCAATGAGCTTTAAGGCATCTCATGTCTGCAGAGTTCTCCCTAACCATCTCCCTGAGATTTTCTGAAGCTCGGAATAAGGAGGTTTTGAACTCAGTGCCTGACAGGTGCATTGGCCTGGACAATGAACAGCCCAAATTCTAACTCCCAGCATGTTCTCCTGGCTTAATCTCGATTGAGGAATAGAGGGTGCAGCCAGAGACATATACAAGCAGCACAGGAACTTCAAGAGATCACAGCCAGGAGGATCACGAGGAGGGGAGGTGTGAATGAGAGAAGAGAGACCCCAGAGCTAGTCAATTTACTTCCAGGTGATCAAGTTTGAATGGGCAGTGCATTCTCTGGCTCTCTATCTTCCTTTCTTGAACAAACTTCTCTCGTTCTGTCAATCCCTCCAAAACCTGCTCCCTCTCTCTCTCATACACTGTCCTCTTTGCCTCTCAGATACTCTCCCTCGCATACACTGCCTCTCAACCACATTTGCATTTATATAGTGCCTTTAACATAGTACAAACAATTGAAGGTGCTTTATCTGAATATTATTAGGCAGGTGTACACTTTTTATTCACTCTCACACATGCATGCTCTTATACACTCACTTTCACACAAAAACCCTTTTTGTGTTCTCAAGCAAACATTCCCAAATCTCTCTTATTGGCTGTCCCTCTCTCTTACCTTCTCCTGCATGCACACCCACACACAGAAAGGGCTGAACTCCCTCCAGCTGGTTGATGAACCCATCTCCACTTGCCCAGCTTTCAACGAAAGGCCATTGAACAGCGCCACGGGAAGCAGTGGCCACTGCTGGGACTGCAGCCAGATCCAACTGGGCTGCGGGTGGCTGGAATCTTCACAACTTGGGATGGGGGTGGTGAAAGGGAGGGGCAACTGGCAAAGAGGGTGGAGAAATTCCTACAGGCCTGTCAGGGTACTTGGTACCAACTTCCCCCACCATGGGTAATATCTGGCAGGGACGGATAAGACTTTTTTAGTGGCTATTCATAGAGTCGCAGAGTCAGACGGTATGGAAACAGACCCTTCAGTCTAACCAGTCAATACCATCATAATGCTAAACTAAACTAGTCCTGCCTGCCTGCGCTTGGCCCATTTCCCTCCAAACATTCTTATTCATGTGCTTATCCAAATATCTTTTAAATGTTGTAACTGTACCCACATCCACCACTCTCTCTGGGAGATCATTCCACACACGAACCACTTTCTGTGTAAAATAAATTGCCCCCATGTCTTTTTTAAATCTTTCTTCTCTCAGCTTAAAAAGATGCCCTCTAGTCTTGTAATTCCCTACCTTAGGGAAAAGACACCTGCTATCCACCTTATCTATACCCCTCATGACTTTTTAAGCCTCTGTAAGGTTATCTCTCAACCTCCTATGTTGCAGTGAAAAAACTCCCAGCCTACTCAGTCTAATTTTATAACTCAAACCTTCCATTCCCAGCAACATCCTGGGAAATGTTTTCTGAACCCTCTCCACTTCAATAAAATCCATCCTATAGCAGGGACACCAGAACTGGACACAGTACTGCAGAAGAGGCCTCACCAACATCTTGTACAACCTCAATGTGATGTCCATTCATTGAATATGAGGGTGTTAATTAGCCTGTCCAACGTCACCCCAATCACTAGGCAGAGTAGTGGACATTGTGTCACTGCCTTGATACCCTTTCCCCTTGCCTGCCATCCTGCCCTTGGGTCCTGTAAGAGTGCTGCCAAGCTCTCAGTGGACTCTCGTACACACCATCAAATCTCCCTGCTTGCCAATCACATCCTCACACTCAATAATACACCATTGGGAGAGATGATGGAGCAGTGGTCATGGACTAGACAGAGGCCCAGATTGATACTCGTGTGGTAATTACCTGCATTGATAAATCCGGAATTGAAAGTTAGTCTCAACACCAGTGAGTGTTATTGTTAAAGAGACTGTGTTTTTGCTGACACCAGCAGAACATGCTCCTTGCACGTGTCCATACTCTTGGCAATATCGCTGTCAGTCCTGAAACAAAAAAAACAGGAATTGCTGGAGAAACTCAGCAGGTCTGGCAGCATCTGTGGAGAGAGAAACAGAATTAATGCTCTGAGTCCAGTCACCCATCTTCAGAATTAGGATCATGAATGCTGCCCACTCTGTCCACATATCTATTGTGCATTTTTTTTTTGGTTATTGCCAGTTTTTTTTTGCTGGCGGTGCCTTTATCTGATGGCACATGCACAGAACTTTGCGCCAACCCCCATCTGGTTCACGGTGCACTGATTTCCTTTGCTGAAATGGTGGTCCCAGGAGGTGGCAGCGGCAGCAATGTGACCAGAACGAGGCTGATTGGGCGCAGTGGGTTTGGATCCAGATCGAGAGCCAGCATCGTCAGTGGGACTCATGGTGCAGTGACAACGTCACTGGTGGCCTGATGTGTATACGTGAAAAGAAATATAAATCTAATGTGTTTTAGAGAAGGAAATCTGCCATCTTTACCTGGTCTGGCCTACACGTGATTCCAGACCCACTGCAACGTGGGTGCCGTCTGGAATTTTGGAGACAGCTCTCCTAGGCTCGAGGGCAATTAGGCCGTGTCAACGTCCCCCCCCGCCCCCCAGGGGCCCATGAAGGGAAAAATGAGAAACAACTCATCCATTCAATCAGATCCCCCCTGCCCTTCCCCCACACTCCCATATCTGCCCCCTCCCCCTCTCACACTATCTCTCTCTCTCTCTCTCTCTCTCTCTCTCCCCCCCACCCCTTTCTGCCTCTCTCAGTCTCCCCTGGGATGCCAGTCTGAGTCCTGTGTGGCTTGTACTGAGACAGGCACTGTTTCTGTCAAAGGACAGACATCAGTGGCTGATTAATGCGGATGTGAATAGGGCAGAGGCTGGTCAACCTGTCTTTCTGGTGACAGGAGAAGCATGTAATTGTTGTTTAAGAGTTAATTCCTCTGATGACAACCTTCACCCTGTCACTTTGCTGACTGTCTGTTTTAATAGGTTCTTGTCCTCTCTTATACATCATAGACGGGTAATATATTGATGCTAAGGATCAGTGCAAAGCAGAAACAATATTTTTTGCAAGCATTGTTGTCGTTTGGACAAAATAAAGCATTTTTAGGTCAAGGGAGCGTTAAGTGGAGGCCTCTACTGTCCCTGTATCCTGCCTATGTACCAGCTCACCAATGGGAATCAATGGAACATTTGAAGTGTCGCAAATTTATTGAGGACTTTATTAACACATGGAACAGACTCACCCCACCCCTGACTTCCAGCATCCGTTGATTTCCTGTTTCTGACCAATTCCAATCCCTTCAGCCCCTCCCCCACACTTCCTCTTCCCCCCCCCCATCCCTATTCCTACCCCCTCACCCCCTTCAAATCTGCCCCTACGCAACTCCTACCTCTCCCTCTCAGGGGCAGGCATAATGATATTAGGATGCAACAATTAATCCAGAGATTGAGGATAATGTTCAGGGCAGCTAGCTTCAAATCCCACCATCGCAGAATTTATGTTTAATATAAACCTGGAATTAAGGACTCGCCAACATTAAGGGCACTTAAATGGTCATTGGATCAAATATGGAACAGTATAGGTTAGATGGGCTTTTGATTGGTTTTACAAGTCAGTGCAACATCGAGGGCCGAAGGGCCTGTACTGCGCTGTAATATTCTATGTTCTAAGAGTTTAGTGAGTCAATTGTCACTAAAGTACTCATCTGGATCACTATGGTTTTTCCGGGAAGAAAATCTACCATCCTTACCTGGTCTTGCTGCCCAGTGACTCCAGACCCCTAGCAATGTGGTTGACTGTTAACTGCCTTCTGGGCAATTAGAAATGACAATGATTACTGGCCTGGCCAGGAATTTCCTGTGAATGAGTTAAAAAAAGGACACTCTGTTGACCTCCTCCTATATGATGCTCTTGCCCTTGGCAGGTAGATTTTAATTTGGATAACTGCGAGGTATTGCATTTTGGTAAAACACACAAGGGCAGAATTTATACAGTTAATAGTAAGGCCTTAGATAGTTTTTTTCTAGGAGAAAGTGAGGACTGCAGATGCTGGAGATCAGAGTTGAAAATGTGTTGCTGGAAAAGCGCAGCAGGCCAGGCAGCATCCAAGGAGCAGGAGAATTGACGTTTCGGACATGAGCATGAAGAAGGGCTCATGCCCGAAACGTCGATTTTCCTGCTCCTTGGATGCTGCCAGACCTGCTGCGCTTTTCCAGCAACACATTTTCACCTTAGATAGTGTTGTTGAACAGGGGTTCAGGTACAGAAGTCTTTGAAGCTTGTGTCACATATAGACTGGGTGGTTAATAAGGTGTTTAGCCTGCTTGCCTTCATTGCTCAGATGATTCAGTATAGGTGTTGAGGTTGTACAGGACATTGTTGAGGACTCTTCTGGAGTACTGTGTTCAGTTCTTGGTCACTCTGTTATAGGACAGATATTATTAAACCGGAGAGGGTTCAGAAAAACATTTACAAGCATGTTGCCAGGAATGGAGGTTTGAGTTATAGGGAGAAGTTGGATAGGCTGGGACTTCTTTCACTGGATTGTAGGAGGTTGAGACATAACGTGAGAGGTGTATAAGATCATGAGGGGGATAGATAAGGTTAAAGACAGGAGTCTTTTCCTGCAAGTGGGGGCTTTCAAGACAAGGAGGGCTGTTTTTTAATGTGAGAGGGGAGAAAGATTTAAAAAAGACATGAGAGCAATTTTATTACACAGAGGGTAGTTCGTGTTTGGAGAAGCAATGGATGCAGGTACAGTTATAACATTTATTCTATTAGTTCTATTAGAATCCCTACAGTGTGGAAATAGGCCTATCCACCCAACAAGTCCACACTGAATCTCCAAAGAGCAACCTACCCAGAGTCATTCTCCTACCCTATATTTGCCCCTGACTAAAGCACCTAACCTACAAATCCCTATGGGGAAATTTAGCATGGCCAGTTGACCTAACCTACACATCTTTGGACTGTGGGAGAAAACCGGAGCATCCGGAGGAAACCCATGCAGACACGGGGAGAATGTGCAAACTCCACGCAGACATGTAAAAGACATTTGGATAAGCACATGAATAATACAAATTTGGAGAGACATGGGACAGGTGCAACTAGTTTTCATGAGTCCCTGCAGTGCAGAAACAGGCCATTTGACCTAACAAGTCCACACTGACCCTCACCCAAACCCTTTCCCCTCCCCTATTACTCTACATTTCTCCTAACTAATGCACCTAACCTATACATGCCTGAACACTGTGGGCGATTTAGCTTGGCCGATTCACCTAGGCAAAAGTGAGGCCTGCAGATGCTGGAAATCAGAGTCTGGATTAGAGTGGTGCTGGAAAAGCACAGCAGGTCAGGCAGCATCCGAGGAGCAGGAAAATCGATGTTTCGGGCAAAAGCCCTTTATCAGGAATTCCCTATTCACCTAACCTGCAAATCTTTTGACTGTGGGAGGAAACTGGAGCACATGAAGGAAATCCACGCAGACATGGGGAGAACATGCAAACTCCACAAAGACAATTGCCTGAGGCTGGAATCGAACCCAGGTCCTTGGTGCTGTGAGGTAGCAGTGCTAACCGCCGAGTCACCATTTGGGATTATGGGTGGGCAGGGATTCATTGGACCAAAGGGTTTGTTTCTGTGCTGTATAGCTATCTGACCCACTTCGCCACTATCTCGCTCGCATTCGAAAATGCTTATGCCCTTCTCCCATGCCCCTCTTCCCACTCATGTGACCCCCCCCCCCCCCACCACCCCACCTCCCTCTCACTTTCGCCCATCCTCCACTGTTCCCTTCACGTTTCCTGCAATTGCCTCTAGATTCCGGAGTGTCCAGTGGGGCTGCTGTAATATACCAGGCAGTTTTTGGAGTGCTTTGTTCACGTTTGAATGGAGTTGTCAGGGAAACCAGAGACAAACACTTTTGTTTTGCCTTTCCTTTCACGTTTCAATACCCCTGACTGCCCATTCACTTCGTGACCTGTTCTGAGACCCAGCCCCCACCCCCCAGTCGGGGAGCTGGGGTTCTTGCTGCTAATTCAGCACATTGGACAGACCTAACCTCTGCTCCCCAGCTCTGTAGGCTTTGTTTATTGATGCCCACTTTGAATTCCTTTTGCCTGCCCATGTGCTCTGACAATGAGAAGCCAAAACCCCAGCAGATAAATAGTCAGAGAGAATCACCAAATTGCCCATCACAGGCTGGTCACGTGTCACTCACCCCCGCCGCGACTCTACTAGAGGGGATCGGAATTTAACAGAAACTTCCCAGGATGGAAATAGCAGAGAAATGTGGATTAGACCTGCCTGTCTTCATTGTGGGAGGTGCTTTGTTTAGTTTCAGGTAAACCTGCTTTAACATTCAGGAAGGAGGGTGGGAAGCGTAGCCACAGACTCGCAAACCTCCTTCACCTCGTGCTGTTTGACTGATGCTGCCAGTGTCCCTATCAAGGAGGCAAGGCCTGAGTCCACACCCTCCAGCCAGAATGAAGAGTGAACCCTGCTCTTGCTGCAGAGAGCTGTGGGGTCTGAGCCCTTGGGTATATTTAAGGCTAAGACAGATAGAGTCCTGATAAGTGGGGAAATCGGGGGCTACGGGGAAGAGGCAGGGAAGTGGATGCGAGGAATGTCAGATGAACTATGATCCTACTGAGTGAAAGAGCAGGCTCAAAGGGCCAAATGGCTTACCCCCATTCCTAGGCACAGACTAGATGAGGTCGAACAAGTATCTTATTCTCGGTCAGCATCACCTCCTTGTTCATGTCCTCTATTTGAGTAAACTCAGAATACTGTATGCTTCATTCATTGCTCTCTCCACTTGTCCTACTTCTTATAGAACATAGAACAGTACAGCACAGGAACAGGCCCTTCAGCCCACAATGTTGTGCTGAACATGATGCCAAATTAAACGAATCCCTTCTGTCTGCCCTTGGTCCACACCCTCTTTTAATGACTTATGTACATATACATCCAATCCTTCTTATTTCTTAAGATCTTATAGTCAATTGGCACTTAGCTAACCCCCCACCACCACACCACCACCCCCCCCCCACCTCCTCCCATGTACTCTTGGAATGCTCCCCATTTTTCTGATCAACCATGATCTTATTGAATAGTGTAGTAGACCTGAGGGGCTGAATGGCCTATTCCGGCCCCCAGTTCATATGCTCCACCACTTGTGCGTAACAGGATCACTACAAGACGGGGGAATTTCTTTGCAGGTCAGTGCAAGAAGAACAGGGGAATGGGATTATTTGGATAGCTGTTACGAAGAGATAGCAGAGGCTCAATGGGCCAAATGGGTTTCATTCTAGATTAGATTAGATTACATTACATTACAGTGTGGAAACAGGCCCTTCGGCCCAACAAGTCCACACCGACCCGCCGAAGCGCAACCCACCCATACCCCTACATCTACCCCTTACCTAACACTACGGGCAATTTACCATGGCCAATTCACCTGACCTGCACATCTTTGGATTGTGGGAGGAAACCGGAGCACCCGGAGGAAACCCACGCAGACACGGGGAGAACGTGCAAACTCCACACAGACAGTCGCCTGAGGCGGGAATTGAACCCGGGTCTCTGGCGCTGAGAGGCAGCAGTGCTAACCACTGTGCCACCGTGCCACCCACAAATTCTATGCTGTACGATTCAATCCCTGGTGATCAGGACAAGCTTCATGAAGTCTTTAGTAAGCAATGTAACGGTTGAATGAAGAGTGTCTTTCGGGAAACTGTTTGTCCCTTTCAGTGTCTGAGGGAATGCAGCAACTACCTGGGAGTTCCTGCTCGTGATCACTGTCCAGTGTTCCCAGTTGGAATATGGATATTGTTGGGCTCTGTTCTGAATGATTAATTGATTAATCTGTGGGCCCTCACGATAGGAACCGTACGGTACGCGCTACATGAGGTCGGATTTCTCGAAGACAATTAAGGTTTACCCTCAAATAAAAATTAGCTGGGAGTGGGTGAGTGGCTAAGTCATTGCTTGGTGATGGAGTGAGCAGTGAGCAGATATCACATTTATGTTGAAATGATAACCTTTCCCTCGTTGACTTACTGATTATCAAGTGTTTTCAAAGGATTACTTTACCCGTTGCTGTTCATACAGCAAGTTAGCCAAACATCTTATTCATGGACTCTCCTCAAATGTTGTGCATGAGTGAAGATCTTCAATTAAAATTAAAATGCTAACCTTTGACCCCTTTGCCCTTTCCACCCTTTCCTGCCATTTCCCCTAATTTCCTGTCCATTGGTTCTTCCTTCCATTCACAATTACCTTCCCCTTTGCCCCACTTCTTTTTTATTCCCTCATCCACCCCTCTTCCTGCCTTTCCCCTCTTTTGCCCCTTTCCACCTTAATAGCCTCCCCTGCCACTTCCCCCCCCCCCCCACCCTCCGACCTAGTCATCTGCCTTCTGGCCCTCATCCCTCTCTTATTCCCACATGCCTTCCTGCTGTTTCCTCTCTCTCTCTGGCCTCTCCCCTCCTCCACCCCCCTCAAACCCCACACAGTTTCATCCCTTCTCCTATTAACACTGTCTCCCCTTCCCTTTCTCTGTCCACCTCCCACCTCTCCCTTCTTTTCCCACCCTGTCCTTCTTCCTATCTCCCTCCCATGACAATCCTTACAACCGAGCTCTTAGCAGTTGGAGCATGTCATGTGACCTGTATGTTGTCTTTTCTCAGGCAATAGAATGGGGACCAGAGGAAGACACTCGGATAGCTTGTCAGAGCAAAGGAAAGACTGAGGTAAATTTATAAACTATCGTCGCAACGCAGTTACTGTGTAATTTAATGATGCCCCACTGTGCTATTGCTGGATTTGAGCCTTTTTCAGTTTTCTCTCAATATTTGCAAAGCCACAGCTTAATTTGGCGCTTTCCAGTGGTTTTCTCTTGAACTGAATTTGAGTCTTTGTGAAATGCTTTTCATAAAACCCGATTTATTTGGTTGTGCATTTGGGCACCAGTTTGGAGAGTGATCGCAGAATGGTTATGGTGCAGAAAGAGGCCATTCAGTCCATCGTACTTGTACCAGTTCTATTCCCTAATGTCAATCACCAGCCTTTTGCCCATATCCATCTCATCAGCCGATCCCATTCTCGAATGCCTCTATTCAACCTCCGCATTTCCAGGCAGCGCATTCCAGACCCAAACAACTCAGGTGATGAAAAAGTTTCTTCCTACATCACCATCGCTTCATTTGCACATCACGTCAAATTTACATGGTCAATAAAGTTTGGGAAATTATAATGTACTTTATCCAATGAGTTTGATTAGTGGGTCCCACCGCACTAATTACAAGCTGGGTGTGCAGCCCATTTGATCTCATCTAAATGCTAGCCCTGCCACCTTGCTGTGCCATCTTAAAGGTCCTCAGCCAGAACCTGTCTGACCTTATTTGTCATCCCTCATCTCCCTCCGCCATGTCAACCAGGAGTCAGACATTTCTCGGTTTGAGTTCTGCTTTATCCTCCTCAGCACTGAAGGCGAGGTTAAAAATGCACCAGTGTAGAAGAGGGTGGGGGTGGGGGGGGGGGGGGGGGGGGGTGGGGGGTTGCTGCATTGTCAGTGTTGCTGTCTTTCTGATGAACTATTAATCCAAGGACTTATCTGTCCTGTCAAGGTGGATGTAAAATGTCCCACGGCCACTATTTCAAAGAGGAACTGCCACTATTGAACCGTCCACATTTAAAAACAGACGACATGGTCATTATCAGATTGCTTGTACTGGGAGCTTACAGTACACAAATTGACTGTGATGATTCCTGCTTTATAACAATTCAAGTGGGATAAAGACAGAGGGTGCTGAGGAAACTCAGCAGGTCTGGCAGCATCTGTGCAGAGAAAAACAGAGTTAACATTTCCAAATCTTCCAAACTCCTACATTTCCACTGTATTTGATTAACTGCAGGATCGTCAAGGGTAGCCCAACACGAGGTAAGATGCCTCATTAACGCAAGATTGATGTCAAACACAGCTCTCATATCATTTGTCTCTTGTTCCAGGTCGAGTGTCAGAATTATATTCGTGTGCTGCTCATTAACGGGAAGAACATATTTGCATGTGGAACAAATGCGTTTTCTCCGACCTGCATATCCCGACAGGTGAAATGCTTTCCTTCGTACCACTTGAAACAAAATGCTCCTTTGCTGTTCTAATGACCAATTCAGAAATGCTATTTTCTGATTTTTTTCAACTTTTCTCTTTCTTTTTCTTTATTGGTCGCTGCATTGAGTGTAGAAGTTGGGAGGTCATGTTGGGACTGTACAGGACATCGTTTAGGCCATTTTTGCTCTCCCTGCTATCGGAAAGATGTTGTGAAACTTGAAAAGGTTCGGAAAAGATTTACAAGGATAGAGTCATAGAGATGTACAGCATGGAAACAGACCCTTCGGTCCAACCCGTCCATGTCGACCAGATATCCCAACCCAATCTAGTCCTACCTGCCAGGACCCGGCCCATATCCCTCCAAACCCTTCCTATTCATATACCCATCCAAATGCCTCTTAAATGTTGCAATTGTACCAGCCTCCATCACTTCCTCTGGCAGCTCATTCCATACCCGTACTACCCTCTGTGTGAAAAAGTTGAAGGATGTTGCCAGGGCTGGAGGGTTTGAGCTATAGGAGAGGCTGAACAGGCTGGATCTGTTTTCTCTGGAGTGTCAAAGGCTGAGGGGTGATCTTACAGAGGTTTATAAAATCGTGAGGGGCATGGATAGGATAAACAGACAACATGTTTTGCCCAAGCAAAGGGGAATCCAAAACTAGAGGGCCTAGGTTCAAGGTGAAAGGGGAAGATTTAAAAGAGACTTAACAGGCAACTTTTTCATGTAGAGGGTGGTGTGTGTATGGAATGAACTGCCAGAGGAAGCAGTAGAGGCCGGTACAATTACAACATTTGAAAGGCATCTGAATGAGTACATGAATAGGGAGGCTTAGAGGGATATGGGCCAAATGCTGGCAAATGGAACAATTAATTTTGAATATCTGGTTGGCATGGGCGAGTTGTACTGAAGGGTATATTTCCATGCTGTACATCTGTATGACTCTATGGCACCATGACTCTGTGAGAACTGACCTCTGACTGGGGCAAATAGTTCCATGGGCATCAGTCATTGGCTGTGGCCTGACCAAACAGGGGTATTTAATGTCTCCTGGCCATGCATTTTCTTTCGACATGCCCAATCCCATCTGGGAAGGTACTGCATAAAGTTGCGTGTCAGGGTACCCCACAAGGTGGATAGCCTCCCATTTCCCCACACCATTCCATCTGTCATATTGTTTGCTCACTCAGCCTCTCCAAATCATTGTGAAGTATCCTCCTCACAACTTCCACTTCTACCTGGTTTTGTGTCATCTGCAGAATGATAAAGATTACATTTAATTCCCCACACTGAAATCACTGATAAACACTGTGAACAGCTAGGATTCAAGCCCTGATTCTGACAGTACCCTTTCTACCCATAGCCTGCCCACCTGAGAATAACACATTTGTTCTCACTCTCTGTCTTCTGCCCATGAATATCAGCCAGGATATCGGCCCCAGCCCCGTGTGTTCTAATTTTTTTTTTATTAATCTCATATATGAGTCCTTCTCAATAGCTTTCTGAAATGGTGACATAGCGTTAATATCACTGGGCTAGAATCCAAAAGGTCAAGGTGATACATTGGTTCAAATTTCACAATGGTAGCTGGTGGGATCTAAATTCCGAGTACTAGGAACAGGAGTAGGCCATTCAGCCCTTTGGTCCTGTTCCATTGATCATGGCTCATCTGTGGCCTAATGCCTCTGGCCCATATTCCTTAATAATACCATGCCATCATTTCCTCTCTTGATCCCTTGCACTGGATATGTATTTCTGGATTACAGCATACCACGGCTAAAATGGGGATGCAGCTAATATGTTGGACATCGGCAGAAATGTGAGCATTGGGCTGGAGAAACAGGGATGTCTTATAGACTGGTTCAACTTATTTATCGTGAGTTATGGTAACTCTTCAAGATATTGATGGGATAAGACAGAATAGATGAGGATAAACTCTGTTTGGGGATTCCAAAACTAGAGGGCAGAGTCTAAAGATTAGGGATTCGTATGTAATTCAGACTGGGAAAGGAGGTAGATTATAATTCCCACAGGTCGGGAGATGTGTGCAGGACAGGGGCGGAGAATGGTGCAGCCCTGACGACTCACTGTGGTTGCATTGAACAAATGGGCCCTCCGGGACAGAGTGGTTCTTTTGATTAGTATTCCTGCCCCTCTGCTCAATATCATTCCTCTCCACCACTGACACATTTTGCTATAGAATGTAGTACGTATAGGATACATCAATATGATTTGATTTATTATTGTCACATGTACCTAGCTACAGTAAAACGTTTGTTTTTGCGTTCAGTACAAGCAGATCATACCATACAAAGTGCACTAGGACAATAGAACAGAGCGAGGAATACAATGTTACGGCTGCAGAGAAGGTGCACAGAGTGTGAGGCCACATCAAATTTAAAATTTGAGAGATCCATTCAGAAGTCTAAAAACAGCGGGGAAGAAGCTGTCCTTGAATCTGTCAGTACGTGTGTTTAAGCTTTTGTGTCTTCTGCCCATTGGAAGAGATTCTAACCAGGGTAAGAGGGTCTTTAATGATGTTGGTTGCCTTCCCAAGGCAGTGAGAAGTGTAGCTGGAGTCAGTGGATGGAAGGTTGGCTTGCGTGATCCAGCGACTCATTCAGATTAATTCAACAGAACCTTTCTCTGGTTGTGACCTGTACAATCAAGAAAGACATGAAGACACTATCTGGGAGAGCGCCATCAGCTCTAAGTTGTATCCTTGATTCTTTATGGTCATTGAATCATTCATGATATTGATTCTTTGAGGACATTGAATCAATATCACCAAATCCCTTACAATAAGAGGGTCACCATCATTAGACTGAACCAGCTCAAGAGTGTATCACTGTTTCTCTCAGGGAGGCAGCAAGAAATGGATGATAAATGTAATCTTGCCAGCTTTTCCTGCACACTAATGAATTCAGAAGCAGGTGGGGTGATTTTTCTGTTTAGTCTTTCATATATCTGATGGGTTTTTACAGACGGAATTAAATGACTCAACCGTGCATGTTCCGCTCGCTTCTCAGATAGTTTATTAAAATGAAAGAAGAACCAAACATCTAGGAATTATTAGCAACACTGGCCAACTTACAACTCACAGCACAACCCATTTAATCATTCATTCAGTGATTCAATTAGGGGGAAAATCTCAGCACTGCAGAAAATCCTGTCCTCTCTCGTTGACGTGATTAGACTAATGTAGGATGATGCTGTCGCCAGGTGACATTCGGCGATGGGTTGACCATACTTTATGTGCTAATGCTGAAGGAAGAAGGATCTTATATTCTAAGTGCTCTGAGTAGATTAGAAATTCACAGCACCATAGACAAAATGGGAATGAGTTTGACTGTATCATAAGAGTCATACAGCATAGAAACAGGCCCTTCAGCCCAGCATGTCCATGCCGAACAACAGACACCAAACTGCGCTAATCCCATTTACCCACACTTGGCCCATAGCCTTGTATGCTGTGGCATCACAAGTACAGATCTAAAAATTCATGGTCTGCTCTTCCGTCTCTGAGTCAGAAAGTTAAGGGTCCAAGTCTTGATCAAGTTGAACATTTCAGCTGCCACTCCTATCTGCAGTACTGAGTGAGTGCCTCACTGTCAGAGGTGCTGCCTTTTTTTGATGAAGAGCTGATAGTATCACTGGATTCATAAGGACACTGGACTCCAGGCTAATGCTCTGGAGAGGCTGGCTTAAATGACAGCTGGTAACATTTAAATTCATTGAATATATTTAGAAATTAAAAAAAACAATATCAGTGGTAATTGGTCAGGTTAGATCTGTCCTGCGTTTTATGTACAGGACATACCCTGGGCAATTTCCACATTGTCAGGTAGATGCCAGTGTTGTAACTGTACTGGAAGAGGTTGACTAGGGGAGCAGCAAGTTCTGGAGCACAAGTCTTCAGTACTACTGCCGGGATGTTGTCAGGGCCCATAGCCTTTACTTTATCCTTCACATGATATCTTGTGGAGTGAATCAAATTGGCTGAAGACTTGAATTCATGATACAGAGGATCTCTGGAGGAGTCCAGGATGGATCATCCACTGGATACTTCTGGCTGAAGATTGTCGCGAATGCTTCAGCCTTATCTTTTTTGCTGATTTGCTGGGCTCTTCCATCATTGAGGAGTGAGATTGTCCTGTGTTGTAGCTTCACCAGGTTGAATCCTAATATTCACATAGATGTGGTTCTGCTCTTGGCTGCATCTCCATCGAACCAAAGTCGATCCCCTGCCTTGGGTGGCAGATATGCCGGGCCATGAGGTTACAGATTGTGCTGGAGTACAGTTCTGCTGCTAATGACCCACAGCGCCTCATGAATGCCCAGTTTGAATTGCTTGATCTTTTTGAAGTTGGTCCCATTTAGCACAGTGCAGGTACCAGACAAGACAATGGAAATTATCCTCAAGGTGGTAGTTGGGCTCCACAAGGAATGTGTGGTGGTCACTCTCAGTGATACCGTCATGGACAGATGGTGGTGATGGGGTCAATGATGAGGATGTGCAGGGTAACTCCCTCCTGACTGAACCACTGTCTCTGAAGGTGATGGTGATGTGCAGGAGAGTTTCTGTAAGTTCTATGAGTATGACAATGTGTGAGACAACTCTCCCAATTTTGAGACTAACCACCAGATGTTAACAATTAGGACTTTGCAAGATTGACAGGGCTGAATTTGCTGTTGTCCAGTTTCATTCCAATGCGACTGTTCAGCACTTTGCTGCAACTGAGGGCCTTGTTATGCCATTTCAGAGGGCGGTTAAAAATCCACCACACTACTGTAGGCAGATAGATAGGGATGCTACAGACCAAAACGGTTGAGACCAAAACATTGAATGTTTTCAAGAAGGAGTTGGATATAATTCTTAGGGCTAAAAGGGTCAATGTGTATTGGCTGGTAGTGGGAACAGAGTGTCGAGTTGAATTGAATGGTGGAGCAGGTTCAAAGGGCTAAATGGCCTACTCCTGCTCCTATTTGCTAATTTTCTAACAAGATGGCCTTATAGTCGACAATGGTTTTCAAGGTCATTATTGGACTTGTATTTCTAGACTTTTTGTTCTTTAAATTCTGCCATCTGGATCTGTGGGATTTGGACCCAGGGCCCTGGAGCACTACCTGGGTCTCTGCTTTACTAAAGCAAGTATAGCACTGGAGAAATTCAGCGGGACTGGCAGCATCTGTGGAGAGAGAGAGAAAAACAGAGTTAATATTTCCCGTCTGAAATGGCTCTTCTTCAGAACTTCAGTAGATTTGAAATGTTAACCCTTCGTGCTCTGAGCTGAATGAGCACAAATTTCTGGAAGTTCACCTGCTTGCTGCATGGTATCATCCTCAGCACAGTCAGGATTATTTACTAATTGTTGTACAATTACATAATAGCACCTAATGTTGGTCATGGTGGCCTGAGCTTTGCAAGCATGGGGTAAGTTGAGTATGGGCAACACTCTCATGGATAGTCAAAGTGACTCATCATTAGAAATGGTCTTCTCGGTGTTGGGCCATGGGCCTCCTTTGAGACCTAGGCTTTCGAGCAACTAATGGCAATCCTGAGTCAAAGACCTATTTGGGGAGACATCCTTAACTGCTGAGAGCAGTGAGTCACATTGATCATCTGTTCCTTAAATATTTGCCATGAATATTAAAGTGGAGGCAGAGGCAATGTAAAGGATGAATTCAATCACAGATGATTTCATTATTCAAACCCAGTCACTTTACTTCTTACAGCTGCCAGCAAATGGCGACTAGCGGTGATTGATGATGCCAAACAATGTCACGGTGACATTGCCTCATCACCGGTCCACTTTATATGAAATTTCTCTCTGCGTTGCTTTCTCCTGTGGCATTTGGAAAGGCCTGGGCCTGAGGTGGATGTAAAAACGTCCCGTTGAAGTGTTTCAAAGATGAGCAGAGTTCCTCTTCTGTGGTCTCACACACGATATTTACCCCTCTCCCAACATCCTAAAAAACACAGACAGCCTACTCAATGCAACCACAACTTGCATTTACATAGCACCTTTCATGTTGTGGTCTGTCCCAAGGTGTGTCGCAGCAGTGACTATCAAATGCGATCTGACACTGACCTACACAACGAGATACTAGGGTAGACAGCCATAAGCTTCTGCAAAGCAAGAGTTTTTAGGATTTCCCTCTCAGGTGGCCTGTGCACCAATCAGCTGCCTTGTGTCCCTGGAAGTAATACTAGACTCTAAAGTACCTTTTTGGCTACTAACACACTTTGGGACATCATGAGGTCACCATATCAATGTGAGTGTTTCTTGCACACAGGCTTGAAGGACTCTCCCTGTTCCTGTCTTTGAGAATGACCTCCATTTCCCCAGCACAGTGTAAATATTCATTAATCATGATTTAATTTGTAACGTATACTCATTAGAAATCTGCCGTTGCGTGTCACAACCAACATAATGAAGTCAAGAGCACTGGAATGTAATGGGATGCTGTGTACGTGAAAGAAAGAGAAAGGGGAAGTGGAAATGCAACAGTGAAACAGAAACCGATCATTTGTAACATGGGGAAATGTCCCAAAGTGTGCTTCTCGCCAATTAAGATTGACATAGTGCCAGGTAAAGAGTTTTCAGTAGAGATCAGAGAAGGCACCTTGAGGGTGATGGGAAGGGTAGACTAAGGTGGGAAAGTTTTGGGAGGGAATCTTTGTCAAGGCATCAGAAGGCATGGCCAACAACAGTGGGGTGAAGGAAATTGGTGATGCAGATAAAACCCGAATTGGAGGGGAGTTGGACCCTCAGAGGGTTGTTGGGTTGGGGGTTACAAGGATGGGAATAAGACAAGATTATGGAGGGATTTGAACATACAGGATTCTTAGGGGACTTGACAGAATAGATATGAAAAGGGTGTTTCCCCCTTTGGGAGAGGATAGGACCAGGGGCATCATCTCAGAATATGGGGTAGTACATTGGAGATAAAGATGAGGAGAAATGTCATCTCTCAGAGGGTGGTAAACCTCTGAAATTCTTCACTGCAGAGGGCTGTTGAGGCTGAATCATTCAAGGCTGGGGTAGACAGATGTTTAATCAGTGAGAGAAGCAAGGATTGGGGGAAAAGGTTGGAAAACAGAGCTGAAGATGATCAGATCAGCCTGTGCCACCCCAACTTGCTTTTACACAGAGCTCTTTCAAGACTTCAGGCCATCCTAAATCAATTCACACCAATCAAATTCCCTCTGAAGTGCAGCCACAGTCGTGATGCATGAAAATACAGCCCCAAACTCTGACAAAAAAAAAATGCAGCAGTAACAAGGTGACCTGTATCTCTTTAGTGATATGGTTTCTGGGGGAAATTTTGACCTGGACACAGAAGAGAGTTTCTCCACTCTGAAGGAGCACTTTGTGACTTTTAGCTGACGGTGGTATCTCAATCCTAGTTTTAATGTTTTACCTGAAAGACAACAACCCTGAGTGTTTAGCACTACCTCAGTACTGTGGGAGTACGAAAGGGGTTCAGATAAAGGACAGGGGCTGGTGTTCTGCATGCGTTGCATGTGGATATAAAAAGACCAGGAAGTTGAGTTGGCAAAACTGAGCTTTGGGAACGTCAGAAACCTAGGAAGCAGTTCAAGAGCTGATGGGATGGGAAGGCTGAGTTTGAGCTGAGCAGAAATTTGCAATCAGCTTGATTCAATGAGATGAAACATTGAAAAAACGGTGGCGACAGATGCCAAGCTTCCTCATATCTTGCAGCTGATGGGGAAAAGCAGTGAGGATAAAGTAATGTGCACGCTGCAGTGACTCAGACTGTGTGCCCATGTGATTGCTTCCTCCAGCTTGGGGACCTGGGCCATGTGCTGGACAGGATGAATGGTGTGGCAAGGTGTCCTTACGATCCTAGACACAATTCCACTGCCGTGATCACGTCCCGGGGAGAGCTGTACGCAGCCACTGTGATCGACTTCTCAGGTCGCGACCCCGCCATCTACCGAAGCCTGGGAAATAGACCTCCTCTCCGAACTGCGCAGTACAACTCCAAGTGGCTTAACGGTACGTCGTGAACTGCAGGCAGCATCTCTACAGAGGGGAGCGCTGTCAGGGGGGCATGAGTGAGAACTGAATGTAGTGATGATTCATTTTGTTGAAGAAAAAGTGTGATGAATTTGATTAACGTGACTTTGAATTGCTGTTAGAAAAATGCCTATTATTTATTATTCCTCTCTTACACCGTAACTTGCATGATTTGCATTTCTTAAGCACTTTATGCCGTGTATGATTGTGTAGTTTGTGCTGTCAATGTAGCACCCTCAGTCCTGGAGGAACCCTGTCTCAGTTTTACTGTATCAGTTGTATATGGTAGAAATGACAAAGAAAAGCTGATCCATTCCCCCCTACTCCAGCCAAGGTGGAGCAGATAGAGTCCAGTACCCAACTGCACCTTTGGCACCTTGTCAGGCGATGCCACGATTTAAATAAAATTCGTCTTTCTTTTCAAATTCCTCCACACTCCTCACCCTTTCCTATTTCTATAGCCTCTCCCAGCCCCGCACTGGCACCTTCACCCACCCCCTCACTGAGATCTCTCTCTTCCTGTAAGGCTTGCCAGTCCCACCATCCTGCTTCATTGGGCTTTCAGCTGTCTCACGACTGCCTGCTACCCTCCATGTGTGACCTCCCCCTCCACGCATCGACATGCAGTTTCACACCCATTGCCCACTACCCATCCTGCCTGGTGATTGATATCAATTAGTGATGGGCACTGACCCCTGGTTAGGAGCAGTACCCCCACTGCCCTTCCACTGATCTCCCAATCCACCAGCATCCAGCTACGACCACCCTCTTTGGCTGCTGACCTTTAGCTCACCTTGCTAAAGAAACTGCCAACTGTTTCCTTCGCATCCCTCAGTCACCAACCTGACCCTCCATCGCTTTGATGCATTGTCTACCATTAATCATTAAACAAAGAGCAGTTAAGTTTGTTTGAATTCAGTAAATCTGAGATTAAAAGCTTGTCAAGTGGTGACCACTGTTAATTGTCGTTAAAAACCCTTCTGGTTCATGAATGTCCTTTAGGGAAGGAAATCTTATCAGGTCTGGCCTACGTGTGATTCCAGACCGACAGCAATGTGGTTGAATCTTAAATGCCCGCTGGGCAGTTAGGGATGGACAATGCTCACATCCCTTGAATAAATCAAGAGAAAACTCAATACCTTGGTTTTAATGGTTCCCAATTCTTGATCTGAGCTTTTCTTGAAGGTGCCACGGAAGATGCCAGTCTGGTTGAATGCAGCAGATGAGCTTCCTGTGACCTTCCTGCCGACCCCTGACCCCACCAGTGGCAAAGATGGTGTCAAACAGCAAGCCCATTAATGAACCAACTGAGGCTTTTGTGAGATTTTAATGGATTGTCCTTGATTAAGTGTCAGCCACTGGGATTGAGATGAGGAGAAATTTGTTCACTGAGAGAGTGAAGGATTCTTTGGAATTCTCTACTCTGGAGAGCTATGGAAGCTCAATCGTTTTGCAGATTGAAGACTGAGATGAATAGAGTTCTATTTATTAATGACATCAAAGGACATGAATGTTGTTGAGACATACCATCGGCCAAGATGTGGAACAGTGAAGCAGACTTGAAGGGGTTGAGCAGCCTCCTGCTCTTATATTTCTAAGGTTTTCATCCCATTGTCGCCAGAATTTAACCAGACTTGACAGAGACCATGTCTTTACAGGCTGACAGGAGTGGGTGTTGGGTCTGACCTTAACAAGCCCTTCTTGGGCCTGCTGGAGGGCTGTCCATAAACTTGCAAATCCCAACTCCATCCCCCCCCCCCCTCCCCCATACCCCTTATCCTCTCACACCCACGCCTGCCATTTTGGCAACTGACGAGACCCCTAATCCTCCTCCCATAATATCATCCTGCCCCAGTCCCTCAATGGCTACTGATTGGCCACAGGTCTCTGAGGCAGGACTTCCTGCTCAAAGGGCTTCTGTTGTATTGCCTCCACTCTGCTAACAGCTAATCACAGGGCAGCTGGTGTTCCCAGACTCTCTTCACTGTCTTTGATGTTTTAGCTGGTGGCTGGGATGGGAAACCTGGAACCCCATCCAATTCTACCCCTTAAAAATTAGTTATAGAGTCATGGCAATGTACAGCACAGAAACAGACCCTTCGGTCCAACATGTTCATGCCGATCAGATATAAACCAATCTAGTCCCATTTTAGAGGGCCCATACCCCTCTAAACCCTTCCTATTCATATATCCATTCAGATGCCTTTTAAATGGTGTCATTGGACCAGCCTCCACCACTTCCCCTGATGGCTCATTCCAAACTTGCACCACCCTCTGCATGAAAAAAGTTGCCTCAGGTCAGTCAGACCGTCATTCAGGCTCTTCAACCAGTTTCTGCAATCTTTTGATCTGTCCCAGAGCCCCATGTCTGTTCCTGCACAAACAGGCCTGAGCTGAAACATTGGAATGATAACACAGAGAAGGCTGGAGAAACTCAGCCTGGAGAGAGTTACTGTGTCAAATCTGATGTCGAGGGGTTGGAAATTGTTATGTTTATTCCTTTGGCAGTTGCGGAGGAGAGGCAAAGAGAACAAATGCTGCAGAGCCCCAAAAGATGGAGAAGAGATAAAGAGTTGTAGATTTTGGGTGAAAATGTGTGCTCTGTATAGTGAGCAAGATGAATAAGGCATGCGCTGTGGAGTGAGCAGAGGAAATGTGAGAAGAATGGAAAACGACCATCATGTGATTAGTTTCTGAAATTGAGGAATTTGTTAAATATGTTCAAGAAAAATTTCTTGATCCATAGGTAACTGTACCTAATAGAGAAGGAGCAAAACTTGACCTTCTCTTGGGAAATAAGGCAGGGAAAATGACAGAAGTATTAGTGGGGGAACACTAGATCATAATTCTAATAGTTTTAAAATAGTTATGGAAAGGGATAAACCTTCAATAAAAATTAAAGGTCTAAACTGGAGATCAGAGCTGAAAATGTGGCGCTGGAAAAGTGCAGCAGGTCAGGCAGCATCCAAGGAGCAGGAGAATCGACGTTTCGGGCATGAGCCCTTCTTCAGGAATGAGGAAAGCCCTTCCTGAAGAAGGGCTTATGCCTAAAACGTCGATTCTCCTGTTCCTTGGATGCTGCCTGACCTGCTGCGCTTTTCCAGCAACACATTTTCAGCTCTGATCTCCAGCATCTGCAGCCCTCACTTTCTCCTAAACTGGAGTAAAGCAAATTTTAATGGTATGAGACAAGAACTTTCAAAAGTTGATTGAGTGGACTGTTTACAGGTGCAGGCTGACAAATAGGAAGCTTTCAAAAATGTGATAATGGGAGTTTGGAGGCATTACATTCCTGTTAGAGTGAAGTCCAAGTCTGGAAAGAGTGGGGACCGATGGATGAATAAAGATATTGAGGATCTAGTCAAGAGTAAGAGAGAATCAGATATCAGATATAGACAATTGAGATCAAATGAATCTCTTGAAGAGTGTAAAGTGTGTAGAGGTGTTCTTAAGAGGGAAATCAGGAAGGCAAAGAGGGAATATGAGATAACATTGGCACATAAGGTTAAGGATAATCCAAAGTGATTCTACAAGTACATTAAGAGCAAAAGCGCAATTAAAGAGAATATAGGACCCCTTAAAGATCAACACAGTCATCTATGTGTTGAACCTCAGGAAATGAGAGAGATGCTAAATGAATATTTTGTGTCAGGTTTCACTATGGAGAAAAAAATGGAGAACTCATGGAAATAAATATTGATGTTTTGAAAACAGTTCACTTTACAGAAGAGAGAAATGCTGGACATCTTAGAAAACATAAAGGTGAATAAATCTCTGGGACCTGATCAAGTGTATCCCAGGATCTTGTAGGAAGTTAGGGAAGGAATTGTGGTGCTCCTAGGTGAAATATTTGTATAATCTATAACCACAAGTGAAATGCTAGAAGACTGGAGGGTGGCTAACATTGTATCTTTATTTAAGAAAGGCTATCAGAAGAAGCCTGGGGAACCATTGATCTGTGAGTGACATCACTGGTGGGTAAGTTGTTAGAGGTGATAGGAGAGAACTTACATACTTTTGAAGAGGCAAGGACTGATTAGGGATAGCCAGCATGGCTTTGTGTGAGGGAAATCATGTCTCACAAATGTGATTGAGTTTTTTGAGGAAGTAACCAAAAAGATTGAGGAAAGAGCGTAGACGCTATTTACGTGGACTTTACTAAAGCCTTTGATAAGGTTCCCCACGGTCGACTAATTAGTAAAGTTAGATCACTTGGAATTCAGGGAATTGGTTACAAAATTGGCTTGATGGTAGGAGACAGAGGGCGGTAGTGGAGAGTTGTTTTTTGGACTGGAGACCTATGACCAGCGATGTTCCACAGGGATTGGTATAGAGTCCTCTTTTGTTCGTCATTTACATAACCGGTTTAGATGAGAATTTTGGAGACATAGTAAACTTGCAGGTGACAGAGACACAATGAAGAAGGTTATCTAAGGTTACAAAAGGGATCTTGATCGATTGGGTCGATGGCCCAAGGACTGGCAGATGGAGTTTAATTTGGATAAATATGAGATATTGCATTTTGATAAAACAAACAAGGGCAGGGCTGATACAGTTAATGACAGGGCCCTGAGTAGTGTTGTAGAACAAGAGACCTAGAGGTTTAGATACATAGTTCTTTGAGATTTGCATCACAGGTAGACAGAGTTTTAAGAAGATGTTTGGCACGCATGCCTTCATTGCTCAGATCTTTGAGTAGAGGAGTTGGGAAGCCATGTTGAGGTTGTGGAGGATGTTGGTGAGGCCACTTTTCGAGTACTGTGTATGGGTCTGGTCACCCTGCTGTAGGAAGGATATCATTAAACTGGAGGGGGTTCAGAAAGATTTACCAGGATGTTGCCAGGAATGGAGGGTTTGAGTTATAAAGAGATGCTGGATATGCTGGGACATTTTTCACTGGAGTATAGAAGGTTGAAGGGTGACCTTATAGAGGTTTATAAAATCATGAGGGGCATAAATAAGGTGAATAGCAAAGGTCTTTTCCCCAGTGTCCTGAGTTCAAAACTAGAGGGCATATTTTTAAGGAAAGAGAAGTAATTTTAAAAAGGACATGAGGGGAAGCCTTTTACACAGAGAGTGGTTCATGTGTGGAATGATTTAGATTTAGATTTGATTTATTGTCATGTGTACCTCAGTACAGTGAAAAGCTTTGTTTACAAGCAGTACAGGCAGATCACAGTAAGCAAGGACATACAGATCACTGGCTGAGAAATCTTGGACAGAGTGAGGCATGCAGGGTAAATAGCAAAGGACGTGCTCTAGGCAGGATCAACATTAACAAGACCAGCATAATATGAAGTTAGACAGTCCATTCATCAATCTAATAACAACTGGGAAGAAGCTGCTCCTGAACCTCCTGGTGCATGCATTCAGATTTCTGTATCAGCTGCCTGATGGAAGAGATTGTAGGAGAGCAATTGTAGGTTGTAGGAGAGAATGAACTTCAAGAGGGAATGGTAGATGCGGGTGTAGTTACAACATTTAAAAGACATTTGGATAAGTACATGAATAGCACATGACTTTTGGGATGAGTTTAGTTTGGGAACATGATAAGCGTGGATGTTTTGGACTGGAGGACCTGTTTCTGTGCTGTATCACTCTGTGACTCCACAATATTGAGTCTTAGAGGTTAGAAAGTGTCTAAGCAGAAAATGAGGTTGTTCCTTGAGATTGCATTATGCATCGATGGAACATTATAGAAGAATAGAAATATTAACAGGAGAACAAGGTGACTTATTGAAATGGCAAGCATCTGGAAGGTCAGGATCATTCTGAGGTACAGAGCAATCACCCAGTCTGCGTTTGGTCTTGCTGATCTTATTGTGAGCAGCAAATCCAATTGAGTAGGTTGAAAGCAGTACAAATAAAATGTTGCTTCACCAGGAAGGTGTGATTGAAGGCTCCATTTGTAGTATTTGGGGAGGGACAGTGAAGGCCATAGGTTAGGGGTGGAGGTGTGGGGGGGTGATGGTGGGCTCCCTCCTGGGGCCTTCCCTCATTCACTAATTCCTGTCCCTTCCTCCTTTCTTTCCAGAACCAAACTTCATCTCAGCGTACGACATTGGCCTCTTCATCTACTTCTTCTTCCGTGAGAACGCTGTGGAGCATGACTGTGGGAAGACTGTCTATTCCCGCGTTGGGCGTGTCTGCAAGAGCGACATCGGGGGGCGGTTTCTGCTGGAGGACACGTGGACAACCTTCATGAAGGCCCGGCTCAACTGCTCGCGTTCGGGGGAGATCCCATTTTACTACAACGAGTTGCAGAGCACATTCTATCTTCCCGAGCAGGACCTCATCTATGGAGTCTTTACAACAAATGTGTAAGTGCTTATTGAATGTCCATCAGTCTCCCATACCTTCCTGTGCGCCAGCCAGTCAAGGTGCTGGTGTCATTTCTCGGTGAAGCTGTGACATCAGGGGCTGAGGATGTCAGTTGTCGAAAAGTGTGATGAAGAACTCATGCCTGAAATGTCGATTCTCCTGCTCCTCGGATGCTGCCTGACCTGCTGTGCTTTTCCAGTGCCACACTTTTCGACTCTGATCTCCACCATCTGCAGTCCTCACTTTCTCCTAGTTGAGGATGTCACCCAACTTCCATTTTGAAACCAAAACATTCTATCTGTTTAGATTCACATTCTTTCCAATATGAAAAAAGCAATCTAGAATTAAGAGTGTAAGGATGAGCATGAAATGGTTGATGATTGTTGTAAAAAAATTCCATCTGGTTGACTCATGTCCTTTAATGAAGGGAATGTGCTGTCTCACCCAGTCTGGCCCACAGGTTCAGAATGATTCCAGGGTCAAAGAATTCCAGCTACAAGAGAAGCTGTGATTGTTCTCCTTGGAGCGAAAAGATTGAAGGAGATTTAATTAAGCAGTGATTTAGTAAGGGAGAGAAAGAAAGCCGTATTAGTTTTTGTGTTGTTTAAGAGATGAGTATTTATTTATTTATTGTCCATCCCTAATTGCCCAGAAGGCAGTTAAGAATACACCACATTGCTGTGGGTCTGGAGTCACAAGAAGACCAGGTCAGGTAAGGGTGGCTGATTTCTTTCCCTATAGGACATTGTTACGACACTCTTAAAGGTATATTACACACTTTCAACTTCATATCAACATTAGTGAACCAGAAAGGTTTTACAACAATTGATGGTTGCTATTGGTTGACTTTTTATTCCAGACTGTTTTGAAGTCAAATTTCATCATCTGGCAGATCCCTGTCCCCTAAACATTAATTTGAGGATCTGGATTACTAGTCCAGTGATATTACTACTATGTCTTCCCCCAGTCCAATGACTAGGTGACACAGATTTAAGGTCATGGGCGACAGATTCAGGGTGGATGTGAGGAAGAACATCCTTACCAAATGAGTAACAATGAGCTGAACCTTAGTGGGGAAACAGTCAATGACATTAAAATGAAATTAGACGAAATAAATGTGTAGGATGGTGAGGATGGGGGATTGGGAATGGGATTGACTGGACTGCTCAACCACTTGGGATCAATGGGCCTTAAAACACTGTTTGACCCACTAGTGCTTCTTCTAACAGCCTTCTCAGCATGTCCTGTGACCTTCAAATATTGATCAATTTGTATGTCTGTCCACAGTCAGGATAAGAACTTGACACACTGCATTTTTTTTTTCTTTCATGGGATATGAACATCATTGGCCAAGCCGGTATTTATTGACCATTCCTAAATTCCCTTGAGCTAAGTAATATGCTCCACCATTTCAGGGGGCAGTAAAGAGTCAAGCATGTTGCTTGGCCCATGTAGGCCCTCTCATGCCAAGGTGTGACCCCAAATACTCACCATGGCCCATCATGCCACCATGCCAAGCCACAGTGGTTTAGTGGTCATGTCACTGGACTAGTACCCCAGAGGGACATGGGTTTGAATCCTATCGTGACAGATATGGCAATTTTAGTTCAATAAACATTTGGAAGAAAATGCTGGTTTAACGGCAATCATATCACTTGTCATAAAAACACATCTGGTTCAGCAAAGTCATTCATGAAAGGGAATCTACCATCCTTGTCTGGTCTACACGTGACTCCAGACCCACAGCAACACGCTGACCTGTTATCTGACCTCACAGCAATTGAGGATGGACATAAAGGCTACTTTAGCCAGCACAGCCCAAATCCCATGAATGAATTTACAGAATGCCCCTTCTTCCGGCCCAATGGCTCTTCATTCCCCCATGTCTTGACATAGCACTTTCGGGCTCATGCCCAAAACATCGATTCTCTTGATCCTTGGATGCTGCCTGACCTGCTGCTCTTTTCCAGCAACACATTTTCATAGCACTTTCATGCTCATAGCACATTTTACACTGTACAGAAGCCACAAACCCTTAATTGGCAGTTGGATGTGCAACAAAAGGGGCTTATTCATAACTCCACGCGTTAAAACCACGCGTTTAAAACCAATACTATTCACTACATGGGAATTAAAATGTCTGTCATCCAGACTTCGTACACTTTCAATACTTGAAACCACAAGACACTTGATATCACTTTGGGTTTTGTAAGCAAACATTGTGAAATCGTTCCAGATCAGACAGCCTCAGCTGTCAATCAAACAGGGACTCAGGTGTTTCAGCAGGGTCTGGGCTCTTAACCAAGCCTCATTATCCTTCTGAACAGGATAGAATATTGGGATTAGTTTTGGGTTCAGATTAACAGGTAGGGTGCATGCCAATGGGATTTTTCTGGGTTTGTGTGGCATGTTGGGAAGAGACTGGGATTGTGGGAATAGTTTGCTATAAGATTAGATTAGATTACTTACAGTGTGGAAACAGGCCCTTCGGCCCAACAAGCCCACACCGACCCTCTGAAGCGCAACCCACCCAGACCCACTCCCCTACATTTACCCCTTCACCTAACTCTACGGGCAATTTAGCATGGCCAATTCACCTAACCTGCACATTTTTGGACTGTGGGAGGAAACCGGAGCACGCAGAGGAAACCCACGCAGACACGGAGAGAACGTGCAAACTCCACACAGTCAGTCGCCTGAAGCGGGAATTGAACCCGGATCTCTGGCGCTGTGAGGCAGCAGTGCCACCGTGCCGGCTACAAGACAATAATAGAATAGTCCACTTAATCTGTGATCAATTCAGAAATTTGGGGAGACTGACATGCAATGGTTACTGTTTTAAATAGGTATCAAATTGAGCTATCAGGCTGATGGGATCCATTCTGTACTCTACATATCTATCAAGACGGAAGTTCACCTTTAAGCAAAGCCTGCCAAAAAATAAGCTCAAGTTTTTAAATCCCAGCTAATGGTAATTGTGGACAAATCGGATTTCAGAGTGAAAACTGACTTGATAGACCATAAATTGTAATTTTGCAGTTTGGATCCTGTGCTGGCCAGTGGCTGGACATATTCAGGCAAGGCTGCCAGTGTTCTTTGAACAAAATGACACAAGTTTATTATGCAGAAGGGAAAACTAAGTTATTTATTTATGGCAATTTAGAAAGATCACAACGTAAGCATCAATACCATTACCAGTCACTCAATCCCATAGAGGTATCACTACTATAATAACTTTTCAATTCATTGCTCAAATGACTCTTTTTAGCCCCTTTCCTTAGACTGCTGAAACAACTTAAGATTCCTTTTCAGTTCTGATGGTCAGAGATTTCTTTCCAGCTCTGATGGCCTGAATATGTTTTTCCAACTCTGACAAATATTAGGGTAACATGCTGGCTCAGTGCTGCCTAATAGTATCAGGGACCTGGATTTGATTCCAGCCTCGGGCGACTGTCTGTGTGGAGTTTGCACATTCTCCCCGTGTCTGCGTGGGTTTCCTCCAGATGCTCTGGTTTCCTCCCACAGTCCAAAGATGTGCAGGTCAGGTGGATTGACCATGGGAAATGCAGGATTATTGCCAAAAGGGTTGGTTCTGTGTGGGATGCCCTTGGAGGGTCAGTATGGACTTGCTGGGCTGAATCACTTGCTTCCAAACTTTAGGGATTCTAGGATTTCTACAATTTCTCAGAAATCTGGAAACTTCTACAAATCTAAAACAAAAAGTCCCCTCTTCCTCTGAACGTAAGCTGCTACTGGCATCAGCCTTTTGTTTCTCTATTTTAAAATCATTGATCTTCTATCGAGCTGATTGCATTATTAATCTTCAGTCATTTAATTTTCTTTATTCATTCACAAGATGAGGGTGTCACTGGCTAAGCCAGCATTTATGACTGATCCCTAATTACCCAAAAGGCAGTTAAGAGTCAACCACATTGGCTGTGGGTCTGGAGTCATATGTAGGCCAGACCAGGTAAGGAATACAGATTTCGTTCCCGAAAGGTCATTAGTGAACCAGATGGGTTTTGCCCAGCAATGGATTCAGGGTCATCATTAGACTTTCTTATTTCCAGATTTTACTGAGTTTAATTTACACCATCTGCTGTAGCAGGATTTGAACCTGGGTTCCCGTAACATTTCCTGGATTTACAGTCTAGCGATAAAACCACTGGCCTGTTTCCTCCCCATGCTTGCTTGAAAAAGCTTTCTTCAGTTCGCTGTTCAAAATGACTTTCTGACCTTTATTAAAAGAAACCAGTCACCTTCACCGAACCGAAAGCTAAAATCTATTTTTGCTCCACTTGCAAATCCCAGTTTCCAAACCTATAAACTGCAAAGCTTCTTCACGCACGGAGTTCTGATTAAATGGAGATTGCAGTATTGAATCCGTGAAAACAGTGAGGAAAGCCTGCATTAATATCCCAATTACACTGAGGTAAGACACTGAAGCTAAGGCTTTGTGTATGCGAACGCAAGCAGCAAGAATTCATTTACACCCTCCACCCCTACCAACCCCTTCTCCCACACTCCTTGCCTATCTTATAAACAGAAAGTCTTAGGGCACGTGTCTCCTTTATCTTTATCTTTGAGGTGAACAACCGCAAAAAGACCAAAGCACATTCTGTTTTTTTGTCAAAACAATCTGATAGAGCTCAGGCTGTGACTAATCTGTTGTGAGTGGAGATGGAGGGATTGTATTTGTCAGAAAACCAGTAATTGCTTTGGCAGTTTGCTTTAATAGCTCTAGCCTATGTCCCCAATTGTTTTTTGAGGAAGTGTCGCTGCTGTTTTCTGAATACGAGGAGAGCATAAGACAAGGCCCCACGGTCTGTGTCGCATGAATATTTTACCTCACCTGAACGTTTAGAGCAACCCATTCGGCCTAAATAGGGGGTAATTTGTGGCATAATGTACTGATTGTTCAAAGACATCACCCAGATCCTGGTAAGGTGAGAACTCGCAGTGAGATGCAAGAGGTGTGGAAGCATGATTTGTTTAATTTGTGAACTTTTCAGCAAAGTTCTTGCTTAATTTTTGATCAGTATGTGAACCTCTATGCATGCTCAATGCTGAGGACAACTCGGCATGGAGTAGGGTTATCAAGTCATGCAGCACAGAAGCAGGCCCTTCGGCCCACCATGTCTATATCAACCAGCAAACACCAAGCTACACTATGCCCATTTACCTACACTTCGCCCATAGCCTACTTTGCGTTGGCATTTTGAGCACTCACCCTGATGCTTCTTCAATGTTGCATGGGTACCTTGCCTCTCCCATCCTCTCAGGCAGTGCGTGCCATCAGTATGCAACTGTGGAGGTACTCTGATATCAGTGGTCAAGGCACCTTGCAGTGTGGGTGCCAACGAGGCAGGACTTAAGGCAACCCTTATGCTTCAAAGATAGCCAGTTGTATTTGCATCCAGGATGTTAACACAGGCTGAACAGCACTATGCTCAGATTGAGAAAAAGTGCCTGGCTATGGTCTTTGCCCAAGAGCATTTTAAACAGTATCTGTTTTCCAGGGATAAAGTGACCCTGGAGTCCATCCACAAGCCATTTCAAAGCATCTTTATAAACCGCTTCCATTTGTTCCAAAGAATCTCCAAAAAAATGTTATATCATTTGCGGGGATACCATTCGGATGTTGGATACAATCAAGGGGAACTGATGTAGATTGTTGACATGCTGTCAAGAGCAGCACTCCCTGTGGAAAACGTCAAGGGGATGCTAAAATAGAGCATGACATCTGACAGTTTCATGAGAAGCAACACTTCAACCCAGCAGAATCATTGAATCTGAAATACAAGTGCCTTGCTTGAGTTAAGGAAACCACGCAAAATGCAACTTTTTGTTAATCTTTCATGGGATACAGATGTTGCTAACTAGGGCAGAATTCATTGTCCATGCCCAGTAGCTCAGAGCCAATGACGAATCCACTAAGCTGCTGCAGTCTGGAGGAATGGGTTGGCCAAACTAGATAAGAACAGTAGTTTTCCCTCCCTAGAAACTACTAGTGAACCAAATAAGTGTTTTGCAGCAAGTGATGGTTACGTGGTCATCATTAGGTTTCGTTTTGTTTAATTGAATGAAAATCTCACCAACTGCCACGATGTGTTTGAAATCCATGTCCCCATTAGCCTGGGGCTGTAATGAATACTAGTCCAGTGATGTTACCACAACACCACACATTCCCCACAGGCATTTCGGGAACTATGAACGGGTGATCTGAAACATTAAAGACATACTTGCTGAAGAGTGTTTTGAATGTGCGGAAAAGAAGTAATAGCACATGATGGCATATTGTGTGAAAGAAATAGAGTCATGATCCCTAAGGAGGAACGAGAGGAGATGGTGAAACAAAATGGTGCAGGCCATCAAGGAATTAAGGCTTGATTGGGGATGATTTAATTTAGATAAATGCAAGGAAAAGCAAATCAAGTAGGACTTATACGATGAATGCTAAGGTCCTGGAGAATGTTGCTCAACAAAGAGACCTTGGAGTGCAGGTTCTTAGTTCCTTGAAAGTGGAGTCGCAGGTAGATAGGATAGTGAAGAAGGTGTTACGTATGCTTTTCTTTATATGTCAGAGTATTGAGTACAGGAGTTGGGAGGCCATGTTGCCACTGTACAGGATATTCGTTAGGCCGCTGTTGGAATATTGTGTGCAATTCTGGTCTCCTTCTTATCGGCAGGATATTGTGAAACTTGAAAGGATTCAGAAAAGATTTACAAGGACATTGCCAGGGTTGGAGGTTTTGAGCTATAGGGAGACGCTGAACAGGCTGGGGCTGTTTTCCCTGGAGTGTCTGAGGCTGAGGGGTGACCTTATAGAGGTTTGCAAAATCGCAAGGGGCATGGATAGGGGAAATAGACAAGGTCTTTTCCCTGGGGTGGGGGAGTCCAGAACTAGGTCCAGGTCATAGGTTTAGTGTGAGAGGGGAAAGATATTAAAGGGACCTAAGGGGTAACTTTTTCATGCAGAGGGTGGTGCGTATATGAAATGAGCTGCCAGAGGAAGTGGTGGAGGCTGGTACAACTGCAACGTTTAAGAGGTATTTGGATGAGTATATGAATAGGAAGGGTTTGGAGGGATATGGGCTGGGTGCTGGCAAATGAGACTAGATTGGGTTGGGATTTCTGGTCGGCATGGACTGAAGGGTGCTGTACATCTCTATGACTCTATGATAAGAGAAATGCTTCACTGGTCCAACATGAGCAATGAGATTAAGAGTCACATCAGCTAGTGCAGTGCTTACAAAAGTACCAAGCTAAGCCAGCTTGGGATCCTCTCCTGACACACACAATATCTCAGGCACACCATGGACAAAGATGGGAGTAGTCCTCCCCCTCACTTTGTCAGTGTCTTGATTTTGAGCTTTCCTCGGCTTTGCTCTGTGATCTTCAGCATGTTATGAAGTTACTGTGCAGCTAATGTTCTGGCCTTTTACATAGTCATAGTCTGAGAGTTAACAGCATGGAAATAGATCCGTCGGCCCAACCAGTCCCTGTTGAACATAATCCCAAACTAAACTAATCCAACCTGCCTGCTCCAGACCCATATCCCACCAAACTGTTCCTATTCATGTACTTACCGAAGTGCCTTTTTGGTTAGATTAGATTCCCTACAGTGTGGAAACAGGTCCTTCGGCCCACACCGACCCTCCAAATAGTAACCCACCCAGACCCATTTCCCTCTGACTAATGCGTCCAACACTATGGGCAATTTAGCACACCCAATTCACCCAACCTGCGCATCTTTGGACTGTGGGAGGAAACCCACGCAGACACGGGGAGAATGTGCAAACTCCACACAGGCAGTCACCCAAGGCTGGAATTGAACCTGGGACCCTGGTGCTGTGAGGCAGCAGTGCTAACCACTGAGCCACTGTACCACCTAAATGTTGTAATTGTGCCCAAATCCACCACTTCCTCAGGAAGTTCATTCCACACACACACCATCCTCTGTGTGAAAAATCTGCCCATCTCTTTTTAAAATCTCTCTCCTTTCACTTTAAAAATGTGCTCCAAGTCTTGAAATCCCTATCTGAGAGGGAAGACACCTATCTGTTATCCTCATGATCTTTAAAAACTTTGTAAGATCACCTCCCAACCTCCTACTCTCCAGTGAAAATGTCCCAGCCTATTCTGGGGGCGGCACGGTGGCACAGTGGTTAGCACTGCTGCCTCACAGCGCTAGAGACCCGGGTTCAATTCCCGACTCAGGTGACTGACTGTGTGGAGTTTGCACATTCTCCCCGTGTCTGCGTGGGTTTCCTCCTGGTGCTCCGGTTTCCTCCTACAGTCCAAAGATGTGCAGGCCAGGTGAATTGCCTGTAGTGTAGGTAAAAAGGGGTAAATGTAGGGGTATGGGTGGGTGGCGGGTTGGTGTGGACTTGTTGGGCCGAAGGGCCTGTTTCCACACTGTAAGTAATCTAATCTAATCTATTCAACCTCTTCTTATAACTCAAACCTTCCATACCCGACAACATCCTGTAAATCTCTTCGGAACCCTCTCTAGCTTAACACTTTGAGCCGTAGCTTCATCCAATTCTGCCCCTAGAAAATCAATTATAGAGTCATAGAGAAATCAAGCTGTACAACATGGACATAGACCCCTCCATCCAACTTGTCTATGCCGGTCAGACATCCTCAATTAATCTAGTCCTATTTGCCAGCATATGGTCCATATCTCTCTTAACCCTTCCAGTTCATATACCCATCCAGATGCCTTTTAAATGTTGTAATTTTATCAGCCTCCACCACTTCCTCTGGCAGCTCATTCCATACGCGCACTCTGCATGAAAATGTTCCCCTTAGATCCCTTTTCAATCTTTTCCCTCTCAAATTAAACCTATGCCCCCTAGTTCTGGACTCCCCCACCCCAGGGAAAAGACCTTGTCTATTTATCCTGTCCATGCCCCTCATGATTTTATAAACCTCTATAAGGTCACGCCTCAGCCTCCAACGCTCCAGAGAAAACAGCCCCAGCCTGTTCAGCTTCTCCCTATAGCTCAAACCTGCTATCGCTGGCAACATGCTTGTAAATCTTTTCTGCATCTTTTCAAGTTTCAGAACATCCTTCCTACAGGAGGGAGACCAGAATTGCACGCAATATTCCAAAAGTGATTAATCAATGTCCTGTACAGCCACAATATGATATCCCAGCTCCATTACTCAGTGCACTGACCAATAAAGGAAAGCATACCAAACGCCTTCTTCATTATCCTATCTACCTGCGGCTCTATTTTCAAGGAGCTATGAATCTGCACTCCAAGGTCTCTTCATTCAGCAACACTCCCCAGCACCTTACCATTAAGTGTGTAAGTCCTGCTCTGATTTGCCTTTCCAATATGCAGCACCTCACATTTATCTAAATTTAACCTCCAACTGCCTCTCCTCAGCCCATTGGCCCATCTGATCAGGGTCCTGTTGTACTCTGTGGTAACCTTCTTCGCTGTCCACTACACATCCAATTCTATGCCATCTGCAAACTTACTAACTAAAACTCCTATGTTCACATCCAAATCATTTATATAAATTGAAAAGCAGTGGACCCAGCACCGATCCTTGTGGCACTGGTCACAGGCCTCATCTGCAGTCCTCACTTTCTCCTCCAATCTGAAGAGCAATCCTCCAACACCACCCTCCATCTACTCCCTTCGAATCTCTTTGAGTTCTATATCCAAACGACTGCCTTTCGATTTCAGATTAATTCACTTACTTCAGATTTCTGTGCTATGGTGAACCTCTGGATTACTTATCCAGTGACATTATCACAACATTGCAACCTCCCCATATGCAAGTGAAAGAAAATTCACCGAGCTGATTCCTGGGACAAAAGGGTTAATCTAGTGAAGAAAGATTCAGCTGATTGAGCCAATGCTGACTGGGTTTTAGAAGAATGAGAACTGATCTTGTTGAAATGTGTAAGATTTATAAGGTTTTGATAGGGTCGATGGTAGGGGGATTGTCCCTCTCTGAGGCAATCTAAACCAAGGGGTCGAGGTGAAACTCAGCACAATCTGCAAGTACAGCACCTCATGTTCTGCTTGGGAACTCTACAGCCTTCTGGAGTCAATATCGACAGTTTTAGGGTTTGAGGCGCCTTCTCTAATGTCCTTACCTCAAGCCCCACACACCAGACCTTGTTATCACATAGTCTACTATTACACACAACCCATTGTTAGCCACTAATAGTCCCCATTGGCAGCCATTCATTCTCCTTGGCTGATTGTTACTCAATCCTTTGTTCTTCTCTCTCTTTGCACTCAATATCCACTTATTGTTTACTCCCTACCTCACCCCCCCCCCCCCCCCCCCCACTCTACCTTCTGCATAAAAAACAATTTCTTTTCCCAACTACCATCAGTTCCAAGGAAGGGTCGCTCGACCCGAAACATTAACTCTGATTTCTCTCCACAGACGCTGCCAGACCTGCTGAGCTTTTCCAGCAATTTCTGTTGATAGTTTAGACCCTGGAGAGCACTGTTTCAGCAGAAGGGCACCTGCTCCTGATCCGAAGTATTATGTTTGTGTCTTCTCAATATTTTCCAAAGTTTATTATCATATACCTCCAAATAAAAGCACCTTTTCTCAGCCTGCTATTCTAACATGGCACAAAGAATAGGCCATGTGGCCCGTCGAGCTGCACCACAATCTTAGCTGATTATTCAATTATGTTGCTGCTTTTCCCCCATATCCTTTGATCCTATGTGCTCAAGGGCTATATTCAACTCCTTCTTGAAATCATTACAATATTTTGGTTCCAACTGATTTCTATGGCAGTGAATTCCATAGGCTCACCACTCTCTGAATGAAGACATTTCTCCACATCTAATTTGTCCACAGTCCTAAATGGTTTAGCCCATTTCCCCAAACTGCAATCCCTGCTTCCATCATTAAGAACATCCTTTCTGCATTTGCCCTGTCCAGTCTGATAGAATTATATAGATTTCTATGAGATTCCCCTTCCATTGCTATAAAATGCAGTGAGTACAATCCTAATGGATTCAGTCTCTCCTCACATGTCAGGAATCAGAGAAGCCCAGGTGACTGTCTAATTAATACCTGTGAATGTGGAGGCGCTGCTGTGAGACTGGGGTGGACAAAGTCAGAAGTCACATGACGCCGAGTTTTGGTCCAAAGGTTTATTTGAAATCACAAGCTTTTGGAGCACTGTCCCTTTGTCGGGTAAAGTGACTTCATCTGTTGGACTATAACCTGGTGTTGCGTGACTTCTGACTTTGCCGAATTAATACCAGCCATCCGAATACAAGTAAACCAAAGTAATGTACAATTAACAATGTAAAGTCACTCCTAGTATATGAGGAATGGGGAAAGAACTGTGAGCTTGTCAGCATCTAATGAACAATATTTCATAACTGGCTCTACAGACATGTCTGAACAGGTTAATTTAAAAAAGCTATGTTTACAACATGTTCCAACAGGTTGATTAAGATACCTTGAGGGCTTTTGCGGTTTGGCAGCGCCCCAACCTCTGGGTCAGAAGGTCAGGGTTTAGTCCCACCTTCTCCCAGACATAACATGTCTGAACAGGTCGATGTAAAAATATCGATTCCCAGTTTCCAAATGTAAGCAGTCATGGCCCTCCCAGTGGTAGACTCTGTCTGAAAGGCATTTCTTCTCACACATAGCCTCTACTGTTTGGAAGGACAAGCACAGCAGATACATGGGGACACCACTGACTTGGAAATGCATTGCTGTTCCTTCAGTGTTGCTGGATCAACGTACAAGGACTCCCTCCCCAATGACACTTGGGGGTCTACCTACAGCACATGGACTGCAGCGGTTCAAGAAGGCAGCTCACCACCACCTTTTCAAAGAAATTGGAATGGTCAACACGTGCTGGGCTTGCCAGTGATATGTGTAATCCTGTGAAAAAAAAATAGAGGAATACTTTTTAGATGAAGAGACAAAAATCGAAGATGCTGGAAAAGCTGAGCAGGTCTGGCAGCACCTGTGAAGAGAAATCAGAGTTAAGGTTTTGGGTCGAGTGTTCCTTCCTCAGAACGGATTTCTCTTCACAGATTTTGCTAGACCTGCTGAACTTTTCTGGCAATTTCAATTTTTGTCTCTGATTTACAACATACGCAGTTCCTTCTGTTTTTATGTTTTCGATGAAACTTTATAATCATTGGTCAATGCAGTTGATCTGATATAAGAGCTACATCTTTGAAAAAGAAAGAGCTGTGCAGTTATTTGGCATCTTTCATGAGCTTTATTGGCAGTGAGGAATTGTAGATGTGTCCTGCAGTTGTTGTTGCAATGTGGGAACTGTGGGAGCTAATTTACACACAGCAAGCTCCTCCAATTACCGTGTGATAATAACAACATGATCTGTGTTAATGATGCTGGTTATAGAGTAATCACTTTTTCCAGTCACTTAGCTCAGTTGGGCTAGTTCACAATGCAGAGTTAAAAAGTGTGGCACTGGAAAAGTACAGCGGGTCAGGCAGCATCCGAGGAGCAGGAGAGCCGACGTTTTGGGCATAAGCCCTTCATCAGGAATGTGGAGGGGGAACTGGGCTGAGAGATAAATAGGTGGGGTGGGGCTTGGGGGAAAGTAGGTGGGAAGGCGATAGGTGGATGCAGGTGGGGGATAATTGTAATAGGTCGGTGGGGAGGGTGGAACAGATATGTGGGAAGGAAGATGGACAGATAGGACAGGTCAAGAGGGCAGTGCCGAGTTGGAGGGTTGGATCTGGGACGAGACGGGGATTGGGGAGATTTGGAAACTGGCAAAATCAATATTGATGCCATGTGGTTATAGGGCCCTGAGGCGGAAGATGAGGTGTTCTTCTTCCAGTTGATGGGTGGCTTTGATTTGGCGGTAGAACATAGAACATAGAACATTACAGCGCAGTACAGGCCCTTCGGCCCTCGATGTTGCACCGCCCTTTCATACTAATCTGAAGTCCATCCCACCTACACTATTCCATGTACGTCCATATGCTTGTCCAATGATGACTTAAATGCACTTAAAGTTGGCGAATCTACGACGGTTGCAGGAAAAGCATTCCATACTCTTACTACTCTCTGAGGAGGCCCAGGATTTACATCTCCTTGGGGAACTGTGAGGGGGAGTTGAAGTGGTAGGCCGCAGGTCGGTGGGGTTGTTTGGTGCGTGTGTCCCAGATGTGTTCCCTGAACTGCTCTGTGTATTGGCTAGTTCACAATGCAGAGTGATACCAACAGCATTGGTTCAATCCTGCAACAATTGAGGTTACGTGACAGTACCACCCTCTCAACCTCATCTCTCCCCTGAGGTGTGGTGACCCTCAGGTTAAACTGACCGTCAGTTATCACTCACTCTCTGAGTGAGGGGGATTGTGGTGACTTTTTAATTACTAGCAGTACACTGGGAACAATCTGCTTCTTTTTTGAAACAGGACCATTGAATTTTGTTTTACTTTAGCCCTGAAAGGGAAGGATAAACCCGTTCAATTAAGTTCTGAATGAATTGACCCAGGTGACTGATTGATATTGCTCACTCAGCATTCGATAAGCCTGGAAGGTTTCAGAATGCAGCACCAGGGATTTTCTTTCAAGAAAATATTCATCCAGTCTTCACGTCGTTTATTACTGAAGGTCTGCAGAAAATCCTTCAACTCAGACAACCAAATGAAGCAAGAGTACAGCGAAGATAATCCTGAAATGACCTCATTCTTCAAGCTGACCTGGAGACATTGTGTCAAGGAAGGGTCACCTACGCTGTCCTACAGGAGTTGACTATGGTGGAACTGTTTTAGAGAATGAACCTTGGATCTGACGACAAAAAAAGATCCCAGTTTCAGACCTGGCTCACTTTGAGTGCTGTTAGAATTATGTCTAAGACTCCCGACCAGCCTGCTAATATTCCCAGAGATGCAGCAAAGCTCAATGCAGTCATCAGAAACCTGAAATTGTTGTGGTGGCAATAAAAAAGACATTTGAAACAATAGGTTCAAATTTGTACACACCTTCCGTGGCTTTCCCAGAATGCATCTTACAGAAATGGGACCCAGGCCTGGAGTTTTTTTTTACCCCCGATGTTGGGTGGGTATATGACAAAAGATCCTACCTAGAGCTCCTACCTTTTAAATCACTATGCACTTGGGCCAGAAGGGCAGGAGATGAGGTCAAAAAAAAAACAAAGAACAACTGATGCTGCAAATCTGAAGCAAAGACAGAAATTGCTGGAGAAACTCAGCAGGTCTGGCAGCATCAATGGGAAGAGAAACAGAGTTGACAGTTTCAAGTCTGTTGACTCTTCTTCAGAAGCCTTGTGAAGACGGGTCACCAGACCTGGATCGTTAACTCTGCTTTCTCGCTCCACAAATGTGGCCAGACCTGCTGAGTTTTTGCAGCAGATTCTGTTTTTGAAGGAGATGAGGTCTCTCTGTTTGAGCTGTGGTGCCCCCTCATTCCCAGTTGTGTTTGACTCTGACGGGTAGAGCAGCAATCCCAGAGCTCTTGCTGCAGCTGCTTACAGCTCTTTCTGTCTGGGGATTGGCTGTCATGGTACACCACACCCATTTGTTTGGCCCCCATCCTCACACATTCCCTGGAGCTTATCTGTAACATCTCTAATAGGAACAGGAGTAGGCCATTCAGCCCTTCAAACCTACTTCACATTACAATGTCATATGGCTGATGATCCAACTCAGTACCCTGTTCTCACTTTCTCCCCATACCCTTTGATCCTTTTAGCTCTAAGCACTTTAGCTAACTCCTCCTTTAAAACATTTGGTGTTTTGATCTCAACCGCTTTCTGTGGCAGAGAATTCACAGGCTCACCGCTCTCTGGTTGAAGAAATTTCTCCTCATCCTCAGTCCTAAGTAATCTATTCTCTATCCTTAGACTGAGAGCCCTGGATCTGAACTCCCTGGTCATCAGGAACATCCTTCCTGTGTTTACCCTATCTAGGCCTGTTAGGGTTTTACAGATTTATAGATATCATGGCTGTTCTGTTTCTGATCTTCTTCCACCATGTGTTTCCCAACTCTATCTTGGCTGCTTTATTAGGTTGGCCTCTGGTTTGTTATATGAATAGGAAGGGTTTAGAGAGATATGAATGTAGGTTTGCTCGCGGAGCTGGAAGGTTTATTTCCAGACATTTCCTTACCCTACTAGGTAACATCTTCAGTGGGCCTCAGGCGAAGCACTGCTGAAAGTTCCTGCTTTCTATTTATATGTTTGGGTTTTTTTGGGTTGGTGATGTTATTTCCTGTGGTGAAGTCACTTCCTGTTCCTTTTCTTAGGGAGTGGTAGATGGGGTCTAACTCGATGTGTTTGTCGATAGAGTTCCAGTTGGAATGCCATGCTTCTAGGAATTCTCGTGCGTGTCTTTGTCCTAGGATGGATGTGTTGTCCCAGTCAAAGTGGTGTCCTTCCTCATCTAGATACTAGTGAAAGAGGGTCATGTCTTTTTGTGGATAGTTGGTGTTCATGTATCCTGGTGGCTAGTTTTCTGCCTGTATGGGTCAAATGCAGGCAAATGGAACTAGATCAGATTGGGATGTCTGGTTAGTGTGGATGAGTTGGGCCAAAGGGTCTGTTTTCGTTCTGTATGACTCAGAAAAAATATTTAAAATTATGGAATGATTTTGCATCTGCTGCTTTTTGGGAACAAGAGTACCACTCTTCCAGCAACCTTCTCATGAGGAAATGTTTTCTAATTTTTGTTGAACGGCTTTATTTTATTTATTGATTTTACATTAAAGTAGCTTTACAGTGTAAATAATTGTTATTGTTGGACCTGCCCTGGTGTGGGATTGACTGAGTAAGGCATTTACCTTGAAAGGATAGAAAATGAAGTGAGGAAAATGAGTTTCTTGCTGCAAGTTGTTAGAATTCGGAACACGCTGCCTCAGATTCTGATGGAGGCAGATTCAATTAGTGCTTTCCAAAAGGTACGAGCTTTCAGAGCGCTGCTTAGAGCATTATTGAGAAGAAATAATGTACAGTGAAGTGGTGGGGGAGAAGGCAGGAAAAGGCAGCCAACAACAAGGTGGCATCACTTTAAAGTGAAAAATAGCAGCTTTAGAGAGAACTTGAGAAAAAAATCTCATCACCCAGAGGGTGGTGGGGATCTGGAATGCATTGCCTGGGAGAGTAGTTGAGACGGAAACCTCACAGCCTTTAAAAAAGGACTTGGATGAGCGCTGGGAGTGCCATATCACAGGTTGAGTAGGTTAGGTTTATTTTCACTTGATAAAAGGAGATTGAGGGGGGACCTGATTGAGGTTTACAAAATCATGAAGGGTATAGACAGGGTGGATAGAGACAAGCTTTTTCCCAGGGTGAAGGATTCAATAACGAGAGGTCATGCTTTCAAAGTGAGAGGTGGAAAGCTTAAGGGGGATACACGCAGTCAGTACTTCACACAGAGGATGGTGGGTGTCTGGAACTCGTTGCCAGCAGAGGTGGTAGAGGCAGGCACGGTAGATTCATTTAAAATGCGTCTGTACAGATGCATGAGTAGGTGGGGAGCAGAGGGATACAGATGCTTAGGAATTGACCGACAGGTTTAGACAGTAGATTTGGATCGGCTCAGGCTTGGAGGGCCGAAGGGCCTGTTCCTGGGCTGTAAATTTTCTTTTATCTTTCTTTGTTCTTTTATTCAAGGCTATGGGCCTAACTCAGGGAGGTATGGGTCACTGGTTAGCACTGCTGCCTCATAGCACCAATGACCTGGGTTTGATTCCACCCTCGGGTGACTGCCTGTGTGGAGTTTACACATTCTCCCTGTGTCTGCGTGGGTTTGCTCCAGTTTCCTCCCACAGTCCAAAGATGTGCAGGTTAAGTGGATTGGCCATGCTAAATTGCCCATTGTGTGCTGGGTTGCGCAGGCTAAGTGGGTTAGCCATGGAAAAATACAGGGATAGGGGAGGTGGGTCTGGGTGGGAACTCTTCTGGGGTTGGTGTGGACTTAATAGGCCTCTTCTACAATTCTTGGTGCTATTAATGGTGGAGGTGACGGAGGGGGGGGGGGGGGGGGGGGTAGGCTGTGTGATTCTATGAAGGCATTTAGCGAAATGGTCATTCAGAGCAGAGACACGATGGGCTGAATGGCCTCTTTCTGCAGTGTAACAATTTTGTGACTTAATGCACCGAGCTAGGAGAGAAATTCTACATCTTTTCATGTTTCCGTTTGCTGTGAGTCACTCGGTGGCCAACGGCCTGAAGCAAGGTGTTTCAGCCCTTTGTCATCATTCCTTTCTGTCTCGCTGCTGGAGATTCAAGACGGAAGCAAGCAGCTCCTGGCAGTCAGCCAGAACGCTGTAATAACATCGTACTTGTCACTCAGTAACAAATGAAGCCATCTTTTAAACAGGCCCAGAATTCATTTGGGTATTGTGTGGAAGGGTCGAAGTGTACAACTCAACCCCATGTCAAGCCAGTTGCTGCTAAATGCTGATTACATTTTTTTTCTTCAGGAAAATTTAGCACAGCTGAGCGAGCAGTAACTTGAGCCTTGTATTTAATCGGAGATGTCACTTCCAGTTTGCTCCAGATTTACGGTTGATACACACCAAACAGCCCCATTTAGGCTTGTTTGCTGTCATCCTCTCTGGTTCATAAACACACATCGCTTGATCCCAGGATTACTGCAGACAGCAACGCAAGTCACAGCAGAATGGTACAAGCGCCTTCTCTGAGTGGAATTGTGGATTCGTGCATTATCTGAATCCCTTTTCTCTCTCTTTATTTCTGCAGCTGACTGTCAGAAGTCAGGGTTGAGAAACTAAACTCAATATGCCCTCTTGGATGGATAGAAAAATATCCCACAACACTCTTGAAAGGAGAGCATGGGGAGCTATCCCTCATGTCCTGACAACTTAATTGAAAATCCTGTTATTTATCTCATGTTATTTTGTGGGAGTTTGCTGTGCACTCTGCTTTCCTGGAGGAGGAGGAGGCATGTGGAATAGGCTTAAAGGGCTGAATGGTCTCCTTCAGTTCCTCTGTTCCTTGTATGACAGCATCTATTAGAGTTTGCTCTGAGTTGCTGTGACGCTGCGCACTTTTGCCGGATCAAACAGTTCAGCCAAGCATCAGGACCTTGCGATCTTGTTTGGATAATCCAAAATTTGGATAATCGAGTGCCGGATAATCGAGGTTCCTCTGTATATCTAAACCCATCTCTTCAGCGTCAGATGCTGCGGAAGGTGGAAGAGCTGGTTCTGTCGAGAATCCTGATTACACCCTATCAAAGTTTCCAATACCCAGCGAGCTTTTGATGTTTAGATTTTTTTTCAATACAAATACACTCAAATGTACTGCATTGTATTTCTTTAAGTATTTCTTATGGAACTGACAGATTCATCTTACCAACGTCTCCCGCTTCCCCATACACGTCTGTTGGGACTTACAGAACACCGTAGCCAGTTTGTAAGGTTCCATTGACAATTCTGGTCACCCTGTTAAAGAAGGATTTATTAAGCTGGAGAGGGATCAGGATAGATTTACCAGGAAGTTGCTGGGATTGGAGGGTTTGAGTTATTAAAAGAGGTTGGGACCTTTGGCACTGGGTGAAGGATGGTGAGGGATGACGTTATAGAGGTTTATAAAATCATGAGGGGTATAGGTAAGGTATCTTTTTCCTAAGGTGGGGGATTTTAAGACTGGGGGCATATTTTCAAGGTGAGAGGAGAAAGATTTTAAAAAGTCATGAGGGGCAACTTTTTGACACAGAGTGTTGTTCATGTGTGCAATGAGCTTCCAGAGGAAGTGATAGATGCAGTTACTGTTATAGTGTTTAAAATACATAAATAAGAAATGTTTGGAGGGATATGGGCTAAGTGCAAGCAAGAGGAATTTTAGTTTGGGATTACGGTTGTATGGATTGGTTGGATCAAAAGGCCTGTTTCTGTGCTCTATGACTTTATGACAGCATCAGATCATCTGCTCATGGCTTTTCTGTGATGACTGCTGAGGGAACCAGTTGAGCAGAACTCTAGGGAGAGCTTTGACAGCCCTTGGCAGGGGAGACCGTTTGTGACTCTCATCCCAGGGAAGAATGAATGTGCACAGGGAGGATACTGCGGATGCTGGAGATCTTAAATAAAAACACCAAGTGCCAGGCAAACTTAGCACATCTGGCAGCATCCACGGAGAGAGGAATAGAGTTGATCTTGCAGGTCAATGACTTTTTATCAGAACATACTGAGTGTGGGGGGGGGAGTGGGACAGCTGGATGGGATAAATCCTCCGATGAACACATCCAACCCAAGCCAGAAACTCAATTCGAATGGGATTATTATGTGAAGGGGAAAACATTTGCAGAGCACAGTGGGGGTGTGGGTCTAATTGAATGTGGCACACTGGCTCAGTGGTTAGCACTGCTGCCTCACCAGCGTCAGGGACCCAGGTACAATCCCAGCCTCGAGCGGTTGTCTGTGTGGAGTTTGCACATTCTCCCCGTGTCTGCATGGGTTTCCTCCGGGTGCTCTGGTCTCCTCCCACAATCCAAAGATGTGCAGGTCGGGTGGATCAGCAATGGAAAATGTAGGGTTACGGATAGGGTGGGGGCAGTAGGAGGTTTGGGTCTGGGTGAGATGCTCTTCAGAGGGTTGGTTTGGACTAGCTGGGCTAAATGGCCTGCCTGCACACTGGAGATATTCTATGATCCTATGAAGTGGGAATGTCTGCCTAAAATAGGAAGTCAGGTGGTGGAGGGAAGCAGAACATATACATTCTGGGCAGTTGGGGGCATAGTGACAATGCCACTGGACTAGTAATCCAGAGCTTTAGGCTCTATCATTCTGGGAAAATGGGTTCAAATCCCACTGTGGCAAGTGGTGAAATTGGAATTCAGTAAGGCTTTGGAATTAACTGCTGACCTATTGGTGACCATCAAGTAAAAACGTCTAATATTGGGGAAGGAAATCTGTCATCTTTATGTGGTCTGGCAGGAACTTATTGAAAAGTCTAAGGCTTCTTGATAGGGTAGATGTGGAAAGGTTGTTTTCCCCCTTGTGGATGAGTTGAGGACCAGAGGGCATCATCTCAGAATAATGGGTTTGATTTGATTTATTATTGTCACGTGTACCTGAGTACAGTGAAAAGGTTTGTTTTACGAGGAGTACAGGCAGGTCATAGCAAACAAGGATATATAGATTATAGGGTGCTCAGACAGAGCGAGATATGCAGGGTTACGACTGCACAGGGGCTGCACAAATGCATGGTCAACATTAGATTTGAAATTAGAGAGGTGCGTTCAGTAGTCTAGTAACATCAGGGAAGAATAGGAATTTATTCCCTCAGAGGGTAATGCATCTGTGGAACTCTTTCCCACACTGGGGTTTTTGAGGCTGGGTCATTAAGTATATTTAAGCCTGAGTTAGACGCATTTTTAATCAGTTAGGAAATCAAGCGTTATGGGGAAAAAGCAGGAAAGTGGAGTTGAGGATTATTAGATCAGAAATGATACAATTGAATGGCGGTGCAGGCTTGATGGACTGAATGGCCTATTTCTGCTCCTACCTTCTGTGATCTCACATGTGACTCCAGACCCACAGCAATGTGGTTGAACCTGAAAGGGCCTATCAAGCCAATCAGTGTTTGGGGCTAGATAATAAATACTAGGCCTAGTAAGCTCATCCTGTGAATAATGCAGGTCCTGTCGATGCACACACTCTGTAATCACCTCCCTGTTTTTGTTTTCAACAGGAACAGCATTGCAGCCTCTGCAGTTTGTGCATATAACCTCAGCTCCATCGCTCAGACTTTCAACGGACCGTTCCGCTACCAGGAGAACCCTCGATCCGCCTGGTTGCCGGCCACAAACCCCATTCCCAACTTCCAGGTAGATGGCTTTTCACTCCCAGTCAGCCAGCTCTCCCGACATCAGCACAGTGGCTCAGTGTTTAGCACTGCTGCCTCACAGCACCAAGGACCCAGGTTTGATTCCAGCCTCAGGCAACTGTCTGTGTGGAGTTTGCACATTCTCCCCATGTCTGCGTGGTTTTCCCCTGGGTGCTCTGGTTTTCTCCCACAGTCCAAAGATATGCAGGTTAGGTGAATTGGCCATGCTAAATTGCCCATAGTGTTAGGTGCATTAGTCAGGGGTAAGTGTAGGGAAATGGGTCTGGGTGGGTTACTCTTCAGAGTATTGGTGTGGACTTGTTGGGCCAAATGGCCTGTTTCCAAGCTGTAGGGAATCTAATCTAATCGTAGGCTTCATCTTGAATGTCCCCAGTGATTTCTTTCTTGATTCCTGAGACATTATTCCCAGCATTTCTCACCTATTGTCATAGCATCGTTACTGTGCACAGAGAGAGAGAGAGAGAGAGGTCGTTTGGCCCATTAGCTCCATGCTGTCAGTCTCTATAGATTAATCCCTGGATTCCCTACTCCCCGCTAGCTCGGCAAGTTTATTTCCCTCCTGTCCCTCCAATTTTTTTTTTCTGAATTTGTTCATTGACCTGGATGTTCACCTGTGGGGAAGGTGCCGGGAGCCTGGGAAGTTCTCAACTTGGCTCACTCGCCTTGGGAGATAGTGGCAGGAAAGGTCTCCCTTATCAAAGTGACAGGCGTGGGGCTGCAGTAAGCTCCATCCCACTCCTCACTATCTCCTCCACTTCCTATCACGCACCCCCCATTCCCCATCTTTGCCATCCACGCTCCTCCCTGCAACCTTCCATCACCACCCTTCCAGCCATGAGTGGCCATGCTTCCCTCCCATGCCCGTGCCAACCCACCCCCACTAACCCCAGGACCCTAGTGTCTGCCTATACACCGGCTCACCCATTTCCATGGATCCTCCTGTACACTTTCCCCCTCCCCCCACGCCTAGCTATGTCTTCCCTCCCCTTGGCCTCTCATATCCCCTGTGCCTGAATATGTTCCCCACCCCAATGGCCCCTCATGTGCCACCCTGCCAAGCTAATCCTTCCACTTTCTTGCCCACATATAGTTTTTTTTAAGATTAGATTAGATTCCTTACAGTGTGGAAACAGGCCCTTTGGCCCAACCAGTCCATACCAACCCTCCAAAGAGCAACCCACCCAGACCCATTTCCCTCTGAAAAATGCACCTAACACTATGGGCAATTTAGCATGACTAATTCACCTGACCTGCACATCTTTGGACTGTGAGAGGAAACCAGAGCAAACCCACGCAGACACAGGAAGAATGTGCAAACTCCACGCAGACAGTCACCCGAGGCTAAAATTGAACCTAGGTCCCTGGCACTGAGGCTGCAGTGCTAACCACTGCCATCCCACTGCTCATACTAGGCCCACAGCCTTGGTTGGGGGAGGAAACCGAAGCAGTCAGAGGAAACCCGCACAGACACGGGGAGAATGTGCAAACTCCACACAGATAGTCGCCCGAGGTTGGAATCGAACCTGGGACCCTGGTGCTGTGAGGCAGCAGTGCTAACCACTGAGCCACCGTGCCGCCCCAAGTAAAACATGACAGGTGATGCCATTTCCATTCCGATTTGCCATCTGGTCACTGCATAAAGCAAGGGATTCTGCAGTGAAAATAGGATCTGTAAAAAAAAGTTAAAAATAAGAGGTATTCATTCGTTACTTTACACTTGACCCTTTAACAAAAAATTCCTCCTTCCACAAGAAATTGAAACCTCTTAACCTTGCGTAAGTAAACATTGTGGAATTAACAGCTGCAATCAGAAAGCCAGTGCTGTTCATCGAACAGGGGCTCTGGGGTTTCAACAGAGGCATGGCTGCCTGGGCTCTCAGGCAGGATGAGGCCTGGCTCTTGGGTTCAATAGAAGACTTGACAAGAAGTTGGAGATATATTACACAGCATAGACAGACTACATGGAAACAGACTGTTGGAACCATCTACTAGGCTGTTGATTCTACTGAGCTACAAACCAACATTGGTTCATTCACCGAAACACATGACAGAATGGGTTTCAGATTAAACATAGACAACAAAGGTTTTCCACCAGCCTACTCCTGTTACACAACACCACTCCCTGACCATTAAAATCCACCTGGACAACATGGATAGTGTCCCATACCTCAGGCCCCTCCTCTGTGCAAGCAGATGTGAACAGTGAAATCCAGCATTGACTCCCAATGCGTGGGTGTAGCCTTCAGATGTCTGAGAAACATAGTGATCCAAACCCAACGCCAACCTCATTGTCAACAGAGCAGTTGTGGACCCCACCCTCCTGTATGCATCAGAAACATGGACAGACGGCATTCAAATCCCTGGAGAGTAATCACCAGCATTGCCTTTGCAAAATCCTACAAATCCACTGGCAGGATAGGCAAAGCAGTGTGTGTGTGAATATCAGAAGTGTGATGGAAAGCTCCCCACTTGCCTGGATGGGTGCAGCTCCAGTAACACTCTAGAAGCTTGATATTGCCCAGGACAAAGCATCACATCCACAAATCTCCACTCCCTCCACTACCGACGCTTAGTGGTAGCAGTCTGTACTATTTACAAGATGCACTGCAGAAATTCACCAAAGGTCCTTAGATATCAACTTCTAAACCCAAACCCAAGTCTAGATGGATAAGTAGAGCAGATATATGGGAACACCAATCACTTGCAAGCTCCCCTCCAATCCACTCACCTTCCAGACTTGAAATTGTATCATCATTTCTTCCTTGTCGCTGGATCAAAATCCCGGAACTCCCTGTACCTACACAACATGAACTCTGCCATCCCGAGGAGTGTATTTAGGGAGGGGCAGTCATGGCTGGCTCAGTGAGTAACACCCTCATCCCATGAGTGAATTAAAACAAAGTACTTGTGAGGTGGGGTGTGGGTGAAGTAATGCAGGAGAGGTAGGAACGTTACCTCAGGAGGGGAGCATGAGCCTTCCCTCCCTTGAGTTATCTTCCCCTTCACTTCCTGATTCTCTACACCCTTACCCAACCACCAATCCCTCTCTCTCCATTCTATTTGTGGACACCAGAGACAGCCAAAGAATCGGTGCTTATAAAGGACCACACCACTGATAGGTGGCCATTCACTCCATTGAGTGTGTGCTGACTTCGTGGAGAGCAATCTGATCGGTGCCAGGTGTGGACTGTCCAAGGTCCTACATAATCATAGTAAGGTTTTGTTTCTCTTATATTCCAGTCCCTTTTCAATAAAATACGAATTATTATCATTATAGTTATTTATTAACAAATATCACCCTATCATACAATTGTTATTGTGAAGAGGAGGCCATTCAGTCCATTGTGTCCATACTCTGAATGAGTATGATAATTTCAAATAATTCTTCTGCCTTTTTCCCGTAACCCTGCCCACTGTTTCTCTTTACGTAACCAGCCGAAGCTCTCTTGAATGGCTCAATTGAATCTGCCTCCACCACAATTCTAGGTGGTATATTCCAGAGGAGAAAGTGAGGACTGTAGATGCTGGAGATCAGAGCTGAAAAATGTGTTGCTGGAAAAGCGCAGCAGGTCAGGCAGCATCTAGCAGACCATGGCAACATGACGCCTGGAGGAAGAGCGCCTCATCTTCCGCCTAGGAACCCGCCAACCACAAGGGATGAATGCAGATTTCTCCAGCTTCCTCATTTCCCCTCCCCCTACCTTATCTCAGTCCCAACCCTCGGACTCAGCACCGCCTTCTTGACCTGCAATCTTCTTCCCGACCTCTGCACCCCCACCCCCTCTCCGGCCTATCACCCTCACCTTAACCTCCTTCCACCTATCGTATTCCCAACGCCCCTCCCCCAAGTCCCTCCTCCCTACCTTTTATCTTAGCCTGCTTGGCACATCCTCCTCATTCCTGAAGAAGGGCTTATGCCCGAAACGCGATTCTCCTGCTCCTTGGATGCTGCCTGACCTGCTGCGCTTTTCCAGCCACACACTTTTCAGGTATATTCCAGACCCTGACAACTCATTGCGCGAAAAGATTTGTTTCACTCTTGCATGTCCTTCTTTTGCAAATTCCCCTAAATCTCATTCTCGATCCTTTTACGTACAGGAACAGTTTTGCCCTGTCTATTCTATCCAGTGCCCTCACGGTTTTGAACACTGCTATCAGATCTCCTCTCAGCCTTCTCCTCTTCACCAATATGAAACACTTATCCAAAAAAAAGGTTTCAGGGCTGTAGGGAAAACGGTGGGAGTAGGTAAGTTGCACTTGTAGAGGTTCAGCATGGACTTGATGATTTGAATGGCCACCTTCTATCCATCGACGATTGTACCAAAACCACCATGCCACCTGGATGTGCTCAGGGTGGGGGATGTCACGGGTGTTGAGGGGTGTTGGACTGAAGCAGTGCTGGATGTTTCCGTTGTGCTTGCTCACTCTGCAGTGTGGTTCCCTCCAAGACCATGGACCCAACGCGAACCTGACAGAGCGTAGCCTCCAGGATGCTCAGCGCTTCTTCCTCATGAACGATGTGGTGCAGCCTGTCACCGTTGACCCCCTTGTGACTCATGACAACATGCGTTTCTCCAAGATCGTTGTGGACATCGTGCAAGGCCGGGACACGCTCTACCACGTGATGTACATTGGCACAGGTAAATCCATTCCTTCCTCTTCCTCAATACCCAGCCCACCCCTGCGTCCCCTTGCCACACATCTCCTGAGAGCAGTGAAGATGGTGCCTGGGTGGTACAATGGCTTACAGAGCCAGGGACCGAGGTTTGATTCCACCCTTGGGGTGACTGTCTGTGTGGAGTTTGCACATTCTCCCCGTGTCTATGTGGGTTTCCTCCAGGTGCTCCGGTTTCCTTCCAGAGTTCAAATTTGTGCAGGCTAGGTGGATTGCCATGCTAAATTGCCTAAAGTGTCCAGAGATGTGGAGGCTAGGTGGATCAGCCACGGAAAATGCAGAGTTACAGGGATTGGGTAGGATGCTCTTGGGAGGGTCAGTTTGGACTCAGTGGGCCAAATAGCCAGTTTCCATGCTTTGGAATTATGTGATAAATGAGGGACTTCAGATGTCTTTATTCACTCATGGGATGTGGGGATCCTGGACCAGTAATTATTGCCAATCTCTAGTTGCCCTTGAGAAGGTGGTGGTGAGCTGCCTTCTTGAGCTGCTTTTCCTCATATGGAAACACACTATTTCTATCCAAATCACCATCCAATGCACTCTTGAACTCCTCAATTGAACCTGTCTTCATCGCATATCTAGGCAGTACTTTCCAAACCCTCACGACCCGCTGTGTGAAAAAGCATTTTCTCGTTTCCCCTTTGCTTCTTTTGCAGATCACTTTAAATCTCTGCCCTCTCGTTCTCATTCTTTTCACGAGCAGAGACAGCTTCTCCCTATTTACTCTATCCACCCTGCTGATGATGTTGTAAACCTCCAGCAGATTTTAATGCTGTCTGCTTTCCCATAAATGCTGCCAGACCTGCTGAGTTTCTCCAGCACTTCCTGTGATCATGACTGACCTTGAGTTCCAACTCCATTTTCTCGCTCATATCATTGCTCGTGAATCTCTGTAGCCATCACATTCGGAACATTTGGTGTAGAATCCTGAAGTTTTGTTGGACTTCAGTCCCCTGGGTTTTCAGAACACATTCTGTGCTCTTAAGGTAAGTAAATATCTTTCTTCTACTGACCCCTGTTTCAGGTGTTTATTTGTGCCTTCTACTGAAAAGACAGACATCAAGTATTTGTAATGATTTGTAATGGCATTCAAAGCAATGGTTTTGGCATTTCCTCATTCCCCGTGGTCATTTCTCCTTCTAAGCAGCCACTTTACTTCTAAGCAGCCACATTAGCTGCTTTCTTTTCCTCATAGATATTTTAATCACCTGCACACACATGGTATGACACGCCTCTGAATGAGTTGGCACTTGCTTCATGGACTTTAGAAAGACGAGGAGAGGATCTGATTGAAACATATGAAATACTGAGAGGCCTGAATAAAGTGGACATGGAGAAGATGTTTCCACTAGAAGGAAAGACTAGGGCCTGAGGGCACATCCTCAGAGTGAAGGGATGACCCTTCTGAACTGATCTGAGGAATTTCTTCCCCAGAGGGTGATGAATCTGCGGAACTCATTGCCACAGAGGGCAGTGGAGTCCAAGTCATTGAATGTATTTAAGACTGATTTTCAAGGGTATTAAGGCTTGTGGAGAATGGGGTTTAGAAACATATCAACCATGATCAAATGGCAGAACAGACGTGATCGGCCAAAGGGCATAATTCTGCTCCAATATCTTATGGTTTCATGCCTTATAGAATTGAACTTTAGCCTCCTGGCTCAGAGGTAGGGACATAAGGCCCCTGCGTCATAAGGCCCCTTCCTATCTTTTCATACACTTGCAAAAGATCTTCAAGGTGATTTTTATATTCCTGGTCAGTTGACTCTAATATTCGCTATTTTCCCTTTTTATTATCATTTTATTGGCTGTTTGCTGAATTCTAAAATACTCCCAATCCTCCGGCATCCTTTATTGTATTCAAAGCCAATTCTTTTAATCAAGTCATATTTTTAACCTCCTTAGTAAGCTACGGAGCCTTTGTATATCTTAGTATGTCTTTCCTTTTGAAATTTTGTAATTTCAATGTAATGTAGTTTCTGTTGAACATTTTGAATTATTTCGTTAAATTATTTCTCACTGTTATTACCCAGCATATCTTTTAGTCATTTTACTCTTTTAAATTTAGCCTAATACCTACGTAAATTTGTTTTTTAAGTTCAATATTCTTGTTTGTAATGTGGAAATCAGTTGTATTATGATCACTATTTCCAAGTGGACATATTAATTAACCTTGCCTTGTTGCACAATGCGAGGTTGAAAACAGGTTCCACAATATATTACTGCAGATATTCGACAAATTCTCTTTCCATATCACCTTTGTCAATTTGATTGGTTCAGTCTATTTGATGATTAAATCAGTCCTATCTGCATTTCCTGACCCTTGCAATTCTTTATTTCCATCCATAACGATACACTGTACAATTTTTCAGAGCCAGGATATTTTCTCACTCAAGTCATAGAGTAATAGAGATATACAGCATAGAAACAGACCCTTCCAAACCATCTATGCCGACCTTTTATCCTGCATTAATCCTGCCCCATTTGCCATCATTTGGCCCATATCCCTCTAAACCCTTCTTATTCATGTACCTGTCCAGATGCATTTTAAATATAATTCATCATGTGATCCTTTATTATCAGGACTATCCCTCCTCCCTTTCCATTTTGCTTTCTTCTCAAAATGTTGCGTACCCTGAAATTGTGTTTAGCTCTCAGCTATTCCCCTCTATCTGTGCCACTGGATTTTCTTTTTGAGAGACCATTCATCTATTTTATTCTGAATGCTCCACACATTCAGATAAAGTGACTTAAATTGTATTTTCTTACTACTAATCCCTGCAAGCACTTCACGCTGTGATACTCTCTGCCTCTTTCTGTCCAATTCACTTTACCCACCTCATTAGACTTTTCGTTTGCCTCAACTCGTATGTTTGGATTTCTAAGTTTTCCTTTCACCTGAATGCTCCTCCCTCTCTATTAGTTTAAAGACATTTCTCCCTACTCTGACTGTATTTGATGGTACACTTTTATGCTTAAGTTGTATGTCCCTTTGTGTCACATTTCCCATTGCAAATGATCTGTATCACTTTATATTTAATTATTTACCCGGAGCATTAACCAGATTCTGAAGGCTCACAAAAGCTTTAAACAGCAACATCTCCTTCTGCCTTTGAATCAAATTCCCAAGTTAGCATTACTTCCCGTCATCCTCGTCTTTGGAAATCAAGGATTAAGGAGAAAACGGAGGAAAATGGATATGAGGAATGTTGGTTCAGCCAAGATCCTGCTGAATGGTGGCGCAGTCTTGAGAGGGCCGAATGGCCTACTCCTGTTCCTATTTCTTATGGCTTTATGTGATTGCATAACCTGTCTGCTTTTATAAAAGGCTGATGACTCACCCCCAATTAGGACTGCTAAGTCAGTTTGCTGCTCTAGTGATAAACATCTATTTGGGCAACCATTTTCAATCTATGGACTAATAACTCCCACTACCAGACAGATGCTGTTAATATCAGTTTTGTATTCAGCACACAGTTTGAAATTTCAAGGCTGGAGTCAGATTGTTGAACTAAAGATGACCTGCACCAAATTCCTAAGGTAGCACATTATATCTCATCACACTCCATGCTCATTGTGATGTGGAAGTAGGTTGTATTATGATCACTATTTCCAAGTGGACGTATTAATTAACCTTGCCTCATTGCACAATGGGAGGTCGACAACAGGTTTATCTCTCATTGGTTCTACAATATATACTCTGTGCTCAGTGCTCATTGGCTCCTTTGCATTAATGTAAGAATGTAGATTTTTAATTTGATTTTGCGAAAATGAAATTCAGTTCAGTAATGCAGCTGTCCATCAGGGTTAAATTGCACTGCCTTGATTGTTTCTTTTTAAACTCAGAGCACGGAACTATTCTGAAAACCCTGTCATCGGACAGCAAGGGTTTGCGAGGCTGCTACTTGGAAGAGCTGCAGCTGCTGGCAGCCAGCAAACAGGAGCCCATCCGAAGCCTGCAGATCCTTCACAGTGACCGCTCTCTGTTTGTGGGCTTGAACGGCAAAGTACTGAAGATTCCACTGGAGCGATGCTTCTCCTACAAAACCGAAACGTGAGTCTCCCGAAACAGCGCCACCTTCCCTGCGCAGGGTTGAATTTCCATGTATTCCCCCACTAGTCACTCCTTATTGTCTCTATTCCTTGCTCACCCGCTGCTCACTGTCTGTGGATGAACTCCATTGTTTGTAACCTTGACATCCTGTTTGATTTTGAGCTCAACCTCCGACCTCCAGTGTCAAAAAATTCCTCTGATCATCCCTTCCCTCCACCTCCAACTGGAATCGTTCCTCCCATTAACCAACCAGGTTGTACCCTCTACCTGTCTACACTTATCCCTACCTCACCAGCAGCTCCCCTCACACCCAATTCCAGTCTTGAAGAAGGGTTACAACTGAACTGTTGACTTCTCCACCTCCTGATGCTGCCTGGCTTGCTGTGTTCTTCCAGTCTCCTGCTGTCTACCTTGGATTCCTGCGTCTGCAGTTTTTTTTGTCTCTAACTAAGAATGTTCAAATGGCATCATGGCCAGCACAGATGTGGTGGGACAGAGGACCCGTCCCTGTGCTGTACTGGCCAGTGTTCTATATTCACACCTACTTCCATTTCTGTGACATTACCTATTTCCACCCCACCTTAGCTCACATGCTGCTAAAACCAATATCCACATCATTATTACCGCCAGACTCAATCATTCCAGTACTCTCCTCATTGACATCCCATCTCCCACCCATCACAAACTTGAGCTCATTTAATGTCTGCTTCTTATATCCAACACACGTTGAGTCCCATTGACCTGCCACTGTTGTGTTCGTTGTTTTACACTATTGGAGTGACACCTTGACCTTAAACTTATCATCCATGTTGCAGCTGTACAGAACCTTTGGTTAGGCTACTTTTGGAATATTGTGTGCAAATCTGGTCTCCCTCCTACAGGAACTATGTTGTGAAATGTGAAAGGGCTCAGAAAAGATTTACAACGATATTTCCAAGGTTGGAGGGTTTGAGCTATAGGGGGAAGCTGAAGAGGTTGGGGATGTTTTCCCTGGAGTGTCGGAGGCTGAGGGGTGACCTTATAGAGTTTTACAAAATCATGAGGGACATGGATAGGATAAGTAGCCAAGGTTTTTTCCCTGGGTTAGGGGAGTCCAGAATTAGAGGGCATAGGTTTAGGGTGAGAGGGGAAAGATTTATAAGGGACCCAATGGGGTAACCTTTTCACATAGAGTGGTGCGTGTATGGAATGTGCTGCCACAGGAAATGGTGGAGGCTGGTGCAATTACAGCATTTAAACGGTATCTGAATGGGTATATGAATAGGAAAGGTTTAGAGGGATATGGGCCAAGTGCTGGTAAATGGGACTAGATTAATTTAGGATATCTGGGTCGGCATGGATGAGTTGGACCGAAGGGTCTGTTTCCGTGCTGCATGTCTCTCTGACTCTGTAACTCTATGTCTTCATATCCGTCCATTGCCTTTGGCCATTATCTTTGGCCTCAACAGTGCTTCAACAACTCAGAGCTTTTGTTTATCCCTGGTTTCCATTCTTCCACCATTGGCAGCTCTACTTTTCTTAAGCCTCTCACCTCTGTCTAACCTCTCTACCCCTCCTTTTAGAGGCTTCTTAAAATCTGCTTCTCCACTGAGCCTTTGCCCTTCATGTTACCTTCATTTTCTTGTCACTAAATTATGCTCTGGTGGAGCGTTGTGTTACAGGCACTATATAAATGCAAGCTGCCATTGTTGTTTTGTTGTTAATATAGTGAATGTTAGGAAGAGAGGGGAGCAGTGTAGAGACTTTGATGAACATTATTCAGGCACTAAAGACGGTGAAAGTTTAATGGTTTAGGAGATGTTCTTCAGGAAGCTCCTGAAAATGGGTATGAATGTGTTTGAAGGGTCCAACATCCGAATGAAGGGAGAAACTGGATAATGCTAACCTTGGAGTGTCAAAGTTCACCAATCAAGCTCTGAAGTGAAAGAAACACTGGGAAAGGCTGGAGAAACTCAGCAGGTCTGGCTGCATCTGCACAGAGAAGAACAGGTCTGCATGACTCTTCTTCAGAGTTCCTCTGATGGGTTCGAGAAAGAGTCATACAGGATTTGATTTGTTAACTCTCCACAGTTGTGGCCAGTCCTGCTGAATTTCTCAAGCATTTCTCTGTGTTTGTTTCAGATTTCCAGCATCTGCAGTATTTTGCTCTTATTTTGTAAGCGATGTCAGTTTTGCCACCAATTGGAAACTTTCGCAGCATGTGGTTTGGAATCATGAAGGCCTCCTTTTATTTATTTGGTATTTGTTGCCTATTCCTATGAGGCATTGCATTTTGGAATGGCAAACCAGAGCAGGACTTATATGTTAAATGGTATGTTCCCTAGGGAATGTTGCTGAACAAAGAGACCTTGGAGTGCAGGTTCATAGCTCCTTGAAGAGTCACAGGTAGACAGGATAATGAAGAAAGCGTTTGGTACACCTGCCTTTATTTGTCAGTGCATTGAGTAAAGGAGTTGGGAAACTGTGTTGCGGCTGCACAGAACACTGCCTAGGCCACTTCTGGAAAACAGCCTGTTATAGGAAAGATGTTGTTAAAGTTCAGAAGGGTGCAGAAAAAATTTAAAAGGATATTGCCTGGTTGGAGAGTTTGGATTATAGGGAGAGGCCGAATAGGCTGGGGCTATTTCCCCTGGAAAATAGATGACCTTATAGAAGTTTATAAGATCATGAGGGACATGGATAGGGTGAATAGACAAGGTCTTTTCCCAGGGTCGAGGAGTCCAAAACTAAACGGCATAGCTTTAAGGTGAGAGGGGAAAGATTTAAAAGGGACCTGAGGGGCAACTTTTTCATGCAGAGGGTGTTGTATCTGTGGAATGAGTTGTCAGAGGAAGTGGTGGAGGCTGGTACAATCACAGGATTTAAAAGGTATCTGGATGGGTATATGAATAGGAAAGATTTAGAGGGATATCGACCAAATGCTGGCAAATGGGACTAGATTAATTTAGGATATCTGGGTCGGCATGGACGAGTTGGCCTGAAGGGTCTGTTTCCATGCTATCCAACTCTATGACTTTATACTGAAGAAGGTGGAGGTAAGTGCCTTCTTGAACCACTGCGGTCCTTGCATTGCAGGTTCACCCACAGTGTTATGAGAGGGTGAGTTCCAGGATTTTGACTCAATGACACTGAAAGAATGGTGATATATTCCTAGAGAGAAAGTGAGGGCTGCAGATGCTGGAGATCAGAGCTGAAAATGTGTTGCTGGAAAAGCGCAGCAGGTCAGGCAGCATCCAAGGAACAGGAGAATTGACGTTTCGGGCATAAGCCCCAATAATTCCTGAAGAAGGGCTTATGCCCGAAACGTTGACTCTCCTGTTCCTTGGATGCTGCCTGACCTGCTGCGCTTTTCCAGTAACACATTTTCAGCTCTGATATATTCCTAGGTCAGACACATAAGGCACACAGAGGGAAGATGAATTGCTTGGAGGGGAATTTGCTGCTGGTGACGTTCCCATCTATCTGCTGCCTGTCTTTCTAAATATGGAGCTCATTAGCAACCTCTAAGGGATCGCATCTCATCCCTGGTACATGTTGGGTTAAATGAGATATGGCTGCCTATTACTTCAGTCAAAGTTCTAACCAAATATGACCTTGCCAGTCTGTGAAGAGATAATCCTGTTTGTCCTGAGATACTGTGGGACAGCTGGCATTTCGATAATGAAGTGGGGCGAGGGTGTGGGGGAGGGGTGAGTGAGGAGGAGTTAATCAGGAGAACGGTGGCCCCATAAAGTTTACCTGGGGCTCGGTGATGTAAGTAAGGATTAAGTCAATTTCTGACGCCAGTGTGAGTCCTATTCCTAACCACCTTGCCAACAGGGACTGGTAAAGACAGCAGATGCCTCTGTGCTTACTTTTCTGACCTGTATCCAATATTCTGTTTCTCCCAGTTTTGACTAGCTAACATGCCATAGCTATTGCACTGAGCAGACACAGAGACAAATCTGTACACGCAGAGGGGAGGTGCTATCTGTAGAAGTACACAGCATAGATCAGCAGACTGTTTCCACCCGAACGTGAGATCCGTTGCCAAAACAGTATACATTGTAGAATGGCACATCAGAGAAGCTGGCCATTCAGCCCTTTATGCCTGTGCCAGCACCATGGGAGATGATCCGAATAGACCTCTGTCTGTTTAACCTTTCCCTGAATTATATAAGGGAAACAAATGAACATGCATTTATATAGCACAAGACACACCCTCATCATTTCCAAAACTCCTTTTGAAACTATAGGGGCTGTCGGAAATAGAGCAACCAAGTTCCGCTCAGCAAGGCCCCGCAGACATTAATGACCAGATAATGTTTGACAATTGTAACTGTTCTGAGTGGCTTGCCAGGCCATTTTCAAGAGCAGTTAAGAGTCAACCACACTGCTGTGGATCTGAAATTATATGTCATCTGCTGTGATGGGGTTTGAGGCCCTGTCCCCAGGATATTTACCTGGGCTACTGGATTTCCTGCTCGCTGACATTGCTGCTGTGCCACTGATTCCCTTTAAATAAGGATGAGGGAACAAAATATGACATCTCAAGGTTTGCAGATGATACAAAGTTGGGTGGGAGGGTGAATCGTGTGACAAAGATGCTGAGATCCTTCAGCATGATCTGGACAGGTTGGGTGAGTGTGCAAATCAATGGCAGATGCAGTATAATTTGGATAAATGTGAGATTATTCACTTTGGAAGTAAAAACAAGAAGGCAGGTTACTACCTGAATGGTGTAGATTGGGAGAGGGGAGTGTGCAGTGGGACCTGGGTGTCCTGGTGCACCAGTCGCTGACGGTAAGCATGCAGGTGCAGCAGGTGGTAAAGAAGGCAAATGGGATGTTGGTCTCCATTGTGAGAGGTTACAAGTACAGGAGCAGGTATGTGTCATTGCAGTTATACAGGACCTTGGTGAAGCCACACCTGGAATGTTGTGTGCAGTTTTGATCTCCTTTTCTGAGGAAGGATGCTCTTGCTCTCAAGGGAATGCAGTGAAGGTTTCCCAGGCTGATTCCGAGGGCTGGGGGGGATGGCGTATGAAGAGAGATTGACTAGGTCAGGATTGTTTTCGCTGGAATTCATCGAAACTTATAAAATTCTAACAGGACTGGACAGGGTTGATGCAGGGAGGATGTTCCTGATGGTGGGTGTGTCCGCAAGCAGGGGTCACAGTTTAAGGATTCGGGGGAGGACCATTTAGGATGGAGATGAGGAGTTATTTCTTCACCCAAAGAGTAGGGAGCCTGTAGATTTCATTATCACAGGAAGGAGTTGATACTAAAACATTGAATGTATTCAAGAGGCGCCTAGATATAGCACTTGGGGAAAATGTGATCAAAGGTTATGGGGAGAAAGCAGGATTAGCCTATTGATCGTGATGAATGCTGGAGCAGGCTCAAAGGGCTGAATGGCTTCCTCCTGCTCCTGTCTTCTATGTTTCTATGTAAAGCATTCTCTCCTTTCTCAACTCCTTAATTCACCACCTCTCCTTCAACAATGCCTTACCAAACCGTGATCTCTACCATCCATACAGGCAAGGGCAGCAGAGACATGGGGACACCACTACCTCACATTCCCCTCCACGTCACCCACTTGGAAATACATCGCCATTCCTTTAAAATCCTTGAGCTCCCTTCCAAAAAGCACTGTGGGTGGCCCTAAAACCCAAAATCTGCAACAAGGCAGCTCACCACCACCTTCACCAGGGCAGTTAGGGATGGCAATATATGCTAGCCCAGCCAATGAGGCCCACATCCCCTGGATAAATGCATTAGGAGCAGAAGTAGTCCAATTGGCCTCTCAAACCCACTCCACCATTCAATGGCTGACCAGATCATGTTTCAAAATCCACATCCCTGTCTCTCCACTGTAACTTTGGATTCCGTTGCCTAACAAGTATCTATCGACTTCGGCCTCAAGCTAGAAATATTCTATTATTCAGAAAGACCCGGAACCCCTTGTTGTACAGGGTGCTGCACTTAACTGTTGCACTGTGGTCATGTTCCAAGCAGAAGTATATACCAATGTCTAGCCACATGGGGAACTCTAAGCAATATACTTGATGAATCCAACATTTTGAGTCTAATTTATGATTATTTCAACTCATGTGAGCCACAAGGTTGTTCAGAGTGTCAGTGTGAACTTGATGAGCTGAATTGTCTGCCTCCACACTATAGGGATTCTATATTCCCTCCTGCCCCCAAAAACCTTTCATCTCCTTGCTACATTAATAACCTGCCTCACTACGTTCCTTTATGTTCCCTACCCTTGACTAGCTTCCTATACCAAGATTCAGTTGGCTCATTGATCCTGCAGCACACACTATTGTCGAAACAAGCTGAAAGAGTTTCCGATCTGGTGGACCATGGCAAAAGCTGGCCCCATAGTCTCCTTCCCTCCTTCAGTTGCAGCCACATTCTACTGTTCCTGAGCTCACACTAATCCAATCAGAGGTGCTATCGTAAGAGGTGTGACTACCTCCTGGTACAAAATACCCTGGCAACCTTTTACTTTTTTGACATGTCAGTGTCTGCAGCTCAGTCTCTAACTTAATATCTGAGCTCCTCAAATCACAAACATTGATTGTGAATGTGTTTACCCTGACCATACTGACAGTGTAGTGCTGGAAATACACAGCAGGTCAGGCAGCATCTCAGGAGCAATAGAATCAACGTTTCAGGAAGGGCTCCTGATGAAGGGCTTATGCCTGAAACATTGATTCTCCTGCTCCTCAGATGCTGCCTGACCTGCTGTGTTTTTCCAACATGGCACTCTCGACTCTGAGCTCCAGCATCTGCAGTCCTCACTTTCTCCTAGAAGATTTCAACCCTACTGCGAAGCCTCTTCCAAGGATGCCTACCTTGAAGAAGTTCTGCTCCTCTCTCTACAAAGACCTCCATGGGTCCTTCTCTCACTGGAGCCCCCAAGTCCTCTCCTCTGCCCTGAAGCTCTTCAGCCACGTCCTCTAGCAGACTTGCTACCACAGCCACATCTCCTTCCTCAGTGCCTGCCTACAGAACATTCTGATTCCACATGGACTCTGGACCACATTCAGACCAATCCAGTTTGGACCTGAACAGGATACCCAGTACACACTGCAAATCCAAAACTTTCAACGAAGATTCTTCTTCTGGATCCTCCGCTCCACGTTATCAGCCTTGCGCCACCATCCACTCTACCTGCAGTCAGTCCTGCGCCAGCTCAAAGCCTCACTTTCCCAGACCTGCAGTGGACCTCTGTATTTCTACATCCTCAGAAGGATGTGCTCAACAAACGGTGTTTCTCTACTGCATCAGACATAAAAGGACATAAGCTGAACAAACTTTCATGTACTTCCGTCCATACACGGGTTTCCTCGTACCTTCTAGAACCTCCCCCCGGCCTCTGAAACCGCCCAGAGGCCATTAGCCACACGGCTGCTCCTTCCACGACCACTGGGGCAATCGATGACGCCACTTCTGCTCCCGATGCCACCGGACGGCCTGCAGCCACTGCCAACCACACCACCTCCGAGATTGCCGTCTAACCTTGCTAATCAGTCTCCCATGGGGAACCTTGTCGAACGCCTTACTGAAGTCCATATAGATCATGTCCACCGCTCTGCCCTCATCAATCCTCTTTGTTACTTCTTCAAAAAACTCAATCAAGTTTGTGAGACATGACTTCCCACACACAAAGCCATGTTGACTATCCCGAATCAGTCCTTGCCTTTCCAAATACATGTACATCCTGTCCCTCAGGGTTCCCTCCAACAACTTGCCCACCTCCGAGGTCAGGCTCACTGATCTATAGTTGCCTGGCTTGTCCTTATCACCTTTCTTTGTTTTAATTAATTACTTCATCATTTTATTCAATTATTTATTTTGCCTTTTTACACATTATTAACCATATCACCAGTTCCTATATTATTTTCAATCTTGGGTGTAGGACAGACCATAACCACTAACTAGATACTCATCAAGCAACGAGCATCTTTACCTATTGTAGAGAAAGCGCCAATTCCCACAGGATGAAAAAGATTCGGAAAAACAAAGCGAGCCTCTCTTGCCCAAACTCCCGTACTCCCACAATTCAAAGCACTCTACTCAAAGGGGCGCTCAGTGCTCAGTTGCACTGTGATATCTCTATTCATGTGCTCTGAGTTATCTCAGTTCTAGTACAGACAACCCAGTCTAAGCTCGTTCCCTTAAATGACTAAATGCAGCTGCACTCAAGTAGACTGCTTGGATTCCCCTGGGTGAAATTTAGATTTTAAGTAGCAAAATATTTGAATGTTATTTGTGAATTGTGAATAAAATTTGATTCTAAGAAGAAGATTTTAATTTCACTTAATTACCAAACTCTGGTCAAAACCGTACTCCGTTTTTAAGGTATTGTTTGAGGGATAAGTATTGAACAGGACACCAGGGAGAAAATCCTTTCTCTTCTTTGAAGTGGTTAATACAAATTGTGTTTTCAACATGGGATGTGAATGTTACTGTCTGGGCCAGCATTATTACCCCTCACTAGTTCTCCTTGACAAAGTGGTGGTGAGCTGCCTTCTTGAGCCACTGCAGTCCATCTTTCTGCGGATGGATCCATTATGTCCTTAGGGAGGGAATTGCAGGATTTTGACCCAGCAACAGTGAAGGAATGTCAGAATGGTCAGTGGATTGGAAGGGGACCTCCAGTTTTCCATGTATCTGCTGCCCTTGTCCTTCTAGATGGAAGTGAACCTTTTATATTCAACTATTAGTGGTAAGGAAATAATTGGAGAAGATTCTTAGAATCAGAATTTACTTGCATTTGGAAAAGAATGGACTTATTAGGGCTGGTCCGCATGGTTTTGCGTGGGGGAGATATTCTCTCACAAATTTGAGTTTTTTGAGGAAGTGATAAAGTTGATTGATGAGGGTAGGGAAGTGAATATTGTCTGCATGGACTTTACCAAAACATCTGACAAAGTCCCTCATGGGAGGTTGGTCCAGAAGTTTAAGGCTTATGGGATCCATGGTGAGTTTGGTAAGTTGGTTACAAACTGACATTGCTCATAGAAGACAGAGGGTAGTTGTGAAGGGTCTGTGACCAGTGATGTTCCACAATGCTAAGTGCTGTTGTTTGCAGTATATGATTTGGATGAATATGTACAAGGTCCAATTAGTAAGCTTGCAGGTGACACGAAAATTGGTGGATAGAAATAATGTTGTCAAAGCATGCAGCAGGATTTAGATCAGTTGGAAAGTTGGGCAAAGAAATAGCAGATGGAGTTTAATCTGAACAAGTGTGACGTGATGCATTGTGGGGGGAGGTCAAATGCAAGAGGAAAGTATACAGTAAATGGCAGGACCCTTAGGAACATTGATATTCAGAGGGATCTCTGAATAACTCTCTGAAGGTGACAGCACAAGTAGATAAGGTGGTAAAGAAGGTATACAGCATGCTTGCCTTCATGTGTCAAGGCAATGAGTATAAAGGTTGGCAGGTCATGTTGCAGCAGTATAAAACTTCAGTTAGGCTGGATTTGGAGTGGAGTGTGCAGTTCTGGTCACCACACTATACGAAGGATGTGGAGGATTGGAGCGGGTGCTAAAGAGGTTTACCTGGATACTGCCTGTATTAGCTATAGGTGAGCTTGGACAAACCTGCATTATTTTTGCTATAGCATTGGAGGCTGAGGGGTGACCCGACTGAAGCGTACAAAACTACGTGAGGCATGTATAGGGTGGATAGATGGAGTCTTTTTTCCAGGGTGGAAATGTTAAATACAAGGGGGTGGAGGTCTAAGGCGAGAGGGAGAGTTTAAAGGAGATGTACGAGGCAAGTTAATTTTTTACACGGAAGGTGGTAGGTGCCCAGAACGCGCTACCAGGAGAGATGGTAGAAGCAACTAAGATAGCAACGTTTAAGAAGCCATTTAGGGAGATCCATGAACAGGCAGGGAAGAGAGGGATATGGACTATGTGCAGGCAGATGGGATTAGTTTAGAATGGCATCATGATTGGCAAAGACATGGTGGGCTGAAGGGCCTGTTCCTGTGCCAGACTGTTCTCGGTTCTAACTTAAGCTGGATGATTAATGGTTGGCCTCAGTATCTCTGTGCTATACAGAGTGTAAGTAAAATCAGAAAGAATTCCCAGTTGGTAAGAGACATGGATGAGTCCTGGGTGGAATATTTGGGAAAGTCAGGTCAAGACGAGATGAGTTGGCAATGTCAATGCTCCTGTCTGGTTGGTCATGCCCTTGGCAATTTGGTAAGTGGCCTTCATCTGTTGGCATACACCCAGCAATATAAGTGGTTAGCACCAACTGAATGGAGAAATGGTTGATAGAGTTAGGGTGGCATTCAGCAGAGAAACAGTGTAGGAACTTTCCAACATGGGGAGGTGTTGCTGTCTTTTGTTTTCCTAACATTTGGGATGTGAGGAAGCAGTGGCTACATCTGGGGATAATTAGGTGTTACCCAACACTCTGTTTAGTTCGCTAATCTGTGAGTCAGCTAAGTACCCACACTGTTCAAACACAAATGTCTAGTGTCCACTGTACTACCGAATGAATCACAAACACTCAAAATACTGTACTTGGAAAAAAAAATTACTTCCTTCCCGACCACCTCATGTCCTAAGTAATATGATTATCTTCAATTAACACTTCACTTTTTGACCGTTCATATTAAATTATATTTTCCCTGGAAATTACTTGTCAAAATTCAATACCTCCTTACAGTTAGGCCAATTTGAATTCAGTTTCCCAGTCCCTTAGGAGTCGGTCTGAAATTTAAATATTCTAGAACCACTTCATTCTTTGCTCGGAGATGCCAGTGTTGGACTGGGGTGTACAAAGATAAAAATCACACAACACCAGGTTAAAGTCCAACAGGTTTAATTGGAAGCACACTAGCTTTCGGAGCGACGCTCCTTCATCAGGTGAGTAGTCAGGTCAGGCAGGGACATGTTTTCTCTCTTCTCTCCTGGCTTCCCTTTGGACTCAGAGGTGGAGCTCTCTATCACTAATTATGGGAATGATACCAGGAATGAGGGATTTTAGATACAAAGAAAGATTAGAGAAATTGGGTTTATTCTTGTTGGAGCAGAGCAGATTAAGGAGGTGACCTTACTGATTTATTATGAATTATTATTCATAATTTTGACAGGGTAAAGATGACAGTCTGTTTCCATTGGTTGGATGTCAGTAACTAGAGGGTCACAATTTCAAGATTGTCAGCAAGAGAGCTCGGAGTGAGATGAAGAAAAACCTCTTCACTCGGGGAACTGTTAGGATTTGGAATCCCCTGCCTGGGAGAGCGGTGGAGGCGGATTCCATGGCACGTTTCAAGAGAGAGCTGGATGTATATTTGAAAATGATGAGGGCTACAGAGATACTGCAAAGCTTTATTGATTTAAAATATAATATTCATGATTATACATTGCAATTCAACTTTACTGTGTTTGTATCTGCATCTGTGTTTGCTGGTGTGTGTGTGTGCGCCAGGGTCTGTGTGTTAGTGCCTGCGTGTGTGTGTGCCTGTGCATGTGTTTGTCGGCATCTTGAGTGTATATGCATCTGTATATATCAGTGTCTGTATGTGTCCATGTGTGAGTTTGTGTGTGTCAATTTTTGTGTGTGTCAGTATCTATGTGTATAATTGTGTCTCTGTATGTGATTGTGTGTGCCCGTGTGAGTGTTGGTTTCAGAGCCTATGTGTGTGTCTGTGTGTAGTGTGTGCATTGGTGTATGTGTGTGATCGAAGGTGACAGTGTCTATATATGTGTCTGCATGTGTGTATCAGAATGTGTGTTGGCATATGTGTGTGTTGGTGTCTGTGTGTCCATGTGTGTCTGTGTCCGCATGTGTGTTGGTGTTGAAGGTGTGTGCGTGCACACATTTTTCTGTGTGTCTTTGTGTCTCAGTGCGTTTTTGTTGGTGGCAGTGTCTGTGTGTCAGTGTTTGTATGTGTCCATGCGTGTATTGGTCTCTGCGTGTATGTGCCTATTTGTACTGATGTCTGTGTGTATTCGTGTGTGTCGGCATCTGTGTGTATACATCAGTGTCTGAATGTGTCTGCCTGTGTGTGTGTTTATGTGGGTGTGTGTGTGTTTGTGTGTCGGTGGGGGTCTGTTTGTATATCAGTTTGTGTATGTCTGTGTGTGTGCATGTAGTGAGCCAGTTCAATTCCACAGAGACAATCTGGACAAATAGACAGTTAGTCAATCCACATTAAAGAATTATAAGATGAGAATCCAGGGAGATAGAATAACTTATGTTATGCAAATAGTTTAATATTGAGGAAGGGTGTGTGTGTGTGTGTGTGTTGTGTGTGTGTCAGTGTCTATGATTGTGTCAGTGTATTTGTGTCGGTCAGACTATGTCAGCGTGTGTGTGTTCCTGCAAGTGCATACATGTATATGTGTGTGTGCATATGCTCTGTGTATGTATGGTCTGTGTACGTGTGTGGTGTGTGTGTGTATTTGCATCTGTGTGTGTGTATGTCTGTGACTGTGTATGTGTCTGTGAGTGTGTATGTCTGTGATTATGTGCGTGTGTGTGTGTTGTGCACATGTGTATATGTCTCTGTGCGTGTTGTGTGTGTGCATGTTGTGCATGTCTGTCTGTCTGTATATGTCTGAGTGTGTGTGTGTATGTATGAATGTGTCTTGTGTATGTATGTGTCTGTGTGTTTGGTCTGTCTTGTGTATGTGTGAGTGAATGTCTGTGTGTCTGTGAATGTGTGTGTCTGTGTGTGTTGTGCATACATGTGTATGCCTGTGTGTATGTTGGTGAGTGTGTGTTGTACGTATGGGTGTGTATGTATGGGTGTATGCCTGTGTGAGTGTCTGCGTGTGTGTGTTATGCATGACTGTGTGTGAGTGTGTGTTATGCGTGTCTGTGTGTGTGTCGGGCGGTGTTGCAGTCTCTCTAATCCTACTGTTTTCTGCTGAAGATGGGAACTCATGGAGTGTGTGTGTTGATTCACTCTGCACTCGGCACAGTGGTTCCCACCCTTGCCCTCAGGTGCTGGCACTCTGTCCTTGCCTGCTGCCCACATGCCAGCACTTACAACGTGAGTTAATGATAGAAGCCGAGAGAACAGTCTCAGCTGTCAAGGCTTGCCCTGAAGGAATGCCATTCGAGCAATGTGCCAAAGGGGCCAACAATACCTGTGGGACTGCATCATTTACAGGAGCCAACATCCTCGGGTAGGGGCAGAGTTTTTGTGAATGGAGTCTCGGCGACAAAGCATCTGATGGCTTAAGGGTTTCTTTCCTTGTGGTAGTTTTGACAACTGTGAGCAAAGTTGCTGCAAAAGAGAAATGAGACCAGTGGAGCGTGATCCCTGAGATTTCATTTAGCAGCAAGGGAGGGTGTGTACAGTTTGCATTATTACGGATGCTGTCCTTCAGATCTGTGAGAGCAGGTTGTGCTGTGAAATAACTGTCACTGGAGATGGTAGCAGTGGGAAGCACTTGAAGTGATGAACGTGGAGCCTCAGTGTAAGAAGTATGTTGGCACAACATTAAAAGTGTAGTGTCCTACACTTTTTTGTTTGTTCTGTTTTACTGTTGCTTATTGATGCCAACATCTAGAGACAACACGGTAGGAGACATCGTGAAGAAGCTCACTTTGATTTGTGATGCTTTCAAATGTTTCTAGAGAGTTCTTGCATGCTGTATAATGGTTTTCAGATTCCTTTGTGAGATATCAGCAGTCAACACTCACTGTCAAAAAAAACCCCAGATTCCTGGTAATTGAAGTGGTTCGAGATGATCTTTATGGCTGGCTAACATTTGGCAGCAGTTATGATAAGCTCATATCAACCCTCTGTGTCTCATACTTCATTCTTGGCTTGCTATATAGGCCCTTTGGTAAACAGGACTTGCTGTTAACGTTGCCTTGGCTACTAAGCCAGATCGATGCACGCTATGTTTGTGTGTGGCAGTTGATGACTATCGGTTTACCTGTCAAGCCCGTGCTTAATCATTTAGGATTCTTAAATGAGCAATACTCAGTGTTCACTACATTCCTTCCTCATTTCAATAAGCATGTTACACAGCCTTCCACTACATAGTTGCATTTTGCAACACAGCAGGAGGCCCATATTTTTTATTCACTTGTGGGACATAGGCTCCCAACATGCGCAACACCACAGTGATCGAATTCACTTTGGAGAAAATGATCCTTGTTTCTATAAGGCAGTCAAGGAAGAGAGCACGGGTGTCCGAGGTCACAATGATGTCGTGGTTAACTCGCTAGCAGCCTTGGCTAATAATCCAGAGAGCATGCGAAAGAAAAAAAATCCCATGGTTGTAGTTTGAGCATTGACTGATGCCAAAGGCAGACAGAGGCTGACGAGATGGTCCACCGAGCTCCTTCCAACACACAATAATACATCATGACTTGTCGGGTATCCCCAGGCACGAGCAATGCAATGTAATGTCAGGCATTTGTTGGAATGGTCCTAAACTGTGGCATCCTTTACGCTGGCTTAGTGTGCCAGTGAGGATGTAATGGAAGAGGAACCTAAAGACCATTCCCTCCATGACTACCTAGTCAGGTCCACACCCCTCACCCAACTCACCCTCCCGTCCTGGCACCCTCCCCTGCCACCGTAGGAATTGCAAAACCTGCGCCCACACCTTCCCCCCTCACCTCCATCCAAGGCCCCAAAGGAGCCTTCCACATCCATCAAAGTTTTACCTGCACATCCACCAATATCATTTATTGTATCCATTGCTCTCGATGCGGTCTCCTTTACATTGGGGAGACTGGACGACTTCTCGCAGAGAGCTTCAGGGAACATCTCCATGACACCCGCCAATCAACTTCACCGCCCCATGGCCGAACATTTCGGTTCCCCTTCCCACTCTGCTGAGAACGTGCAGGTCCTGGGCCTCCTCCACCGCCACTCCCTCACCACCCGACTCCTGGAGGAAGAACGCCTCATCTTCCGCCTCAGAACCCTTCAACCCCAGGGCATCAATGTGGACTTCACCAGTTTCCTCATTTCCCCTTCCCCCCACCTTACCCCAGTTCCAAACTTCCAGCTCAGAACCATCCTCATGACCTGTCCCACCTGTCAATCTTCCTTCCCACCTATCCGCTCCACCCTCCTCTATCACCTTTACCCCCACCTCCATCCACCTATTGCACTCCCAGCTTCCTTCTCCCCAGCCACACCCCCTCCCATTTATCTCTCCACCCCCCGAGGTTTCCAGCCTCATTCCTGATGAAGGGCTTTTATCTGAAACGTCAATTGTCCTGCTCCTCGGATGCTGCCTGACCTGCTGTGCTTTTCCAGCACCGCTCTAATCCTGCTCCACTGATCAAGACTGTTGTGGATAATCTTGGGACTTCAACACTGAAGTATAAAAAGTGATGATAATCTCAGCAGACCATAGGGTTACCCTCTCATTAGAGGGATATGACTGGTGATGGTTTAACCTGAGGGTCACCAAGCCTCAGGTGGGGGGAAAGCGATTAAGAAAGCGTGTCCTTCATGGTGACCTCAGCTAGTGCACGGATTGAAGCCACACTGTTGGCATCAATCTGCATCGCATACCAGCTGTCCAGCCAACTGAGCTAACCAACCCACATCAGTGCCATTTGACTGCTAACTCCCCATATATACTCAATAACAGAATATCTACAACCTTCTGGGATGGAGAATTTTAAAGATTCTCAATCCTTTAAACAAATTCATTTCCCCTCATTTCACTGCTAAATGGGATAAACATTGGATGAAAAATGGGAGACTTTCAAAAGAGAGATGAACAGGGTGCAAGCTTGGTACACATACAAAAGCAATAAATACAGGGTGAGAGCCAAAGCTGGAGCACCTTGGATTGCTAAGGATATTGGTGAGGAAGTAAGGAAGAGAAAGGAGGCATGTGATGTGTACAGGAATAATAATAACAATGGACATCATGGAGTGCATCTAAAAGGCAGAAGAAAGGCTAAGGCTGGAACAAGGAAGGCTAAGGGGAAACATGAGGAAAGGATGGCAGGCTGCGCACAAGCAATTGGTAAACTATTCTTCAAACGTATTGATAGCAAAAGATGAGAGAAGGACAGAGTGGGGCCCATAAGGAACAATTAATCACCTTGCAGCAAAAGGGGCTAAGTGAGTACTTTGCTTCTACTTTCACTCAAAATCAAAATGGTGATAAGGCCCAGTTGAAATGGGGCTGTGAATGAATGAACAGTGTAGTGACAGGTAGAGAAGAGATGCTGAAAAGGCTGGTAGCAACCCAGGTAGAGACGTCACCACGCCCTGTGAAAATAAAGACCATAAGATGTAGAAGCAGAGTGGCCATTCAGCCCATCGGGTCTGCTCTACCATAGGAAACAGGATAGGTACAGGTCATTCCTCAGTCCAGAGACGAGTTGAAATGGTCTTTCTAGAGATCAGTGATGGGGCCCTTGCTTTTACTGATTTATATAAACGGTTTGGAGATGGTTGTTGAGGGTAAAGTCTCTAAATTTGCAAATGGTGAAGTGTGAGGGCAAGGCTGAGCAACCTCCAAGGGACATTGACAGGTTGGCCAAATAGGCAGGCAGCTGGCGGACCAACTTTAAAGCAGAGAAATGTGAGGTAATGCATTTTGGAAGAAGAAATACGGAGAGACAATACAGGCTCAATGGTTCAACGCTCAAGGGAGTACAAGAGGAGCAGAGGAACCTCCGGGTTGGAGGGGGCCAGGCAAGTTGAAACAGTTATTAAGAAGGCTTAGTGGATCCTTGGGTTTAGAAATAGATGCATAGAGTATAAAAGCAGGAGAATGATTCCACACCTCTGCAAATCATCGATCAGACCACATTTGGAGCATTGTGCTCAGTTCTAGGTATCTCTTTAAGGAAGGATGTTAAAGCCCAGAAGAGAGTGCAATGGAGATCTACGGGAATGATATCAGGAAAAGACCCAGGAGGGAGGTTAGATACAAGAAAAGATGAGAGAAAGTAGGTTAATGCTCCTTGAAGCAGAGAAGGTTAAGAGATGATTTTGTTGAGGTGTTCAAAATTATGAACAATTTTGACAGAATAAAGAGGGATATTCTTTTTCCATGAATTGGTGTGTCAGTAACTAGGGGGTCACAATTTCAAGATTAGCAGCAGGAGATCTAGGAGTGAGATGTGGAGAAACTTCTTTACTCAGAGAGTTGTTAGGATTTGCAATGGGCTGCCTGGGGGAGTGGCGGAGACGGATTCTATAGGAGGTTTCAAGAGGGAGCTGGATATATATTTGAAAATGATGAATTTAGAGAGCTACAGAGATCGGGCTGGAGAATGGGACTAACGGGGTAGTTCTTTCGAGAGTCAGTACAGACACGATGGGTTGAATGGTCTCCTTTACTGTAAAATCCTATGTTTCTAAACAATTGCCTTGTAGTCCTGAGGATGTGTCCCTGTGTTCTAGATTCCACAACCAGTGAAAATGAGCTCTCAGTGTCTGTCTTCTACAGTATTGCCTCTCATTCTTTGAACACCAAAGTTAGATCAGTTCATATGTTACAGCCTCTCATTCTCAAGACAGCACCTCATCCCAGGGAGCAATCCAGTGAATTGTATTGTTCTGCCTCCAATGCAAATAAACCCTCCTAAATGGTCGGCACGGTGGCACAGTGGTTAGCACTGCTGCCTCACAGCACCTGAGACCCGGGTTCAATTCCCGCCTCAGGCGACTGACTGTGTGGAGTTTGCACGTTCTCCCCGTGTCTGCGTGGGTTTCCACCGGGTGCTCCGGTTTCCTCCCACAGTCCAAAGATGTGCAGGGTCAGGTGAATTGGCCATGCTAAATTGCCCGTAGTGTTAGGTAAGGGGTAAATGTAGGGCTATGGGTGGGTTTTGCTTCGGCGGGTCGGTGTGGACTTGTTGGGCCGAAGGGCCTGTTTCCACACTGTAATGTAATGTAATGTAATATAAATGTGGCAACTAAAACTGGACATAGTATTCCAGGTGTGGTCACTGCAAAGACTTGGACAATTGTAGCAAAAAGCTTCACTAGATTTAATATCTCTTAAACAACATTCCCAACAAAGTGGCATGCCATTAAGGGATATTTCGGACTTTGTATTAATGTCTCAGTGAGGCATGACCTTTGACCATATAGATTTCTGGGTCAGAGGTAAGAGTGCTACTCACTGAAACACAGCTGGGATGGAAAGAAAGATTTTCATATGAGCAGGTCCGAGCTAAACTGAGCACAGATGGTCTGCAATTTTGCCAGAGATCTTCAGAGTTCATCAGGGGCCTGAGAAACAATTCTGCGCGTTGTTGTTGCTTTCAAATTCTACAAAATCTGGAAGCAAGAACATCAATTATAAAGTGACATTAACACAGTGAAATGTAATCTCCCAAAAGGTGCCATATCCAGTATCAATTTTCAAGCCTGATTTGATATGGAGCCACTTGAGGTGTTCGGACATCAAGCATGCTGGAGATCTGAAATACAATCAAAAAGCACTGGAGAAACTCAGCAGGTCTGGCAGTATTTGTGGAGAGAGAAACAGAGTTAATGTTTCAAGTCCAATTGCTCTTCTTTGTAACTTGGATATGAAGACTGATGATTTGGTGACCAAATATTTGATTAGAGAGCTAGATTTTAAGGAGCTTCCTGAAGGAGAAGAGAGAGAGAGAGAGAAAGAGCAAGAGAAATAGAGAGGAAAGGAAATTTTGAGCTCAGAGCTGACAATTAAAATTGAAGATGCACAAAAGATCAAAATTGGGGGAGTACAGTTATTGAAGAGTGTTGTAGAGAGGGAAGGAATTGCAAAGATGGGGGTACAAGGAGAAATGAGTTCAAGAGGGATTTGAAAGGAAGGATGAAAATCTTTGAGATCAAGGCAGTAGTAAACTGGGAGCTGTCAAGCACAGAGTGGTGTTGTGTGAGTGAGCCTGCGAGAACGAAAACACGAATTAAACATCTGTCTCAGGCTGGAGTTTCAGGAGCAGATGAGAATGGTGCCAAAAAGAAAGAGGGTGTCAGTGAATGATTGTCATGACAACAAAGGTTTGCGAACCAGGTCATGTTGACCTTACAGCTCCTGCATTATCTGCCTGTTTCATCTACACTGCTCCTAATGCACTAAAAAGGTAAAGTCAACAAAATTAATAGACTTCGCGCATTTTTATTCCCGATTTCTCAACCCTTCTTGTGCTCTGCTCCTTATTACTGACCAATGACCTTCTCTCATTATGCTGCTGCCCCCTGTGTTGGGTCCTTTGAAACAAACAAATTCGTCTTTACACCATTTGAAGATTTATTTAACAGATCTCTGGATCAGGCGGCAGTGAGGACTACAGATGCTGGAGATTAGAGTCAAGATTGTGCTGCTGGAAAAGCACAGCAAGTCAGGCAGCATCCGAGGAGCAGGAAAATCGATGTTTCAGGCAAAACTGGATGAAGGGCTTTTGCCCAAAACGTTAATCTCCTGCTCTTCGGATGCTGTCTGACCTGCTGTGATTTTCCAGTTCCACACTCAGATCTCTGGATCAGACAACACACAGTCCCTGAAAAGTTTGAAAGAAATTTTCTCTGTGATTAGAACATTTAACTTTGGTAATGGATTTTGTGTGGGTTTTTTTACTGTTGTTTAATTATTCATGGTGGCATCTGATTGGCAGAAATTGTCTGGGAGTGAGGGATCCTTACTGTGGCTGGGACCTGAGACAGAAGCGATGTACCACCATTGAAGACAGTTCCAACATGAGCCTGTGGAGGCAGAACATCACAGAATGTCCGGTATGAACACATCTATCTCAAATACTTCCCATCAATGTCACCTTTTTAGAGGAAAGATATTATTAACTTGGAGAGGGTTCAGAAAAGATTTACCAGGATGTTGCTGGGGAATGGAGGGTTAGAGAGTTCGGAGAGGCTGGGACTTTTCTCACTGAAGTGTAGGGGGTTGAGGGGGGGAACTTCATAAAATCATGAGGGGCACAGATAAGGTGAACGGCAGGTGTCTTTTCCCTAGGGTGGGGGAATTCAAATCTAGGGTGCATATTTTTAAAGTGAAAGGAGAAAGATTTAAAAAAACGCAAGAGGCATCTTTTACACACAGAGAGTGGTTCGTGTGTGGAATGAACTTCCAGAGGAAGTGCTGGTATAGTTACAACATTTAAACAACATGTGGCTAAATGAATATGAAATGTTTGGAGGGATATGGGCCAAACGCAGGCAGGTGGGACTAGTTTAGATTTGGAGACTAATTTAGTTTGGGATTATGGTTGGCATGGACTACTTGGACCGAAGGGTTGGTCTCTGTGCTATATGACTCTATGTCCATTTGTTACTGAAAATACAGGGACAGTTCTGATAATACAGGTGGTGAAGAAGGCAAATGACATGTTGGTCTTCATATTGAGAGGATTTGAGTACAGGAGCCAGGATGCCTTGCTGCAATTATACAGGGCCTTGGTGACACCACATCGAGATTATTGTGTGCAGTTTTGGTCTACTTATCTGAGGAAGGATGTTCTTACTATGGAGGGAGTGCAACAAAGGTTTGCCAGACTGATTCCTGGGTTGACGGGACTGAGTTATGAGGAGAAACTGCATCGGTTAGGATTCATTGGAGTTTGGAAGAATAAGGGAGGATCTCACAGAAACCCACAGAATTCCACCAGGTCCAGACAGGGCAAATGCAGGAAGGATGTTCCTGATGCAGAACCAGCGGGTTACAGTCTAAGGATAGATGGTAGGCCATTTAGGACTGAGATCAGGAGAAATTTCTTAACCCAGAGAGCGGTGAGCCTGTGGAATTCTCTGCCACAGGGAATGGTTGAAGCTAAAAGAAATGGAATGTTTTCAAGAAGTAATTAGTTATAATTCTTCAGGCTAAAGAGATCAAAGGGTATGGGGAGAAAGCAGGAAGAGGATACTAAGTTGGATGATCAGCTATGATTGTAATAAATGGTGGAGCCGGCTTGAAGGGTTGAGTGGCCTACTCCTCTAGTTCTCTATCGTAAAGAAATAGACAGGCTATCAAAGCCTTTTGTCTTGCACTCATCAAGACAGGTGCACAAGGGGCAACACTCAGAGAAAAGCATGCTGATTGGTTGGCAAAGTCGACTTGTCAGTAGATATTACCGTGGAGAGTGCACCAGGCCTGTGTTTTTATTTAATTGGAAAACAATATGCAATGCCTGGATAGGTTCCTTTGTCCCACACAGGACAGGGCCCTGCTAAATGTACATATATTGATGCATATTTGCTCATGTTGAGAGTCCAGCTCATATTCTTAAATTAATTGTTAGTATAATCCTTAGCACACTGGGGAATTGTTGAGTCACATCTACATAGACATTTTGTTTTGAGATTTGAAAACACAACCTGCTTTACGACACTCGGCCTATTGTGAAAAACCAAAGAAATGAGTGCAAGGTGAACAACTTCAAAAGCAAATCTCTTCCCTTCAGCCAAATTCAAGTTCTGTCCAGCCAAGTGGCTAGAATATCCACTTGTTCACTTCTGGCTGTCTTTTCTATCCAAGCATTATCAGGGGTTTGGAGTTGATTTAGAAGGAATACACTGATGTGGTGCCCAAGGTGAGATTCTTCCCTTACCATGGAGAGACTGAGCAGCTGACCTTTATAGAGCTGTTCCAAACGATGAAGGACTTTTGTGATAATAAGTGAGGTGAAACTGTTACTGTTGAGAGAAGGGTTGGTAACCAAGGACCAGTGTAGAGATAATGAGGCCTTTTCAGAACGTAGTGGGTTGTTAACATTGGAGTGAAGCAGATTCGATTGTGACAATGGCCTTGTCAGAAAAGGCCACCTCCTTTGAATAGACAAAAAAAATCAGAAGTCACATGGCATCAGGTTATAGTCCAACAAGTTTATTTGAAACCACAAACTTTCGGAATGCTGCCCCTCCATCACGTGAAGTGGGGTGATTTCACCCGATGAAGGAGCAGCGCTCAAAAGCTTGTGATTTCAAATAAACCTGTTGGACTATAACCTGGTGTTGTGTGACTTCTGACTTTGTCCACCCCAGTCCAACACTGGCAGCTCCACATCAGAGATTAAAAAAAACTCGCAAAGGGGTATTTAGTGGATACCTTTGGGGAAATAATGTGCAAAGCTGTGAAGGGAGAGGGATGGGTTGGCACTGTTGGGATAGCCAACACTGATACAATGGGCTGACTGGCCTCCTTCTTTACTACCAGGTTCTAACTTGTTAATTTTCTGTTGGCCCTGACCTATTTCTTCTTGGGTTTTTCTTGACAGCTGGTCCATGCTGCACATTAAACATAAAGACAACAACTGGAAGAGAAGGGAATCATCTTTCAGGCTATACTTAGATAGCAAATTAAAAATAAACAGAGTCTTTCACAGCCTTGATATCGTGACGCTTTTTACAGTCAATTAAGCCTGTTTAAAGTGTAATGTTGTTCGGGGAAGGAAATCTGCCATCCTTAGTGCAGCCTACAAGCGAGTCCAGACCCACAGCAATGTGTCTGAACTCTTAACTAACCTCCAGCAAGTGCTGACCTTGCCAACAAAGGCCACATTGCATGAAACAAACTGCTTCCAAAAAGTAATGGCAGGAAGTGTTGCAACAACACGGTGCACAGCAAGATCCCAGGATCATCCCTGAGATCAATGAGCAAATCGACTGTTTTATTTCATGGTCGTATTTGAAGGATGAACAATGATGGAGGTCTAGGTTTAACACCTCATCCAAGAGGCAGTGCCTTCCTTCACTGGAGTATTTGCCTAGATTTTGTCATCTAGTCTCCACGATGAACTTGCCACGTCTCGACTCAGAGACAGTTACCCACTGAGTCAAGACTGACACATTAAATAAATGACACAGGAAAGCAGACATTTTGCTATGTGTTATTCATTAATGGCAATGTTTTAAAAAGCTCACACTTGCATGCTAAAATGATCTGTTTGCTGATTTTAAATAATATTCTAATACTCTGGGCTAGCTGTTAATTTTAACAGATGGCAGGGTATTTACCTGTTCCCTCTTTTGATAGAGCTTATGAATTTGCTAACAGACTCATCAAAAAGTTAGGTGAAGAAGTTTTTTTGTTAACATCAGAAGCATGAAAGTTCCTGACATTTGACAAAAATGTCTTCCCAATATTAAACTGACAAAGAATGGCATGATTACGTTGAAGTGGTGCCAGTCTTGGACTGGGGTGGACAAAGGCAGAAGTCACATGACATCGGGTTATACCAACAGGTTTATTTGAAATCACAATGTACCTGATGAAGGAGCGGTGCTCCGAAAGCTAGTGATTTCAAATAAATTCGTTGGGCTATAACCTGGTGTTGTGTGACTCGTGATTACATTGAAATGGTTAAGGGTTCACGTGGCGCAGTAGTGGTGTCCCTGCCTCTGAACTCAAGGAGGCTTGAGTCAAAGTCCCAACCTGCTGCAGAAATCTAAATAATATCTTTTAACAGGTTGGTTAGAAAATGTCTTCTCACCTTCGGGGTAATTGGAAAGGTTTGGGACAATGCAGTAAGTAAACAAAGATAAAAATATGACTCATTAAGTGATGCAGTATTTAGGTTGTGATCGGCATTGGTCAGTGACAGATACTAGGGCAACTTGAGTCAATCTTCTGGGCAGTGTAGCCTCAGTTTGTACCAATTTCCATTTGTCCATTATCTTTGTCCTCACTCACATTTATAATTCTAATCCGTCTCAGAACAATTCTGAGTCTCTTCCAGTCCTAACATCCTCGATGATCTCTCCAATACTCCATCCCCAGATGACCGTCTTTGCCTCACAAAGGGCAGCTGTGACTTCAGCTGTTTTTGACCCTAAGCTCAGAGTTCCCTTCTTAAACCTCTTGACTTCCCTCTCTTTCTTAAGGCCCATGTCTTTGACCAATTGTTTGGTGCCCTGCCTGAATATCACTTAGAGTCAGTCTTTGCCTAATTATGGAGAAAGTGAGGACTGCAGATGCTGGAGAGTCAGAGTCGATAACTGTGGTGCTGGAAAAGCACAACAGGTCAGGCAGCATCCAAGGAGCAGGTGAATCGACGTTTCAGGCATAGCCCTTCATTAGGAATGTGGAGGGGAAAAAGAGCTGAGCTCATGCACCAAACAACCACACCACCTTGTGGCCGACCTGTTCAATCCCCCTCCAACTCCCCTAAGAAAATATGAGTCTTTGGCCTCCTCCACTACCAAATCCAAGCCACCCGCCAATTGGAGGAAGAATGCCTCATCTTTCACCTTGGGACCCTTCAACCACATGGCATCAACATCAGCTTCACTAGTTTCCAAATCTCCCGTCCACCCACTTCATCCCAGATCCAACTCAACACCACCCTCATGACCTGTCCTACCTGTCCATCTTCCTTCCCACCTGTCTGCTCCATCCTCCCCACCGGCCTATAACTATCAGCCCCCACCTGCGTCCACCTATCATATTCCCAGCTACCTTACCCCAGCCTCACCCCCACCCCCTTATGTATCTCTCAGCCCCCTTCACCGAACGCACACCCCCCCAATCCCCCACATTCATGGTGAAGGGCTTAGGCCCGAAACATTGACTCTCCTGCTCCTTGGATGCTGTCTGACTTGCTGTGCTTTTCCAGCGCCACACTTTGCGACTTTGCCTAATTATGCCATGCAATTGTTCACTGTGTTTGAGGTGCTATATAAATCCAAGTTGTTGTTGGGAGGAACATTTCCGAGTTAGTGCTGTGCAACCTTTGGTTTTGGAGAGGCTGGTGGTGTAGTCTTCCCCCATCTCTCTTTTCCAACACCATTGTTGCATTGCAGGGCAAGGCGAGAGAACTGGTAGAGGTCAGTCTTTAATGGGTGCAGACATTTTTCCTCCTTAAGAAACACAACAGCTCACAATATTGTGCTACGTTTCCGCGACATTTGAAATTATGTTCGCTCCACCTGACTGTTGGGATTCTTTGACGCAGGTGAGAAATCTCACTGTGGACGGTGAATTCGGGCCATGGTCTCCATGGCAACTGTGCGAGCATGCAGACAAAGAGGCCACGGGATCGTGCACGTGCCGCTCCAGATCATGTGACAGCCCTGCCCCGCGGTGCGGAGGTCATGAGTGTGTCGGAGCCCGGATCGAGGTGGCCAATTGCTCGAGGTAAGGGGATGAAAATAGTGACTTCACAGAAGGTAGACCAACAAAAGCAATGTGGAGTCAGTGCCAAATATATATTTCTTTGATCTATCACCTTGGTTCCAGCTGATGGCCATTATGCCCCCAGGTCAAAAGGCTGTTGGGACTGGCACCACTCCAACCCTTGACCTATCATAGTACTGAAGGAGTGCTGCATTGGCACAGGTGCCAGTCTTTAGAAGGGATATAAAAATGTGGGGGTTAGCCCCATGGCATTGTTGAGTGTACCCACCCTGGCCAACTTATCTCTTCCAACCAATTCATCAGAGAAATAAACAAACCTGATCTTCACCTGCGATCTAAGTAAGTTTAGATGACATGGGATTTAGGGAGAGTTGCCTATTGGATACATCAGCTTGATGGTAGGAGACAGAGGGTTGTCATGGAGGGTTGTTTTTTGGACTGGAGGCCTGTGACCAGAGATGTTCCGCAGGGATTGGCACTGGGTCCACTGTTGTTTGTCATTATATAATCGATTTGGATGAGGATATTAGAGACATGATCAGTAAATTTGTGGATGACATCAAGATTGGTGGTGGAGTGGACAGTGAAGAAAGTTACTTAAGGTCATTTGGGCCAATGGGGTGAGGAGTGGCAGATGGAGTTTAATTTGGGTAAATGTAAGGTATTTTGCATTTTGGTAAAACAAACAAGTGCAGGACTTATATAGTTAATGGTAGGGCCCTGAACAGAGAGATCCAGGGGTTCAGATACATAGTTCTTTGAAAGTTGTGTCACAGATAAACAGGGTGGTTAAGAAGGCATTTAGCACGCTCGCCTTCATTACTCAGACCTTTGAGTATAGGGGTTGTTGCATAATATTGAGGTTGTGCAGGATGTTGGTGTGGCCACTTACTAAATTGGAGGGGACCGAGAAAAGATTTACCAGCATGTTGCTGGAACTGGGAGGTTTAAGTTATAAGAAGAGACTGGATAGTTGGGACTTCTTTCCCTTGAGCATAGAAGGTGGAGGGGTAACTTTAAAGACGTTTACAAAGTCATGAGGGCCATAGGTGGGGGAATAGCAAAGATCCTTTCCCTAGGATGGGGGAGTTCAAAACTTGTGGGCATATTTTTACAGTGACAGGAGAAAGATTTAAAAGGGACCTGAGAGGCAACTTTTTCACACAGAGGGTGGTTCATATGTGGAATGAACAGCCAATGGAATTGGTAGATGAGGTACACCATTGCAACATTAAAAAGCCGTTTGGAGACGTACATGAATAGGAAACATTTAGAGGAATATGGGCCAAATGCAGGTAAGTGAGGCTAGTTTAATTTGGAAAACTTGGTCAGCACAGATGGATTGGATGAAGGGTCTGTTTCCATGCTGTCTGACTTTGTCACTCTATGACTCTACGTTTTGAGAACTTGAGATTAATTTTCCGATTCCAAGAGAGATTTGATTCCCCGCAATGATTAGATGTTTGAAGGGATTTCAGCAGGGTTATTCTAGGGCTGTGTGCCTCTTTCCCAGTTTGGAAGGAGACTTCAGTACCTTCAGCCTTAGAGGACTTCTTCAGCCAGTCAGGTTAACATTGCCAATGTTAAACATAACCTAAACATCACCAGTACAGTATGTTGCTGCATGATGGGAGTCACTGTTATCTGAAATAATGGGGCAAGGTTGAATGATAGAGTTACAGGCAAAGGAGTCAGCAACTACAGAAGCAAGAGGGATGTAATAAGAGGACAAATGACAGTGTTACAGTTTTACGGAGACTTTTCATGTTTTATATACAGAGCAGAGATGTATTGCTGAGGCTGTTTTAAGGCTCTGGTCAGACCGCATTTGGAATATTGTGAGCAGTTTTGGGCCCTGTATCTAAGGAAGGATGTGCTGGTGTTGGAGGGAGTCCAGGGTCCATTTACAAGAATGTTTCTGCAGATGAAGGGTTTGTCACATGAGTAGTTGAGGACTGGGGGTCTGCACTTGATGGAGTTTAGAAGGATGTGGTGTGGAATCTGAGTAAAACATACAGAGCGCTGAGAGGCCTGGATAGAGTGAGCGTGGAGAAGATGTTTCCACAGGTAGGAGAGATTAAGACCGCAGAGCATAGCCTCAGGGTGAAAGGACGACTCTTTCGAACTGAGATGGGGAGGGTGGTGAATCTGTGGAACTCATTGCTGCAGAGGGCTGTGGAGACCAAGTCATTGAGTATTCTAAGACAGAGATAGATGGGTTGTTGACTGGTCAGGAGATCAAGGGTTACAGGGAGAAGGCAGGTTGAGAAACATATCAGCCATCATCAAATGCAGACTTGTTGGGCTGAAAGTCCTAATTCTGCTCCAATACGTGATAGTCTAATGGATTTCAAATTGTCCGAAAGCTTTTTACCTCCCATCATTGGGTCAAGCAGCATCCAGGGAACAGGAAAATCGATGTTTCGGGCATAAGCCCTTCTTCAGGAATGAGGAAAGTTTGTCCAGCAGGCTAAGATAAAAGGTAGGGAGGAGGGACTTGGGGGAGGGGCGTCGGAAATGTGATAGGTGGAAAGAGGTCAAGGTGAGGGTGATAGGTCAGACTGGGGTGGGGGCGGAGAGGTCAGGAAGAAGATTGCAGGTTAGGAAGGCGGTGCTGAATTCGATGGATTCGATGTTGTGGTCTGGCAAGACTTGCGCAACATTTCAACTCCCCCTCCCACTCCACCAAGGATATGCAGGTCTTTGGACTCCTCCATCACCAGACCACAACAAAACGACGGTTGGAGGAAGAGCGCCTCATCTTCCGCCTAGGAACCCTCCAACCACAAGGGATGAACTCGGATTTCACCAGTTTCCTCATTTCCCCTCCCCCCACCTTGTCTCGATCAGATCCATTGAATTCAGCACCGCCTTCCTAACCTGAGATCTTCTTCCTGACCTCTCCGCCCCCACCCCAGTCTGACCTATCACCCTCACCTTGACCTCTTTCCACCTATCACATTTCTGACGCCCCTCCCCCAAGTCCCTCCTCCTCCCTACCTTTTATCTTAGCCTGCTGGACAAACTTTCCTCAATCCTGAAGAAGGGCTTATGCCCGAAACGTCGATTCTCCTGTTCCCTGGATGCTGCCTGACCTGCTGCGCTTTTCCAGCAACACATTTTCAGCTCTGATCTCCAGCATCTGCAGACCTCACTTTCTACCTCCCATCATTGAAAGGTAAAGAGTTGAAGGAGTTCATTAGGCCCATCATTATCTGTCCTTGCCCTGTAAGAGAACGATCCGGCTCGGCCAGCTCCATCTTCTTCCAATCCCAGGGGCCGACAGATGCTTCTCCTTCATGTATTTATTCACTTTCCTGTCGCCAGTCACGACAGAATCCGCTACCACCATCTTTTAAGGCAGTCCGTTCCAAACATGAGCGGCCTGCAGCCAGGAGGAACAAAGTGCTTTCTGAGCCACAATACGAGAAGCTTGACAGCCAGTTTGTACACAGCAAGATCCCGTAAGCAGTAATTTGACCACCCTGAAACCTCACTCGGTAATTCTGTTTAAAGGGCACGTATTGAAAAGGTAGCATCTCATCCAAAGATGGCATTTGTGACAGTGCTGCACTTCCTCAGCGCTGGCATGGGGTGTGCAGTGCTCGATTGGGCTTGAACCCATAACCTTTTGAGCAAGGAAGGGTATTCTTGTTGACTTAGCCACAGCTGTGTGTGTGGGTGCCCGGGGTGCAGTGTGGTGGTGCTGGGTTTTAATCTAGCCCGGGCTAATGGAAAGGAGAATCATCACACTCTCCCTCTCACTGCCAGCTGGAAGGATCCATATGCAGTATGTGATTGGCGCAGTGTCAAGTCAGTTCAGACTGCCGACAATTTCACTCTGATTGCTGCTAAATTTAGTTTTCCTCTAAGCCGTAAACCTGGCAGGTGTGAGATCTGGAAATGTCAGCCCTAGTGCCGTGGGGATGGGCTATGCTGTTGTGAGGCCAGGCACAATAAAGATAAGCTGATCCCAGCATTAACTCCTGGTGTACCTAACCTGGGCAACATGTCATTGACTGTGTCAAAAGGGGACAACTGTTCCATGTGTGAGGATAAACAAACAGAATCCTGTTGATGGATGTACATTGCCAAGAAAATAAGTCACCAGACCCAAATGACTGCGTACTTCAAGGTGGTTAGGCCTCTGACATTTCAGTTTATTGGACACCAGATGCCAATGTTGTGATATTATTGCATCTGCTTAAATGTACACAAGTTATACAAGTGCTTGCATGCACATGCGCACTCGCACAAACAGCCACAAACACACGCATACACACTAACACGCACAAACAAATACATAGATGTGACTGTCAAGGCAGCACTACAACGCCTCCTCTTCAGGCGGCTCAGGAAATTTGGCATGTCCATAAGGATCCTCACCAACTTCTACAGATGCATCAGTGAAAGCAGACTGTCTGGGTATGTAACAGCCTGGTATGGCAACTGCTCTGCCCAGGACCATAAGAAACCACAGAAGGTGGTGCGCACAACCCAGACCATCACAGAAACCAACCTTCCATCCATGGACTCCATTTACACGGCTTGCTTCTGTGGAATGGCTGCCAACATCATCAAAGACCCATCGCATCCCGGTAATGATCTCCTACAACTTCCTCCATAAGGCAGAAGATACAGGAGCCTGAACACATGTACCAGCAGGTTCAGGAACAGCTTATTTCTGGCTGTTATTAGACTGATGAATGGACTCTCTAACTTCATAATGCTAATTTTACTAACGTTGATCTTGCCTACTACGTGCCTTGTGCAATGCAACCTGTATGCCTCTGCCTAAGCCTTTTTACATCATAGAACATAGAACAGTACAGCACAGTACAAGTCCTTTGGCTCTTGATGCTGTGCTGACCTTTTATCCTACTCTAATATCAAGCTAACCTACATACCCTTCATTTTGCTATCATCCATGTGCCTATCGAAAAGTTCTTAAATGTCCTTAATGTATCTGACTCTACTACCACTGTTGGCAGTGCATTCCACGCACCCACCACTCCCTGTGTAAATGACATCTGACATCTCCCCTCAACCCTCCTCCAAAAGCCTTAAAATTATGCCCCCTTGTGATAGCCATTTCTGCCCTGGGAAAAAGTCTCTAACTATCCACTCTATCTATGCCTCTCATCATCTTGTACACCTCTATCAAGTCATCTTTCATCCTTCTTCACTCCAATGAGAAAAGCCCTAGCTCCCGCAACATACCTTCCAGTCCAAACAGCATCCTGGTAAATCTCCTCTGCACTCTCTCTAAAGCTTCCACATCTTTCCGATAATGAGGCAACCAGAACTGAACACAATATTCCAAGTGTGGTCTAACCAGGGCTTTATAGAGCTGCAGCATAACCTCGCGGCTCTTAAACCCAATCTACATACTAATGAAAGCCAACACACCATATGCCTTCTTAACAACTCAATCAACTTGGGTGGCAACTTTGAGGGATCTATGGACATGGACACCAAGATCCCTCTGTTCCTCCAAATTGCCAAGAATCCTGCCTTTAACCCTGTATTCTGTATTCAAATTCAACCTTCCAAAATGCATTACTTCACACTTTTCCAGGTTAAACTCCATCTGCCACTTATCAGCCCAGCTCTGTATCCTGTCAATGTCCCACTGCAACCTACAACAGCCCTCCACAATATCCACCACTCCACCAACCTTTGTGTCATCGGCAAACTTACTAACCCACCCTTCCACTTCCTCATCCAAGTCATTTATAAAAATCACAAAGAGTAAAGGTCCCAGAACACATCCCTGTAAAACACCACTGATCACAAAGCTCCAGGATGAATAATTTCCATGTATGATCACCTTCTGTCTTCTCTGGGCCAGCCAATTCTGTATCCAGACAGTCACATTTCCCTGTATCCCATGCCTCCTTACTTTCTGAATGAGCCTACCATGGGGAAACTTATCAACTGCCTTGCTAAAATCCATGTACACCACATCTACTGCTCTACCTTCATCAATGTGTTTTGTCACACCCTCAAAGAATTCAATAACATTTGTGAGGCATGATCTGCCCCTCACAAAGCCATGCTGACTATCTCTAATCAACCTATGGTTTTCCAAGTAATCATAAATCCTGTCTCTCAGAATCCTTACCAACCTCTGAGCTGTACATCCTTGCTTATTCTGATCTGCCTGTACGGGCCGTAAACAAAGCTTTTCATTGTGGATTAGATTAGATTCTCTACAGTGTGGAAACAGGCCCTTCGGCCCAACAAGTCCGCACTGAAACTCCGAAGAGTAACCCACCCTCTGACTAATGCACCTAACACTATGGGCAATTTAGCATGGCCAATTCACCTGAGCTGCACATCTTTGGACTGTGGAGGAAACCGGAGCACCTGGAGGAAACCCACGCAGATACGGGAGAACGTGCAAACTCCACACAGACAGTCGCCCGAGGCTGGAATTGAACCTGGGACCCTGGGGCAGTAGTGCTAACCACTGAGCTACCGTGTCACCTTCAATACATGTAACAATAATCAATCAATCAGTCAAACACACACACACATACACACAAACATGCACACTTAAATGCATACACAGATAAATACAGAAATGCACACACACCATTGCGTGCACAGACACACAGAAAGGCCACTGAAATACATTTTCTGTTCAGTTTCTCATTGTTTGTTGTGGAATCCTGCAGTACACAGATTATTCTGCATCCTATATTACAACAGCGACTACACTTCAATAAAATCATGATTGATTGTAAAAAGCTTTTAGGATGATCTGACATTGTGAACGATGCTATATAATGGAATTGTCTATTCTTTGGTAAACCTCTCTCTGGAAGGTTTTGACCTCTGATGGACTGAAAATTATCCACTGTCTCTCCCTCGCTCTCTCTGTGTGAGGGCTAGCAGCTTACGTCATTGTTGAAAAATGTTGCACTCACCCGATAGCCAGATGCATTTTGCAGCAACATCAATGGGGACTGGATTTATGTAGCACATTTAACTTGGTAAAATGTCACAAAGAGTTGTCAGGAGATGGTTGATAACAAGACACATAGAAGGGAAAATTAATGTTAAGGAACAACTTAAAGAAGGAAAAAATAGCAGAGATCAATGAGGTTCAGGGAGCTTATGGCTCAGACAACTGGAAATGTGAATGCAAATAGCAGACCAATGTAAATTGGTGACAGGCAAGAGGCCATCATTATTCAGATGGAGGAAGCTACAGGAATGGAGAATGGAGGGATCTGAAAACAAGAATGGGAACAATGTAGTGTCAGTGTGGTGGGTGATGCAAATTTTGGATGATGATTAACCAGAGGACAGGACCACAGGAGATATTCTCTCCAAATTGGTGGTGGTACAGCGTGGGGAAAAGATTGTCCAGTTCTAGTCGCCTTACCCTGAACTTTGGGATCCACAAGTTAGCAAAGCAATTTATGTACCATCTGGCTGTACTTTTAGCCCTCTTGACATGGGGAAGCAAAACATCTCACCATGGATTGGAGATGGAGCCAAGTTACAGCTGCAATTAGAGCCTATTTAAGGCATGCATGTTGGTTGCAAATTGTGGACAGTCATCCCACTCCCATAATGAATTTCCTGGGTCACACCTGGGAGTGTTTCTGTGCATCCACAGTGTTTGCAATTTGTATCATAAACATTGATTCGGGATGAAGTTCACGTCTGCGATGAAGGCAGATACTGATGTAAATGATGTGTGATCCCACAGTAGCTGTCATAGAATCCCTACAGTGTGGAAACAGACCCTTTGGCCCAACAAGTCTACACTGACCCTCCAAAGAGTATCCTAGCCAAACCCATTCCCCATTACTCTACATTTACTAACACATCCCTGACTACTGTGGGCAATTTAGTATGGCCAATTCAACTAACCTGCGTATCTTTGGATTGTGGAAGGAAACTAGAGCAAATTGAGGAAACCCATGGAGGATGTGCAAACTCCACACAGTCACCTGAGGCTGGAATTAAACCTGGGTCCCTGGTGCTGTGAGGCAGTATTGCTAACCACTGAGCCACCATGTCATTCACTCATTGCTGCCTCCTTGACATCAGCTGGGTCTCAGGCTGTCTATGTTGTGAAGCCCCCTTTAAGAACAGTAATGGAAGCCAGTGCTCTGGGTGAGATTCGCAAACTCTCAACATAACTCACTGAATCTCCCTCTTGATTCCCCCTCGCTGTATTCTGAACCATGTGGGTGAAAGGGCGGGAGATATTTCTTTAAAAACATTTGTAACTCCTGCAAAGGATTGCAGTTCCCAGGGACATCACTAGCATCGTTACCGTGACTACTGGTAATGAATCTCATTCGTTGTAATCTGACAAGTTGGAACAGGACAAGGTGAGACCTGGAGAATGAATGGAAGTACTTGCTGGCTGATGACAGATTATTCCTGAGCTCTGCAGCACAGGGTGCAGGGGGAATGCTGAAGAGTCAGTTCCAGTCTCTTGTTTATTCGCCGAGTGCTAGTGTAGAACCAGTGGACAAGGGGAGGTGCAGGCCTAATGGTATCTCACTGGGTTAGTAATACCGAGACCCAGGTAATGTTCTGAAGACCTGAGGTTTGAATCCTGATAGTGTGACTGTGAACTCATTAAAAATCTGGAATTGAGAATTTCATGATGACCATGAATCCATTGTCAATTACAGAGTCATAGAGATGTACAGCATGGAAACAGACATTTTGGTCCAACTCATCCACGCCGACCAGATATCCCAATCTGACATAATCACATTTACCAGCACTTGGCCCATAGCCCTCTAAACATTTCCTATTCATATACCCATTCAGATGCCTTTTAAATGCTGTAATTGTACCAGCCTTCAACATTTCCTCTGGCAGCTCGTTCCATACACACACCACCCTCTGGAGTAACTCCTCAGGTCCTTTTTAAATCTTTCCCATCTCACCTTAAGCCTATGCCCTCTAGTTTTGCACTCCCCTACACTGGGGAAAGGACCTCGTCCATTCATCCTATCCATGCCCCTCATGATATTATAAACCTCTCATAAGGTCACCCCTCAGCCTTCGCGCTCCAGGGAAAACATTCAGCCTCTCCCTATAACTCAACCCTCCAACCTGGCAACATCCTCATAAATCTTTTCTCCACCCTCTCAACATTACACCTGTAGAAGTAATGAAAGGACTAATTGGGCAGATGTACAGAACATCTTTTCACTTGTGGTAGGAGTATAAAACAAGTGATTGTAAATATGACAGTCAATAATAAATTAGAGGTGCAGGAGAAAGCTTCTTAGCGAGAGGTTGGAATGCGGGACACACTCCCACAGTGAGTGCTGAGTGAATAGCCCATGGATATTTAAGGTGAACCTATGGAGGTGATACAGAAAGCAATAGCAGAATATAAGGTTAGATGAAGAAAGGTGGGAGGTAGCTTATTGTTGGGGGAAAGTCCATTTGTTTCACTAACGTCTTTGTGTGACCTGGCCTCCATGTGACTCCAGACTCACAGCAATGTGGCTGACTCTCAACAATAAATGCTGCCTTGGACAGTGACAGTCACATGCTTAGAGTGAATGTTTAATAAAGTCTATAAGCATGGGAGGCTGATGCTGAATGGGTACCAATACTGCCACGTGATATTAAGGGAAGCATCAACCAAATATTCTCCCCTACCCCAGTTATCAGCATCTGTTCTGTGACGTATTGGAATAAAGCCACAAATGATACACTAAGTGACTGTGACAAAGGCCCTTCCTTGTCTGACTTGACCTTTGACATGGTTGACCACAACGTCCCCCTCCAACGCCTCTGCTCTGTTGTTCCACTGGCTCGCACAGCTCTTAGCTGGTGTCATTCTTGTCTATCGAACCGTATCCAGAGAAGCACTTTCAATGCTTTCTCTTTCTGATGCCAGATCATTACCCCTCGTATCCTCAAAGATCTGTCCTCAGTGGCCTCCTCATCTACCGGCTTCCCCCAATGATATTATCTGAAAGCACACAGTTAGTTTTCACATTAAAGCCAAATACTGTGGATGTTACAATTCTGAAAAAGAAAGGGGGAAACTCAGCAGGTCTGGCAGCCATCTCTGGAGGGAGAAACTGAGTTAATGTTTCAAGTCCAATATGCCAGATCTGTCGACTTTCTCCAGCACTTTCTGTTTCGGAATTCCAGCATCCGCAGTATTAAATGTGCAAACTAAGGTTGTGCTTTCAGATAATGGATGTGGACTGGTAACTTGCAGCTCTTCCTCACCAGCTCTCTTTGTCCTGGATGGTGTCAAGCTTCTTGAGTGGTGTTGGAGCTGCATCCATCCAGATAAGTTCAGCGTGTTCCATCACACTCCTGAATTCTGCCTTGTAGATAGTGGACAGGTTCTGGGGAGTCGGGAGATGAGCTACTAATTGCAGTATTCCTAACCTCCAACCTGCTCCTGAAGCCACTGTACTTGGTCTAGATCATGATCTAGTCAACAATCATTCCCACAGTATGAAATTCGTTGATCGCTTTGCTGTTGAATGTCAAGGGGAGATAGTTCAGATACTTTCTTTTCAGAGATAGTCATTGCTGGCACTTGTGTGGTGCAGAGATTCCTTGCTATTTATCAGTCCAAGTCTAGATTGTGTCCAGGCCTCGCTGCATTTGGGTATGACATTTTCAGTATCTGAGGAATCTGAACCTTTCTTGGTCCACGGCAGTAAATGAGGGCCCACATCCCATGAATGAACAAAGTGAAGATTCAGTTTAAACTCAACCAGAAGGTAATGGTTTCAAATGCCACGTCAGAAATTGTACAGAATTGAAGCAGGCACTCCCAGTGCGTTGTCATCTTTTTTTTTGGGGGGGAGGTGTCTTCATCTTATTGTTACATATATTTTACAGTGAAATACAATAGAATATGCTGATAATGTTTCATTTGTTGCCATAACCCAGCACTATATTTATACTTTAAGAATGAGAGAACATGAGGAGTACAGTAAGAGAAGTCCATCTACGTTCGAGTCACAACCACCATGTTGCCAGAACCAACTAATGTCAAAGTCACCGATCCTCAGCCGCCATCTTCTGCTGTTGGGCTGATTCACCTTTGCCAGCGCTTGTGCCAGGGACACTAACATTGGAGTCTGTTGCTGTGCATCAGTGTTGCCATGGTGCCTTCCCACACTGGGCTCACACTCCACCCACACTGGGCTCACTCTCCCCCACACTGGGCTCACTCTACCCCACACTGGGCTCGCTCTCCCCTACACTGGGCTCACTCTCCCCCCCCCACACTGGGCTCACTCTCCCCCCCACACTGGGCTCACTCTCCCCCACACTAGGCTCACTCTCCCCCCGTGATCCCGTGATGGGTTCAGTCCTGGGCTCACTCTCCCTCATACTGGGCTCACTCCCCTCCCTCCACCTCGCTAGGCTCACTCTCCCTTACAATGGCCTCTCTCTCTCCCCCACCCCCCCACACCCCCCCAGCGCTGGGCTCACTCTCCCTCACACTGGGCTCACTCTCCCCCTGCGCTGGGCTCACTCTCCCCCCCCTATGCTGGGCTCACTCTCCCCCCCCTGCCCTGGGCTCACTCTCCCCCTGCACCGGGCTCTCTCTCCCCCCCCGCGCTAGGCTCACTCTCCCTCACACTGGGCTCACTCTCCCTCACACTGGGCTCACTCTCCCCTCCGCGCTGGGCTCACTCTCCCCCACACTGGACTCACTCTCCCCTGCACTGGGCTCACTCTTCCTCACACTGGGCTCACTCTCCCCCTGCGCTGGGCTCACTCGTCCCCCCCTGCACTGTGCTCACTCTCCCTCCACACTGGGCTCTGTCTCCCCCTTGCGCTGGGCTCACTCTCTCCCTGCACCGGGCTCTCTCTCCCCATGCACTGGGCTCACTCTCCTCCTGTGCTGGGTTCATTCCTGGGCTCACTCTCCCTCACACTGGGCTCACTCTCCCTCACACTGGGTTCACTCTCCCCCCCTGCAGTGGGTTCACTCTCCCTCACACTGGGCTCACTCTCCCTCACACTGGGCTCACTCTCCCTCACACTGGGCTCACTCTCCCTCCCTGCAGTGGGTTCACTCTCCCTCACACTGGACTCACTTTCCCCCCTGCACTGGGCTCACTCTCCCCATGCACTGGAATCACTCCCCCGCACTGCGCTCACTTTCCCCCTCACACTGTGTAGGCTCACTCTACCCCGCACTGGGCTCACTCTCTCCCGCACTGGACTCACTCTCCCCCTGTGCTGGGTTCATTCCTGGGCTCACTCTCCCTCACACTGGGCTCACTCTCCCCCGCACTGGGTTCTCTTTCCCCCACACTGGGCTCACTCTCCCCCCCCCACACTGGGT